>NC_036855.1:27207551-27225051 GCF_002910315.2 Salvelinus sp. IW2-2015
CCGCCGCCACACTGAACCATCACCACACACACACCACAAGAGAGTCAAGCGTCCAAGGAAGTTCACATGCAAGTCCCTGTTAGGTCAGTAGGTGGCAGTGCAGACACATTTCCACTCCTGCAGTGGGTATGGCTGAGTGAGTGGGTTAAAAACTCTGCATGGTAAATCCGACTTCTGCAGTGGCCGTACAGAATTTACTGAGATACTGAGCAGAGCTGTTGTGAAGAAAGTTGTCAAGGGAGTTTGTGTTTATACAGGACCTCCCGCCCTCACCTACCATCAATCAATCAAGTCAATGTGAAACTATACAGAGCTATGCAGAGCCCTCTGAATTGTTACAACATTTGGGAGGCGCGCGGCGATGCATTACGGAGCTCAATTTGGCCTCTGCACGTCTCCGGAGGCTCAGCAATTGCGTCACACCCTCCATACTTCGACGACATTTTCGGATCAAGCAAGTCAGTTAAGAACAAATTGTTATTTACAATGACGGCCTACCCCGGCCAAACCCGGACGACGCTGGGCCAWTTGTGCGCCGCCCTAGGGGACTCCTAATCACAGCCGGCTGCGATGCAGGCTGGATTCGAACCAGGGTGTCTGTAGTGACTCCTCTAGCACTGGAGATGCAGTGCCTTAGACCACTGCGCCACTCGGGKGCCTAAATTGGCTTTTGCGGTTGGTCAGAGACCAGGCATAAACCCGCTACTAGTCTGGAAGACACTTAACAGGCTCCTGTGATCAGTCACACCACTTCCAAAAAAACATCCTTTCAACACCTACACCCAAACACACAGGCAGACGGTTGCAGATACACGATGGGCGCRTGGCTCTCCGTTTGTCTCTGACGTCACTTCACAGTGGAGAGACGTGTTACTGCTACTTCGCTGTCTGCACCAACCTGAGGTCTAATACTTTCCTTGAAGGACTTCTGCTCCTACCTGAGCATTCAAGAGAAACTCCTTAAACAGACCAAAAGGTAGATAACAAGGTCAAGGACTTGATTTAATTGAATGGATTCTTGGTCGTCTACGGTTGAAGTTGTGGTTCTTTCAATTCGGCCATGTGGAGGGCACTGCTGAACTGAACGCCGTACAGTCCTCTCCTGTCCTAACCAGCAGAGATCCCTTCACACAGACAGTGATGAATGTGTCAGCCTGTGGAGTGCCTGGTCTCTGCCCATATGCAGCACATGTTAGTGGTAGGACAGTTTGTCAGCAATGGGACTCACCCTACATCAGGTGGTCACGCCATCAGTGTGTGAACAGCCCCCCCCCCCCTTTGGCCACTCCCAAGATTCCCAGCATTCCCAGGTTGATGGGTTGTGACCCCCCACATTTCCTGACTCCACTCCCTTTCTGTTCACCTCACAGAAACACCAGGCCCTTRTCTTGTTCTGTTCTAAAATCAACCCCTAGGCTAGTACATTCTACCCCCAGTACTAGTCAACCCCACTTATTGTGTAGATATGAAAGTATTGGACAAGTAACACGGCGAAAATCAGGCCGGAACAACAAGGACCGTATAGACGCTATGGTGTATTACCATCTAACCTGCTCAGATCAACATGAAGTAGTGGCGTTTCAAACTGAGCCCGCTGCCCAGTGCCACCTCACTGATGGGTAGCAGAGCTACACTCACTAGACATGTCAGCTGACTTCAGTCCAAGCCCCAGCACATACCAAGGGGAATACCTCAGTTCTATCTAAGGAGAGATTCTTTAGTCTTACCTTGTGTAATTCGATGGAGTCAATCCATCGGAGCCGGTGCTTTGGGTCCTCTGCCCGTAGGTACCACACACTGTCGTTCACACTGATGTCAATACGACACTCATCAAACTCATGGGGCTGCAGAGAGAGACAGAGAGACAGAGAAAGAGACAGAGGACAGAGAGAGATGAGACACATGAGTGACAATAGTTACACTAGGAGACATCAAACCCTACAGCAGAAATGACTGAAAAGTGAAGTGTCTCTATCATTACCAGTTTAAAACAAACGAGTGGTCAATAGCATGTCAAATGATATGTTCCCTCTTTCAGATTAGTCAAAAACAGCCAACAATAGACTTTATTATTATGCCTTTCACTGAGTTGTTGTCCTGGGAATGTTCCAATCACCATGTCGAATGAATGAGGAATGTGGTTCTGACACATATGGATTCCATATAGAGAATGTTCTCGAACTCAATAAATAGGGCTGTAATTACAACCTGATGTCTAATGTCTCCTGCATTRCTCTCGGAACCAGGGTCTTCATAAACCTTCCCTTCTCATCCTTCTCCTCCTCCCCGATCCCCAGCCCTGGCCAGCTTCAAGAATCCAAGCACATGCACCAGGAATTCCATAGCTTCCTTTGGGATTGGGTRCGTTCTCTGTTCTCTAAATTACAGCTCCTCCAATAGAAATGGCCCGCTGATGCTAGCTGATGTTGCCCTTGTTTAAATCAACTTGACTAATTAAGCTCCCCGTTTTATGTTCTGTAACCTTTGTCGACAAACTGCAGTGCCCCCACACCACATTCTCTAGAACACACATGTAATTCCCACATCATTTAACACAACATTGCATTTAGCTTTTTAAATCATAACACTTAATCGATCCCCATATYTTTCATTTCATGAGTTAAGCTGAACTTGGAGGGCTGTTGGTTTCTCTTTCCCCTCCTGTACCATTGCTGGTAGAAGTATATAAGCACAGATCTGTAATCAGATTGCCCTTCCCCTAAACAAGATCTTCACCATTGGAGGAAATAAGACAAATCTGACACTAGATCAGTGTCTATGGGGAAACACTCTTTGGACTCATTATGTCACTTTATCTCTACTTATTTATTTTACCTTTATTTAACTAGGCAAGTCAGTGAAGAACAAATTCTTATTTTCAATGACGGCCCAGGAACAAAGTTAACTGCCTTGTTCAGGGGCAGAACGACAGATTTGTACCTTGTCAGCTTGGGGATTTGATCTTGCAACCTTTCGGTTCCTAGTCCAACTCTCTAACCACTAGGCTACCTGCCTCTTGGTTACCTATATGTACATATCTACCTCAATTACCTCGATCCCCTGCACATCGACCCGGTACCCCGTGTATATAGCCAAGTTATCAGTATTCATTGCYTTATTATTTTTCTATTATTTCTCATTTTTTCTCTGCATTGTAGCGCTGAGGTGAATAACGGAAAAGTTGGTTATTTTTCATTTTTTTTAAACTGATTGACCAACGTAGGTTCAATTATTTGATCTCCATTTCGTTCATTCTTTTTCTGTGAGCTCCATGCTCAGTTTCRGTAGAGATAAATCAGATCAAGTCCGAACTGTGCAATGTAGTAGGGAGTTGTAGTTTCCAACAGGCAAATATTCTACATAGTTAATTACCACATTTTCTGCGCTAAACTACAATGACCATAATCCATTGTGCGCCCGCTTASTTGTCTGGAGTAGACACAGACCTCTTTGATGCAAAGAGAGAATGTGCGAGAGGGATAAAAACAAGTTGCTTTGCGAGGTATCTCTACCTGAAAATACATTATCTAATGACAAAGTGATTGATAGTTGGTATTCAGAAGTCATAAAAAGTAGGCTATATTTACTTTGAAAGCACAGACAGCAGCTCTATAGAGATGACTTGGAATAAACGAATAAAGTCATCAAATTAAACAAAAGGAATTAATAAGTGATACGCATGKACTACAATCATGACTTTTATTAATTGTTTTATTCTGTGTTGTTAACAGCATTCAACCCACATAATGCATTTAATGTCTCTTCCCCCGAAATCAAAAARAGTGATTATTTTTTAATAAACTAACCGAAAACGACCTCAAAAAGCACTAAATCGATCAGCACTACTGTATTGTTGGGGAGGGCCCGTAAGTAAACATTTCACTGTTAGTCTACACCTGTTGTTTATGAAGCATGTGACAAATWTACATTTTATTTGACTTCTCCACCCTACTCCTATCAAGCATTCCTTTAAGAAACTCTTATCTGTGTGACTCATAGGAAGCATTAAGTCCACTGGCACAAGGCTGTATCAGACACGGCCCATAAAGCCTGGCTGTCTCTCCTTTAAAACTGTTCCTTCCCCAGCAGCACAGTGTGCTGCTATCCATTTCTCTGTGAGTGTGTGTGTGTGTGTGTGTGTGTGTGTGTGTGTGTGTGTGTGGGGAGAGATCTGATTTAGAACACTTCAGCCAACGCTACAGTTGCTACGCTTGCTGGTTCTTAGGTTTTGAAAACGTTGCTCGTATTGTTGACATGATCAATAGTAGTTTCATAGCAGCATGAACAACTCTAATGTGAAATGATTTTACATTGTACTAGAATATAAAAGTAACAGAGAATACAAAACACAATCCATTTCTGGGAAAAAAACACAGATACTGCATGAAAAGAGCTTTTCTAGAAGCACAAGATACTGAACAACTGCAGAAGATATGTCAGAGAGCGATGTGTAAACAGTAGTCTGCACTGTCATGACACAGCAGGGGGTTGAGCCATAGCCAGAAGCACAATCATCTAACTGTTGCATTTCCTGCACAAATATCTACCATGTGTGTGAGGTGAGCGTACTGTCTATGGTGTACGACCTAACTGTGAAGCTGGCTTCTACTGAGCAAGGTATTAACCGACGGATTGTTTCTGCATTCCTCAGACTTCACATGCATACCGCTGATAGAGTCCGTCAACAGAGAGCTCAGACTTCACATACAAACCGCTGATAGAGTCCGTCAACAGAGAGCTCAGGCTTTGGGATATTTGGAAAAAGGGTTCCGTTTCTCTGATATTTTATTTGTATTCATTTTTTTATTTAACTAGGCAAGTCAGTTAAGAACAAATTCTTATTTACAATGACAGCCTACCAAAAGGCAAAAGGGAATAAAAAAWAAAAAAWYTARAWATATAGTACAAAACACACGACAAGAGACAACAAACACTACATAAGAGACCTAAGACAACATAGCAAGGCAGAAACACATGACAACACAGCATGGTAGCAGCACAAAAACATGGTACAAACATTATTGGGCACAGACAACAGCACAAAGGGCAAGAAGGTACAGACTAGAGGTCGACCGATTAATCGGATTGGCCGATTAATTATGGCCYATTTCAAGTTTTCATAACAATCGGAAATCGGTATCTTTGGACACCGTTTTTTTTAACACCTWTATTTAATCTTTATTTAACTAAGCAAGTCAGTTAAGAACACATCCTTATTTTCAATGACGGTGGGTTAACTGCCTCGTTCAGGGGATGTTTACCTTGTCAGCTCAGGGGATTCAATCTTGCAACCTTACAGTTAACTAGTCCAACGCTCTAACCACCTGATTACATTGCACTCCACGAGGAGCCTGCCTGTTACGCGAATGCAGTAGAAGCCAAGGTAAGTTGCTAGCTAGCATTAAACTTATCTTATAAAAAAACAATCAATCAGAATCACGAGTTAACTCCACATGGTTGATGATATTACTAGTTTATCTAGCGTGTCCTGCGTTGCATATAATCGATGCAGTGCGTATCGTTGCTCCAATGTGTACCTAACCATAAACATCAATGCCTTTCTTAAAATCAATACACAGAAGTATATATTTTTAAACCTGCATATTTAGCTAAAAGAAATCCAGGTTAGCAGGCAATATTAACCAGGTGAAATTGTGTCACTTCTCTTGCATATACACTGACTCTGCGTGCAATGAACGCAACAGTTTGGGCCGCCTAATTTGCCAGAATTTTACGTAATTATYACATAACATTGAAGGTTGTGCAATGTAACAGGAATATTTAGACTTATGGATGCCACCCGTTAGATAAAATACGGAACAGTTCCGTATTTCACTAAAAGAATAAACGTCTTGTTTTCGAGATGATAGTTTCCGGATTCGACCATATTAATGACCTACGGCTCGTATTTCTGTGTGTTATGTTATAACTAAGTCTATGATTTGATAGAGTAGTCTGACTGAGCGGTGGTAYGCAGCAGCAGGCTCGTAAGCATTAATTCAAACAGCACTTTCCTGCGTTTTGCCAGAAGCCCTTCGCTGTGCTTCAAGCCTAGAGATTAGGCTGGTGTAACCGATGTGAAATGGCTAGCTAGTTAGCGGGCTGRGCGTTAATAGCGTTTCAAACGTCACTCGCTCTGAGACTTGGAGTAGTTATTCCCCTTGCTCTGCATGGGTAACGCTGTTTCGAGGGTGGCTGTTGTCGTTATGTTCCTGGTTCGAGCCCAGGTAGGAGCGAGGAGAGGGATGGAAGCTATACTGTTACACTGGCAATAGTAAAGTGCCTATAAGAACATCCAATAGTCAAAGGTTAATGAAATACAAATGGTATAGAGAGAAATCGTCCTATAATAACTACAACCTAAAACTTCTTACCTGGGAATATTGAAGACTCATGTTAAAAGGAACCACCAGCTTTCATATGTGCTCATGTTCTGAGCAAGGAACTTAAACGTTAGCTTTCTTACATGGCACATATGGCACTTTTACTTTCTCCTCCAACACTTTGTTTTTGCATTATTTAAACCAAATTGAACATGTTTCATTGTTTATTTGAGGCTAAATAGATTTTATTGATGTATTATATTAAGTTAAAATAAGTGTTCATTCAGTATTGTTGTAATTGTCATTATTACAAATACATTTTTAAAAATCGGCCGATTAATCGATATCGGCTTTTTTGGTCCTCCAATAATCGCCATCGGTGTTGAAAAGTCATAATCGGTCGACCTCTAGCACAGACAACAATACATCACACAAAGCAGTCACAYCTGTCAGTAAGAGTGTCTTTGAATGAAGAGATGGAGATAAAACTGTCCAGTTTGAGTGTTTGTTGCAGCTCGTTCCAGTAACTAGCTGCAGTGAACTGAAAAGACGAGTGACCCAGGAATGTGTGCACTTTGGGGACCTTTAACAGAATGTGACTAGCAGAACGGGTGTTGTATTTGGAGGATGAAGATTGCAGGAGATATCTCAGATAGGGGGGAGTGAGGCCTAAGAGGGTTTTATAAATAAGCATCAACCAGTGGGTCTTGCGACGGGTATACAGAGATGACCAGTTTACAGAGGAGTATAGAGTGCAGTGATGTGTCCTATAAGTTTCATTGGTGGCAAATCTGATGGCCGAATGGTAAAGAACATTTAGCCGCTCGAGAGTACCATTACCTGCCGATCTAGAAATTATGTCGCTGTAATCTAGCATGGGTAGGGTGGCCATCTGAATCAGGGTTAGTTTGGCAGCTGGGGTGAAAGAGGAGTGATTACGATAAAGGAAACCAAGTCTAGATTTAAATGTGCTGAGAGAAGGACAGTGCACTGTCTAGCCCTACTCCCAAGTACTTGTATGAGGTGACTACCTCAAGCTCTAAACCCCCAGGAGGTAGTAGTCACGCCTGTGGGGAGAGGGGCATTCTTCTTACCAAACCATTTTACCTTTGTTTTGGAGGTGTTCAGAACAAGGTTAAGGGTAGCTTGTTTGAGCTTGTTGGACACTAAGAAATCTTTGTTGTAGAGCATTTATCACAAAATCTGGGGAGGGGCCAGCTGAGCATAAGACTATACTCTGCATATAAATGGATGAGAGAGCTTCCTACTGCCTGAGCTATGTTGTTGATGTAAATTGAGAAGAGCATGGGGCCTAGGATTGAGCCTTGGGGTACTCCCTTGGTGACAGGCAGTGGCTGAGATAGCAGATTTTCTGACCTTATACACTGCACTCTTTGAGGTAGTTAGCAAACCAGGAGAAAGACCCCTCAGAGACACCAATACTCCTTAGCCGGCCCACAAGAATGGAATGGTCTACTGTATCAAAAGCTTTCAAAACACAATGTAAACATTCACAAGGCCGCGGGGCCAGACGGATTACCAGGACATGCGCTGACTAGCTGGCCTTCCGGATAGCCTGAGTGCACTTATTTCTCATTTGCCTTAACGAGAGCCAATCAGCCTGAGTATGCGTGTGCCAGGCCTTTTGCCAAATGGAATTCTTGAGGTGGAGTAACTCTGCAAGATCACGGTCGAACCAGGGGCTGCACCTGTTTTTAATTCTCAATTTCTTTTTTGGGGCTTGTTTGTTTACAATACCACTGAAAATATAAACATCTTCAGAGGGTATCAAGCATTACACAGAGGCCAGATCATGAAGGAAGGCRTGCTCATTAAAGTTTTTTAGCCAGTGTCTATGACAAATCAGGACAGGTTGTTTCACTGAGCAGCCATTATGAACACTATAAAACAGTGATCACTAAGGTCATTACAGAAAACACCAGACTGATACCTGTCAGGAGTATTTGTGAGGYTAACATCAAGAAGAGTAGCCTTTTCTGGMTGTTTGGAGTCATACCTTGTGGGATTGGTAATAATCTGAGCAAGATTTAGGGAGTCCCATTGCTTTAGGACTTGGTCGGGTGGTTTAAGCATGTCTCAGTTTAGGTCACATAGCAGGAAAAATTCAGAAGGGGCCAGGAGGGAGCTTAGGGCAGGTAGGGTACATGCCGGTGCTGATGGTGGACGATAGCACCCAGCAACAGTCAACAAAGAGCTATTTGAAAGTTTACTGCTTAATACCAGGAAATCAAATTGTTTGGGGACAGACTTGGCGGCGACAACAGAGCACGGAAGGTGATCCTTGGTAAAGATTGCCACTCCACCACCTTTGGAAGATCTGTCTTGCCCGAAAAAGTTTATAACCAGAATGGTTAACATCAGTATTCAAAACACTCTTCCTTAACCACAACCAACACATCTGGATTGGAGCTGTGAAACCACACTTTCAATTGATCCATTTTAGGTAATAAGCTTCTAGTGTTAACATGCAGAAAACCCATGCTTTTACGAGAGCAGAAATCAGGAAGCAGATAGAGCACAAGTCAGAATTGGGGCTAGCAACAGTAGATGGAGCAGGGTGTACATGCACATTTCCAGATATTGTCAACAGTAATACAATCAGGGAGGACAGGGAGAGCTCTATAGTGCTGATTATGACATTTGAATGTGCATCAGATGGCAAAAAGATCATATTGTACAGCAATTTCATCAGGTAACATGAATACAAATCCAGCGAGAGGTGGTTAGAATAAAATGGGAGGCCAAAAAGTCTGTGTAACCAATAGAGAGTCAAAGTCCCGAGTGTGAAGCATGCAGGAGTCATGAGGCATATCCCTTTAATATCATATCACACCAAGACGTTTTTCCGGCAACTTTTTTTATCCAGATTTTCATTATTTATTCATTTTATTTCACCTTTATTTAACCAGGTCGGCCAAGATAAAGCAGTGACAAACAACACAGAGTTAAACACAAACAAAAGTAGAGTCAATAACAATAGAAATATACCTTTTATCTGAAAYGGATTGCCAGTATCAAAGCCAAAACGTTTACTTACACCTAACAACGTAGTAATCATCTCGTAAACTTCTGCCTACGGCTTAGTATGAAACGTCGCCGTAATGCTGAGGCGGCATTGGCACGCACTACGCTCTTAAACTCACGATGGTTGCTCGGCAGTGCCAGTTAACCATCCTCCCGCCAGTGCTAAACTTTGCGGGGCATGTCACTTCTCCCATCTCGTCGCATAGCCCACCACGAAGCATGCATGTTTTCTTAAGCACAACTGGATGGATCCATATAGAATGAATGTGTAATGTGTGGATTAAAAATCAATGAACGATGAACATATTGGAATAAAGTAGGCTAACGCAATTGAAGGCATGTATCAAATTATTGCTTACTGAAACTCCCAAAGTCATCCAATCTTTGTAACACATTTTAAGCAATAGCCTACCCGCGTGTGGTCAACTAGATKATTTCAGAACCGTTTTGATTGGGACAGCGCCATCGCACTGCTTTGAGACAACGGTGGGGACTCATCTTGATAAATCAATCAATGTCCGATTTTTGTTTTCACTTAATCTCRYTTTGGATATTGGTTAGGCTACAGTCAGGCTGGGAAAATGTTAGCTAAATGGAGGTGAGTGCTGCCCATGACCATCTTGTCTAATTGGTTAATTTATTACAACATTTTGACAGCATGTTATATAGTTTAACAATTAGATTATTTTGCTCTTCACTCGCAGTCACTTAGTAGCCTAGGCCTACTCCCGACAAAAAGTCTGACTTGTCTCAAATCAATGGGATTTTGATTTCACTGAATCTCTGTCTGTATTGACTATTTGGTTAATTGGTTTCTGGTTGGACAAATACGTGGAGGTGGTATAGCTCATCTATTGGTTTTCTCATCTATCACTGATCAGAAACATTTAGCGTGCAATAATGTAGCCTAAATCAAGTGTAGGRCTACTATTTTGCTRGATCGCGTATATGCAACTCCAAAAGCCCACGGAGGTTGTGAAATATGAATACGAGACTCACATGTTTTAGAAAATAGGATTGCTATTCTTTTCTAAAATCGGTATCATGAAGAATATACTTTCAATGGTAAGACCCTACGCCCGCTCCCTAAAAGTAGAGTGAGGGTAGGAAAGAGATGAAACGTGGATAAAAAATATAAAATTAAACTCGGGCTCTGTTTCCAAATATCAATGTATTTATTTTTTACATAGAGGTTCCACACGTWTCCGTGACAAGTTGTGTGGGAAAAATATTATTTGTATTTTATTATGTTATATTCCATTACATTGTTACTACAAAACATATGTATTTTAACTGTGATATCTTGTCTGTTTAATGAACAAAATAATGAACTATTGATTTCATTCATTTGGAGATAACATAATTAAACTCAAAATATGCCATTCTATGGTTTTGAAAATACTTTTTATTAATCTTATGCTTCTTAGGACCTGCCTAAACAAATTATTAATGGTGWWTATTCAATGGATTTATTCAAATATAGGCCCACCCACATCTGCACACCACTACTACTAGTCACCAGCATACCGCTACAGTATGTGCACGGGAGGTATAAAGGCGTATGCAGGCAAAATGTGGGGGAAAAATGGGCTTGTTTMTAAGGGGGTCATAAACATTGCCCTAGTTTTATTTATTTATTTTTACATGCAAAATACTGTAAATCCTAAATGAAAGCAGTATGAGTCTTGTTGTTGCCTTCATTATTCCAGACTGAATGCCACCGACTGGGTGGGCGTGCTGCTAGTATTAAAACCTTGTAGTCCTCGGAGTTGCATTTACCTAGACAAAAGGAACTAATGCTCTCTCAAGAGCACAAAGACACCTTTGCAACTTCCTTCAAACTGCACGCAGATATAAAAATGGCATCCACGAGTTAATCTGACTCTGGAGAAGTAGATACAGGGCTTCATTACCAAAATCCCGAAGTTACAACATCCCATATTGTAGTGTTAATCCGATTTGATCATATTGCACAAATAGCAGTAATACCATTTGTTTGACCTCTGTACTGAACCATGGTATTTTCAGAGAAAAAATGTAATGTTTAACCAGGGTGTTGGATTTCAGCTTATCTGACCAACAGGAGGCCTGCCTGAGGGAAATAAAGGGTCAAATGGCAAGAAACAGAAGCTGTTCCATAAATGATAAGAGTCCAAATGTGGATGTGTCCAGTATGGGTGACACAATAGAGAATGACATATCCCACAGAACAAATACCCCTTTTCGAGCAAAATCCACCATTTGTCCGCCCAGATACAGAAATCCCTCCCTAGAAACATACTGCAGATCGGTGGGAAACGATGTCTCAGATTCTGAATAAGAAACGAGAATACAGAGTCTACAATAACCTCCCTAAAGAACAGAGACAAGCATTGGACGATTGAAAAATAAATTATTCCACTTTGATAGTGCGTAATGCTGACAAGGGCGGAGCTGTGGTGTTGTTAAAACTGTGATGACTATGTGAATGAGATTCGGGGACAATTGAACACCACTACTTTCTATCAGAAATTMTCACGTGACCCCACACCACTGTTCAAAGATGGGATTCACTGCAAGCTGAAGTCTCTGTTGGAAAGCGGAGAAATTATGCAAAAAGAATATGAGTTCATGAAAGTAGACAATCCAATCAGGAGCGTTATTCACGTCTTACCAAAAATCCATAAACTATTGGATAAGCCACCAGGGAGACCTATTGTGGCTTGTTTGATGTTGAATCCGTGTATACTAATATCACCGATCAGGGAAGCCTGGAAGCCTTGGCACACTGTCTTAGTCAACGACCCACTGGCACACTCCCTAGCACTAACTGGATTGTTGAACTGGCCGAGACTGTTCTGACTAAGATCTGACTAAGAATGTTCATTCAACAGAAGGAAACMGCTATGGGGAGTAAAATGGCACCAAATTATGCCAAACTGTATGTGGGGTTGTTTGAGAAGGTGACTTCCAGCCCTAACAATCCATTCCTGCGCCATTTATCAGACTCTAGAAACGCTTCATTGATGATGTATTCCTTCTATTTCAGGGCACAGCAGAGGAACKATRGATTCKACTCCATCAATACAAGCAGTGAACATTTAAAATTCACCCTCACCTTTGATGGACATGAAACAAGTTCTTGACATTTTGATTAAGAGGGAGGGGGGTGGCTTTAGCGCGGACCTATACAGGAAGCCGACGGACAGGAATTCCCTGTTACGCGGGGACAGCTTCCACCCCTACATTTCTTTTTTAAAGAGCCTCCCCATTAGCCAATACAGTCACATACGCAGTATTTGTAGTACACAGAGCGACAATGACAAACAAGCTGACTATCTGGATGAGCGTTTCAGACAGCGGGGTTACCCAGATGATTGCAAGGGAACGTTATTAAAATATGACCCAGGATGACATTCTCACGGCCAAACCTCCCCGCCCTTCTGACCAACGCCTTCAATACTCCTCACTCAGTAAACAGTTCGACCACATCATTAAAAAAAACACTGGCACATCTTGAGCACTGATCAACAACTGGACGTTTACAGAACCCCCGCGGGTAGTCTTCAGACACGCCCACAACATCAGTCACATGGCGGTGAGGTCTGATCTTCCACCAGCGCCACGTAGTACCTTTCTAGACAATGTGCCGGACGGTAACTATAGATGTGGCCGATGTACCCGATGTAAGAATAAATGCACAATCTTCAATCACCCTATTACAGGCCAGGTCATCATCACGTGTTCCACAAAAAATGTGATGTAACTGATCAAGTGTATTTGTGGTCTACGCTATGTAGGCAAAAATGAAATGAGGACTGAAAACAAGGATAGCGAAACACATGAGTAATATCAGGACTCTTGACCAGAGAACCCTGGTGGCTGCACATTTCATGGCGGCTCGTCACAACATTAGCTCTCTGAGATACATTGCTATCACACATGTTAATACTCTGAGTAGGGGGGGGGGGGTACTGATAATCTTTTACTGAGAAGAGAATTGTATTGGATTCACCGTTTGTGTACCATGTCTCCTAGAGGTCTGAACCAAGAGTTTGATATCAGACCATTTCTTATATGAATATGTCACTCTGATTTGTCTTGCCTTCCAGGTCTCCTACTTGGTCATTTTGTAAATATATATAATTTCCTGGAACTACTACATGTGCCCAACTCATTGATATCAAATTTAGAGATACACAAATTGCTTTTGCACCCACCATGCGTCATGTCCGCAATGATCATGTGAGGTGACATGTACATATTTTGGGATGTGAACACTCGGTTTGTTTGACCTGACGAAGATCCGTTTCTGATCGAAACGTTGTCAACAAAGCAGTGAATTGGAAGCTTCAACGCTGTGCGCGCCTTCTTGATCTTTACTAGTATTCTTTATTAGCCAAGCACCTATGTTTTTAAGAATGTGCATATGACCACACACTTTTCTATAGAAGAAACAGAGGCATGGCATACAAAGGCTAACAGTACGTGGCCAAAGATTACATTTCAAGACGGAATCAGGATTTCAGTTGCCTAATAAAGGACTATGTACACGTGTTTACAAATGGGTCTCCTTGTAGTGTCAGTATGCCCTTGTCTGATAAAATACTGCTCTCTATCCCCTACTGTGCACTAACAGCCTCATTACTGGTTAATGTTTAGCTCTCTGGGGCAGAGAAAATTGGACCCAAGGAATGACAATTTATTGCTCAAAGTAATGACAGAGAACATCCTAACATTGTCTGAGTTTTACGTAAGCATTTCACTCGCATATTTTCACCTAATCTTTAAAACCAGTAGAACGGGACCGAGATAGTCTTTTGAGATTACCTTCACTTTCCCTGCTGGTATGATGGAAATCATGAAGTCCATTTTGTTGTGACAGGTGCCATAATAATGTGCCATAACGCTGCTTCCTGAGAGGAAATAAACCTTTAACTTACTGTGATGATCGCCTTGCTGAGACACAGAGAGCCCCTGCAGCCGAACTCCCGCTCATCCTCTGACTTATAGTAGCTCAGAGTGTTGTTCTTCAACACTACCCACCGGTCCTGCCATCCGTGAATGTAGTTGGTCCACTGTCAACAAACAAAGGCAGATAGTCAAGCCTACAATTCTACTAGCAGTGCAATTACAGTAGGAAGGAGGTAATGTATTTAGTTTCACACTTAAGTTTCAAATCACTAAAGATGATGATTAGTTTAATGAATTTCCCAATTAACTGAAAGAGAACTGGATGTTTGTGGCCCACAAAAGACGCCATACAAAGCAACTGAGCCCACCTTGTTATGAGTGGCTGGAGCTGTTTGTTTGTGGTACCCATTGTCTGATAGTAGGCCTAATTGAGATTGTCAACCTAATCCAACCATTGTCCACAATAAGGAAGTGTCCACCACAGGGAAGTGTACAACAGTTGACTATCAATCACAACTCATACACCGGTTTGAGGGCTTTGAATCAAAAGCTAGCAGCTAGCTATCTACACTGAACAAAAAATATAAACGCAACATGCTAAAATGTAAAAGATTTTACTGAGTTACAGTTCATATAAGTAAATCAGTCAAATGAAATAAATTAATTAGGCCCTAATCTATGGATTTCACATGACTGGGAATATTGATATGCATCTGTTGGTCACCGATACCATTAAAAAAATGTAGGGGCGTGGATCAGAAAACCAGTCAGTATCCGGTGTGACCACCATTTGCCTCATGCAGCGCAACAAATCTCCTGCGCATAGAGTTAATCAAACTTGATTGTGGCCTGTGGAATGTTGTCCCATCCTTTTCAATGGCTGTGTGAAGTAGCTGGATATTGACGGGAACTGGAATGCGCTGTCGTACACATCGATCCAGAGCATCCCAAACATGCTCAATGGGTGACATGTCTGGTGAGTATCCAGGAACTGAAACATTTTCAGCTTCCAGGAATTGTGTACAAATCCTTGCAACACTGTGCATTATCATGCTGAAACATGAGCTTATGGCGGCGGATGGGTGGCAAGACAATGGGCCTAAGGATCGGATCACATCACGGTATTCGGTATCCATAGCTCATGACTGCCAATTCCATAAACCCACCGCAAACCATGAGGCACTCTGTTCAAAGTTGACATCCGAAAACCGCTCGCCCACACGACGCAATACACGTGGTCTGCGATTGTAAGGCCTTTTGGTCGTACTGCAAATTCTCTAAAAAGAAGTTGGAGGCGGCTTAGAGAAATGAACACAATTCTTTGGCAACAGCTCATGGACATTCCTACAGTCAGCATGCCAATTGCACGCTCCCTCAACTTGATACATCTGTGGCCTTGTCTTGTCACAAAACTGCACATTCTAGAGTGGCTGTTTGTCCCCAGCACAAGGTGCACCTGTGTAATGATCATGTTTATCAGCTTCTTGATATGCCACATCTGTAAGGTGGATGGATTATCTTGGCAAAGGAGAAATGCTCACTAACAGAGATGTAAATAAATTTGTGCACAACATTTGAGAAAGCTTTTTGTGCATATGGAACATTTCTGGGATCGTTTATTTCAGCTCATGAAACATGGGACCAACACTTTACAGGTTGCGTTTTTGTTCAGTTTAGTTATTCTAGTTGTATCCCAGCAGTGTTTTTGAGAGGATCACGCCCTCATTAGCCATTTTAATAAAGATCCATCGTTTGTTTTGTAGGACTTACCTTGCTTAGGACGCCACCGAGTTCAACAGGATGCCCAGATTCGGGATCCACATCTTCATCGGAGCCCGACGAGTTCGAACTCTTCTCCGACATTTAGCAACCAGGTTGTTGGGTAACGTTAGCTAGGTAGAGGCTGGCGTTTACCACGAGAAAACTAAAATACACAAATTGATAAGACGTGGCCAAGCGAGTGTTGCCAAATCGATAAGACAGCAAAGGTTGTAGCAAAACATGAGACAATCAGGAGTGGCTTGCTTAGCTGTCGTAGCTAGTTAAGACTCTGGCATGCAATCTAAATTCACAATTTCTTGCGGGATGTGTGTTTCAATAAGAAACACGACGTAACGTTTAATAGAAGTAGGCTCTGCAATGCAATTAGCGAAAGCTAGTTAGCTGGCTAGAAATCCAGTCATAATGCAGCAGACAAAATAGTCCTTCTGTTCAAATGCGCCATATCCTCAACGATCAAATAAACATAGCGCTAATCCTTTCAGATGGCTCAGAACTACGATCGCTAACTAGCTACCCCGCTAGCGCCCTCTGGCGTACCTTGGGACGACCATAGAGATGTATAGATTTCGCTTTTGTAGTATTTGTCTCATTAGTTTGTTTCAAGTTTTAATGTCACATGCACATGTACAGTGAAATGCCTTTCTTGCAAGCTCTAACACCAACAATGCAGTAATCAATTAAAATGCAATACTACAAATATCAAGGTAGAACAAAAACACATACGATATAAAATAAAAACACAATAAAGTAAGCATACCATATACAGGGTCAGTTCCAGAACAATATTTACAATGTGTAGGGATACTGGATCGATAGAGGTACATAAGTATAGGGGAAAGGTGACTAGGCATCAGGATATACACTCCATGACCAAAAGTATGGGGACACCTGCTCGTCAAACGTTCCAATTCATCCCAAAGGTGTTCGATGAGGTTGAGGTCAAGGCTTTGTGCAGGCCAGTCAAGTTCTTCCACACCGATCTCGACAAACCATTTCTGTATGGACCTCGCTTTGTGCATGAGGGCATTGTCATGCTGAAAGAGGAAAGTCCCTTCCCCAAACTGTTGCCACAAAGTTGGAAGCACAGAAACGTCTAGAATGTCATTGTATGCTGTAGCGTTAAAATTTCCCTTCACTGGAACTGAGGGGTCTATATATATAGGGACAGATTTGTCCGTCGGACTGCCAGATGGTGAAGGGTGATTTATCACTCCAGAGAACACGTTTCCACTGCTCCAGAGTCCAATGGCGGCGAGCTTTGCACCACTCCAACCCACTCTTGACATTGCGCATGGTGATTTTAGGCTTGTGTGCGGCTGCTCGGTCACGGAAACCCATTTCACGAAGCTCCCGATGAACAGTTCTTGTGCTGACGTTGCTTCCAGAGAGTTTGGAACTCGGTAGTGAGTACTGCAACCGAGAACAGACGATTTTTACGTGCTACGCGCTTCAGCACT
>NC_036855.1:27230051-27292083 GCF_002910315.2 Salvelinus sp. IW2-2015
TTGTATTTACTTACAGGGACGGAGAGAGAAAAAGCATGAGTACAGAGAGGTGGTTGTTTTTCTTTTCTGGCAACATATATGTGAAATACATAGATAAATAATGGTACTCGAACGCTCCCCATATCCAACATGTTTTTCTATCTCCCTCATTCTCTGTTAGGACTTTTGGAGAGATGAGTGCATTAGAGGAGCAGTTCTCTCTGTGCAGGGAGCTGTGCCAAGACCTGGCTCAGGACCTGCAGAAGGAGGCGCTCAAGGTACTCTACAGCACAGCTCAGTTGATTACAGTACACTATTAGTAATAGTATAGGTCATTACTAGAATATATTGCAGTTGTATAGCACATTTATATTCTTAAACAGTATATTCTTAAACTCAAATTCACTGTCTGATAACCTATTGGATTCATAGTAAAAAATATTTTAAAAAGTAGTATTTGTATATGTTTGAAATCGAACTCCAGTATTTGGCTTTTTGTGGCTATTGTGTGAAATGCAGAGGCGTTCGACAGTACATAACACATGGAACTGTTTGTTATGGCCGGTGTGTTAGTATTCAGCACCATTGTGAACAGCCATTGCCTGACTGCCTGCCTCTTGCTCTGTGCATTGAGATTGCCTCAGATGACTCTTTCCTCTGGGGAAGAGAGAGCAGAAAAGGGTTCTTGAACAGAAAGGATATTTCCATAGAGAGGGTATTTTGGGGTCTTAAAACATTTCAGCGCTAGTGTTGGCTCCCAGACTCAATCTGTCTCTAACCAGCATCTCACAATTACCAGAGCGTCTGTTCCCATCCCAATCGATAGAGAGAGCTGGCTTGGCACGGCCATCACCCGCTGACTGAGCCCTAATATGCTTTTGATACCTGGAGGAAATGGAGAGCCATTATGGAGACCACCAGGGACCAGTGTGAGCCTCAGCCTGCCTGGGGAATAGGCTGCTTGGGAATGACCATCACTCTCCCAGAAAAATGCCTTTGACCCTTCTTCACTTAGTGTCATCTATCAGTCAATGTCTGTTCTGTCCTTTTGACTCCTTCCCCAGGTCCAACCAGATTTAATCTGTGCTTCACCCTTTAATTTGCTCTGTGTTCTTCCAGGGCAAGACGGTGACGTTGAAGCTGAAAAATGTCAACTTTGAGGTGAAAACCAGAGCGTGGACGTTGCCGTGTGCTGTTGCTACGACGGAAGAGCTCTTTGCTGTCGCTAAGGACTTGCTGAAGACTGAGATCGACAACGTCAGCCCCCAGCCACTGAGACTGAGGCTTATGGGTAATCTTACTTTACCTTCTCCCGCCGGTTTAAATGTGGTGTCCCATTGGCAAGAAAATACATTAATATCACCTTTCATATATGTTGTATATAACAATAATATATGAAGTACATTCTACTGATTCTGTTAATAATTCATATATTTGAACTTGAAGCTTGAATAAAACAATTGACTGCAGTTTTAAATCAACGCTTACGTGTCTGCAGGCGTTCGGGTTTCCAGTTTCGCCAGCGCTGACGACAAGAAACCCCTGCAGAAAAGCATTGTGGGATTTCTCCATAAAAAACAGACTGACTCTAGTAGCACCTCCCAGATCTCCTTCCAGAAGCCTGTGAAAGAGCATCCACCTAAGCCTCCAGGCCAGACCCAGCCCTCTGCCTGCCCTTCCCTGGTACAGCAGAGACAGGGGCAGGAGGGTCACGCCTGGGTACCCAGCCGGGGAGGGGTGGAGGTGGGCAGGACTGGGGAGAACCAGCAGTCCTTCTTGCAGAGAGCTCACGCCCAGAGGCTGCGGCTGCAAGCTGAGAGAGAGGACCCACCAGAGAAGGGAGATTGGAATGGCTTCGAGACCAGACGGGGCCCAGCCTCATCGACCACCAACCCCAAAGGGACACAGACACACACTCCGAAGAATACAAATATATCAGCAGAGACACACATCTCTATGAGTGCATTGACAGCTTCGGACAAAATGACACATGAACTTACAGCTCATGCATCTACTTCATCATGCTGTTCAACAGAGCCAAGGACAGACAGTCTGACCTGCCCTGTATGCTTCAGGGAGGTGAACACCACAGAGCTGACAGTCTTCAACAGACACGTTGACCAGTGTCTCAGTGGGGTTACTATGGGGCAAAACAACCACACAGACACAGAACTAGAGAGAGGCCCCAGTGTCTGTGAGGAGGAGGTGGAGAAAGAGATAGCTGGAGGGAAGAGGGAGGAGGGGGCGATGGAGAAAGGTAGGGAGCTGCTCAGTAGGTGCATGTTCGACTCAGTGGGCCTTCAATTAGACTCAAGTGCAGGTGATCATACAGAGTCCACTACAGGTTTACTTCTATATGAGACTAGTACAGCTAATATTTCACTAAGCACTGTGGGCCTGAACCCTGTCTGCCTTAACACTTGTCCAAATGGAGATGTATCTATACATAGAGGTACAGACCCTAACACCCTGAAGGTTTCATCTCAAAGTGACCCTCATGTTCGGGTTTGTCTGTTGTCCCCCGGTGGCCCTCGGCCAATGACTACGCCCAAGCCTGAGTCACGTGACCACAGAGGCCCCGCCCTCACCTGTCCAGTGTGTCAGGAGACCCAGGACACCAATGACCTCACCCTTTTTAACCGACACGTTGACCTCTGTCTGAACCAGGAAGTCCTGCATGAGCTTGGGGGACTGACATCTGTGGACCGCACCACCCACACTGCACCACCTGCTGCCCACAAAGGTTCGTGTTTCAGAGATTTTTTATTTACTGAATGATCATGCATTACTGCCATTGTCATTCAAATAGACCAGGGACTTCTCCACTCTGTTTTTCTATGTGCTGCCACTACCAGTCTCATCCCCAGTGCTTGCATGGGTCCTGTTTCTGCCTCTTCCTACTCAATATGTAATCCAGGAGATTGTAAATTGAGGTTATATATTGAGTAAAACTCAGTTTTTCTCTAGATCAAAAAGAGGTGTGTCGGGGGCATAGAGAAAAAAATAATGTTTTACAGGAAATGTTGCAACGTGAAAGCAAGTTTTCTGCAATTCTACGCATTTTGCCATGCCTAATTGTGAAATTTAGCAACATGGTAAAGGCCCAAGGGCCACACCCTCTCATGCAATACCATGCCAATTGGCCACATGGTGGGCCTAGAACAAGCGATTGAAAATGCTAGCTTTGAAAGGTCAGCCCCTCGCACCCTGTGATCTTATGCTCAAACATTATTTTTAAAAGTCAATGGGTACCCAAACCGGGGCCCCTGGGCATGTGCCCTGCGTGCTCGGTTGGTAATCCAGCCATGCAAAAAATACTCATAAATTAGAATTTTCGATTCTTCCTGAATGTCTAGCTTTTATTTAGGATATATATTTTTTATTGTTTTATTCATAATTATTGGCACCCTTGATAAAGATCAGCAAAAAAGACTGTATAAAATAAATAATACAAATACTGAGCTATATGTTATGCAGGAAAGTTGGGAAAAGCTGGTTTTCAGTACTCCACCACCCTCCCCTTGTGAGGATAACGACCCTGAGCCTTTTACTCAAATGTTTTATGAGATTGTAGAACACGTTGGGACGGATCTTTTATTCTTCGTCTTCTCTTATGGACTACCCTCTTCAATTCAAACCACAGATTTACAATGGGGTTCAAGTCCAGAGACTGAGATGGCCATTGCAAAATGTAGATTTTTGTGGATTTTGATTAGTGCTTGGGGTTATTGTCTTGCTGGAAGATCCACTTGAAGCCAAGTGTCAGCTTTCTGGCAGAGGCAACCAGGTTTTGACATAAAATACCTATATTTTCATGTTATCTGACCGTAGAAACGGTTCCAATCCAAGTGCRAATGCCGTTTATCAAAGTCAAGGRGGTGCTATGGTCAGATGACATGAAGATGGAGCTCTTTGGCCACACACACCAGTGGTGGGTTTGGTGTCGAAAAACAGAAGCATACTGTATGGAGACAAAGTTCTTCATACCGACGGTAAAGTATGGTGGTGGATCTTTGATGTTATGGGGCTATTTTGCTTCCACTGGTCCTGGGGCCCTTGGTAAGGTCAACGGCATCATAAAGTTGACCAAGTACTAGGACATTTTAGCCAAAAACCATGTTGCCTCTGCCAGGAGGCTGACATTTGCTGCAAGTGGATCTTCCAGCAAGACAATAACTCCAAGCACACGTAAAAATCCATAGGTTAATTGACCACAAAATCAACATTTTGCAATGACCTTCTCCATCTCTGGAATTGAACCCCATTGAAAACCTGTGGTTAAATTGAAAAGGGCCGTCCATAAGCGCAGACTAAGGATATCAAGGATCTGGAAAGATTCTGTATGGAGGAATGGTCTAAGATTCCTCCCAATATGTTCTCCAATCTCATAAAACATTTTAGAAAAAGGCTTAGTGTCGTTATCCTCGAAAGGCGAGGTTGCTGAAGTCACTTTGGAAACGGTACGCGGGGCGGCGAGGGGTGCGGGAGGTGAGGGTTGCTGGAAAAAGACGAAGTAAGTACTTAAAACACGGGAGGGGTTGCTGGAGAATAAAGTACTTGAAACAGGGGGACGGGGAGGGGAGTGGCAGGGGAGCCGCCCTGCTGGAGTACTGGTTTGAAAAACAGGGACGAGAGAGAGGGCTGGAGAAAAGAGACTGGATTGTGAAGTAAGAGAAAAGAAGAAGTAAAGAGGGGAAAAAAGAGAGAAAAAACAAAAAAGAAAGAGTAAAAAAAATGGAGAGAGAAAACAGTAAAGATCTGAGAGTACTGAAAACAGGAGAGGGGCGGAGTAGAAACGGGGTGCTGCGAGTACTGAAAACAGGGGAGGGTGCGGAGTACTGAAAACAGGGGAGGGTGCTGCATAGGAAGTAGAGTACACTGAAAACAGGGAGGGGCTCTGGAGTACTGAAAAACAGGGGAGGGGCTGGAGTACTGAAAAACGAGTGGAGCGCAGGAGGGGCTGGGTAGTACTGAAAAACAGGAGAGGGGCTGGAGTACTGAAAAACAGGAGAGAGGGGCTGGAGTACTGAAAACAGGGGGAGGGTACTGGAGTACTGAAAACAGGGGAGGGTGCTGGAGTACTGAAAACAGGGGAGGGTGCTGGAGTACTGAAAAACAGGGGAGGGGCTGGAGTTACTGAAAACAGGGAGGCTCTATCATGATTTGGTAATTGGTTGGACTTTTTCCTGCTTCAAGATGTGTTTTGTATTTTTTATCTTTTTGGATTTACTGTTTCGTGTTGTATATTCTGTATTCTTTTATAACTTCTGGTAGTGATGTGGGGTATGATTTGTTTTATGAAACTTTTGCTTTGTGAGAGGCAACCGATCGATCTGTCTTTTTTTCATGCTGATTTGTCTTCTTATATTGGATTGTCTTGACTGTCTGTGTTTTATTTGTTTAAATGGTTGTACTTATGCTTTGTCGTTCTCTTTGTGTGTACTATAGCGGTGCATTGCAACTCATTGTTTTATCCTTTGCGAATGAATTCTGCTTCATTTCTTGTGATCAGATTATTATTTCTTTATTGGACAAAAAAAGAAAAATAAAGTACTAAAACAGGGGAGGGGCTGGGAGTACTGAAAACAGGGGAGAGGGCTCTGGGAAAGTACTGAAAAACAGAGAGGGTGTGTCGGGCGGTAGTACTGAAAACAGGCGAAGGGGGTGCTGGAGTTACTGAAAAACAGGGGAGGACTGGAGTACTGAAAACAGGGGAGGGGCTGGAGTACTGAAAACAGGGGAGGGGCTGGAGTACTGAAAACAGGGTTGCAGTCTTTTTTGCTCATCTTTATCAAGGGTGCCAATAATTATGGACCTGACTYTAGGTCAGTTATTTTTTCTACATACTTTCTGTCTGGTTTTATTCATTTAGGTTAACACTGAAAGCTATTTTCCATCCTGAAAATGAATTACACTGTCCTGAAGTCTTATGGTTAAAACTAGAAGGATTTGTTTGGTCAGTGTGAGGCCAGTGCTGGCGTTGTATTGATTCCCTTTGAGAGAAAGAAGACATCTCATTTCACCCTGTGGGGGCTCCCCTTCCCTGCTCTCTGCCACTGGTAAATCCCTTCTTCACCCATTTAATCCTGACAATGGAAAGACTGTCTCTCCCAGTTTCTCCTTATCCTCTCTAGGGTACGTGAGATGCTAAGGTCCCAACTGACCAACATCCAGTGAAAGTGCAGGGCGCCAAATTCAAACAACAGAAATCTCATAATTAAAATTCCTCAAACATACAAGTCAAAATTATACACCATTTTAAAGATAAACTTCTTGTTAATCCAACCACAGTGTCCGTTTTCAAAAYGTATTTACGGTGAAAGCATACCATGCAATTATGTTAGGTCAGCGCCTAGTCACACAAAAACATACAGCCATTTTCCAGKCAAAGAGAGGAGTCACAAAAAGCAGAAATAGAGATAAAATTAATCACTAACCTTTGATAATCTTCATCAGATGGCACTCATAGGACTTCATGTTACACAATACATGTATGTTTTGTTCGATAAAGTTCATATTTATATCCAAAAATCTCAGTTTACATTGGCGCGTTATGTTCATTAATGTTTTGCCTCCAAAACATCAGTAATTTTGCACTAGGCGCAGGCACTAAGTTCAGACGAAAAGTCAAAATAGTTCCATTACAGTTCGTAGAAACATGTCAAACGATGTAAATAATCAATCTTTAGGATGTTTTTATGATAAATCTTCAATAATATTCCAACCATACAATTCCTTTGTCTTTAGAAATGAAAGGGAACGGAGCTTGTGCTCACGGCTGCGCGCGTGACTAAACTAATGGCTTTCAGCCAGACCCCTGGTTCAAACAGCTCTTATTTTRRCCCCCTTCACAGTAGAAGCCTGAAACAACGTTCTAAAMACTGTTGACATCTAGTGGAAGCCTTAGGAAGTGCAATCTGACCCCATTTACACTGTATATTTGATAGGCGTTCACTTGAAAAACTACAAACCTCAGATTTCCCACTTCCTGATTTGATTTTTCTCAGGTTTTCGCCTGCCATATGAGTTTTGTTATACTCACAGACATCATTCAAACAGTTTTAGAAACGTCAGAGTGTTTTCTATCCAAATCTACTAATACTATGCATATCCTAGCTTCTGGGCCTGAGTAGCAGGCAGTTTACTCTGGGCARGCTTTTCATCCAGACATGAAAATACTGCCCCCTACCCCAAAGAAGTTAACTATCCTGCCTGGGAGATTAGCCTTTATAGCTTTGAAATTAACACAAATGACTTGCCGGACATAGACAGTCGTCATTCTGGTTTTAGCGGAAGAATCTGATGGAGTTTTTCGTGTTTCCCTCCACAGAGGGAGAGCAGCCCCTGCAGAGAGCGCCGCAGAAAGGCAAGAGCAAAAGGTATGACTACATCTCCTTACACACATAAAAGAGAGAGATTAGTTTGAAAGTCAGCACATTCACAAAGGAGTTAATTCAACATGTTGTGTGGTAGGTCAAAATAAGATGGTTGCAGATACTGGTGCAGACAGTGAGAATCCCGCAGTAAAATGTGCTGTGTTTTTATTCTGCTACACTTCCAGGAGAGGCTTGTCTCCCACACCCCCCTCTAAGAAGGCCAAAGCCCTGGGCCCAGCTTGGAACACCATTGACAAGTTCTTCAGGTGATGCAGCTTAGGTGACAACACACACTACTCCCAGACGATCCTGTGTATGAGGTATTATGCTCAGACAGTGATAATGACTGACTGTTACCTTGATCTCAGGTGAATGGAGTGCTGGTGACCTTACTAGCAACCATCCCTACCTACCTAGTACTTCTTGGATTGCTGGGAATTTGGATTGCTTACTCAAGCATTGAAGATGCACTTCTTTCAAAATAAATAAATTTCTCTCTTGTGCAGTTTTTTTAAAGTCATAATGGTCATACGTTAGCAGGCAGAACTTTTGCAGGGGTGTTAGTGAAGGTAGTTGATGCAAACTAACCACTTGCAAAATGCACACATTAAAAATAACCTCTGATCTACATCTTGCCAGCTACTATTTTGTATTTATTCAAGCGGATAAGGTAGTGACATAGTTCCTCTATGCCAAACTGACGTTCTATTATGTACAGAGGTGTTAAGCCGACCATTGAAACCACAGGCGGCTGGTGGCACCTTAATTGGGGTGGATGAGCTCATAGTAATCGCTGGAAGAGAATCAATGGAATGGTGGTCAAACACATGGTTTTCATGTATTTGATACCATTCCATTTACGCCATTCCAGCCATTATTATGAGCCGTCCTCCTGTGAAACGTTGTAGGAGGCAACCCTGGTGTCTATAGTGACTACTACCTTCTGCTGAAGGAGTGAACTCTGTGTTTTTGCATCTTGTGTTGCACCGTTTTAAATGTAATGAATAATAAGCATCAATAGAGTTGATCCTCAGTCTTTTAAACACGTGTATGTGGAGAAGAGGGTTGTGAATAGAATACCAGTATGAGATGGTGTATTTTTGCATAAGATAACTTAAATATGGGCTATATTATTGTATTCAAATTTCATATGCTATTTTTCTTATGGAAAATAAAACTTGCCACCACTGTAGATGTGGCTCAATTAATTATTCTCCTTGTGTCATTGTGTTGAGCATTTAATGTGTACAGTACAAATGAGGCTATTACGATAGAATCGTCTTATCGATGAAGATTGACAGCCATCGTCAATGGTGACAACATCGTGATGTGACAGACGATGGTTTAGCCTATTTGAACTTGACTGACGCCACGCAGAATGCCTAGAACGGAGTCGGTCAGGMCAGCAGACGAGGGACATTCCCAGTAATCTATCTTCCTATTTGCTATAGCCTATTTCAGCGCAAAATGTCCAGTCAGAAAATATCCTCGCTCTCGCTCTGTCAGATACATGGGCCTCATAGTCTACACCTATTCATTAACTATATTGTGTCTAGCTGTTTTAAAAAACGTAGGCTATATTCCCTTGTCTCTCCATTCGATATGACTGAGTTTGGGATATAATATGCTTTCATCATTTTATGCATGCATTCTCTCCCGATCAAACAATGAATTCATCTGAGTTCCATCTCAAAAAGTTGTTTGAATGGCCTACAAATGTAGGGTAGCCATTGGACTAATAATGAGAGCGAACAAACAATATCAATGGCCTATAGAAAAATATAATTACAAGTTTAATCAAGTTCAAGCTTATTAATTAAGAAACATTATCCATCTGGTCAGAGAAATCCATCCATGCGAAGTTAAATCCAAATGGCCTATAATATATCCTACTAGGCCTACCATAACTTTAAAACAAATTCAAGTTATGAATAGTAGCTTATTTCCCAAATATTCTAATAGCCTGAGAAGGTACTGTTGTCTTAAAGTTGCCACTTTAAAAAATAACAAGAATGAAAGTCTATAGCCATAGGCCTAGGCTAGGCTATTCAGCTTTATGAGATAGAACAAACAATAGCCTATTATGACAGGAGGATGAGGCAAAGCAATTATTATCCAGTTCTGAACAGAGTAGACTGCTTCTATCCAGCTCATGATTTTAACCTAACTCACTATGGTAAGAAAGCCCTTCCTCATCAGTTGACTGTCACTTTGCTCCATCATGTGCGCGAGACAACACCACACACGCACACACACACACACACACACACACACACACACACACCACACAACCACACCACACACACAACACCCACACACACAACACACACACCTGTTTCGTTCCATTTACTGAAACTCTCGCACCCTGTCAAAACCAACTCTGGACCTCGAAGCCAGTTCCACTGCATTTATTTTCATTGTCCCCCTCTAATCAGGYACTGATTTAGACCTGGGACACCAGGTGTATGCAATTCATTATCATGTAGAACAGAAAACCAGCAGGCTCCGGACCTCGTAGTGTAAGAGTTGAATATCCCTGGAGGGGCAGGACCGAGTTTGGGAAACCCTGTTTGGGAAACCCTGTTGGGCGATGTCAGTCTACATCTGACATCGCCCAACCCTAGCTAGTACAAATCCATTTAAACACACATATGACCTGGACTACTGTTGTAGTTTAGATTGGAGCTTAGATTCATAATAATTTAATGATAGTCTACTTTACAAACATGTAGGCGCTTAGTCACTAATCAAATAGATGAATGACAAGATGGGATTCATGAATCTGCACTCATACAGTTTATTCCAATGTTAGACTGCATGTGCAGGTAGTGCATGACACAATATTGATCATGCACTCAATGTGAAGGGTGTGAGCTTCTAGAACAAACAGACGTCAGCCCTCCAGCCCAGGAAATGTACATACATTGCTCCATTCCCACACCAATTTGTATTCCTTATGCAGGACGGGCTTCAGTGTATGCTATATCACCAGTATAAGAGAAAGGGTTACCAGACTGTTGTGTATTTGACAGTGCTGAGTTTTCTTCAGGTTCCTCAGTATCTGCTCCAGTTCCTGACCAGACTTTCTGCATTAATTCAGTAATTCTACATGGTRGTTTGGCAAGACAAGTATAGAGAAGCAGAGGTTGTATAAAGCAGAGACAGACTGGGATCAAACCCAGGTTCCAGGGAGAAGTCACCAGATATTCACCATGGAGAAAAGGTCCTTGAAGGAGATACAGTCTCTGAAGGAGAGGATGGGGGCACAGCTGAAGGAACTAAACCTGAACCCTAAAACACAAAAAAACTCGAAAAAAGCAGTGAAGGGATTCACAGACTTTATACAGAACAAGGAGACAGACAACAGCTACGATAATAAAGAGATGTGTGAGTACCAGGTTTGTGTGTGTGCTTACGCATGCACGCGTGCGTGCGTGCGTGCGTGCGTGCGTGCGTGTGTGTGTGTGTGCGCACCCATATAAATGGGTGAGTGACTGGAAGCCCGTTTAGATTTTTTAAAATGTTTTTATCAAAGTCATCTAACTTAAGTAAACACTGATGACTAAGGTGGTTGGTTAAGGTCCAATTTAAGAATTATAGCCCGAGGAAACAGCCTGGCATTTGCCCTGTTTGACAGGATTGTAAAGTGTGTTCTTGTAATTATGGTATCACATGTTAAGCAACATTGGTGAATATTCATGCTAGCAAATTCTTCTACAGATCAAAGCAAGCAATGAATATCCTTATCCTCTTGATTGTGAGGTGTGTTAGGCATACCCTACAAGCTCTTTGCACACTGGGTGTTCACATCCAGTCAAATCATTACCCGTGACAGATGTATAGGCTCTACAAACACAGAGAAAGAGCTGTGTTTGTATAGGGCACACACACACACACACACACACATGACTAATTCCACCCTGATACTATTCAAAGTAACTCCTATTTCACACGCTCTGAAGAAGAAAATTTTCTCTGAAGAAAAACATGCAAATTGATGTGTTACTTATTGTGAAGCACCTTGTGTCTCTGTTGTGTGTTTGTAGTGTTGGCGCTAGAGAAGGAGTACATTGACGCAGCAAAAATAAATGATGTACAGACCATGAAGCTTCTGGGGAGGGCGGTCAATGTCGACGCAAAGAACTTGGTGAGTCTGTCCTCATATCCATGGAACACCGAAGGTCATATAGGGGGTGCTTATATTTGTCCTGTTTCACCCATGTACAAGTGTGTATTATGAAATGGAAATGTGTTTTTTGCACATCCCACTCCACCTGAGAGTGGGGTCCCAGCCAGGGATCAGCCATTAGTGACCTTGGAGCAATTAGGATTAAGTGCCTCGCTCAAGGGCAGATCAACAGATTTTTGACCTTGTCAGCTCAGGGATTTGAACTAGKCACCTTTTTGTTACTGGCCCAACCCCCTAACCGCTAAGCTACCTGCAGCTAGCCACACTGCAGTTAATATCACCATATATTCTGCTCTGTGTCACTTGTTCGATTAACTTGTCCCATGCATTGATCCTAGCATGATCGCACTGCGCTGCACTATGCAGTAGCTGGAAAAAACATAGAGGCCGTCCAAGTACTTCTACAGCGCAGAGCAAATCTCAATCAAGCGGACAAGGTAGGACGACACAACACGATTCCATTGTTAGTGATGGTGACATTTTAAGCTTGTCATCTTCAACAAACAATCTGACAGGTGGAGAGGTTGGCCATGGTTTGTGAAAATGAAACAGCTCAACTCCCTCTGTCTTTTTCTTTCCCTCTATTTCTCTCTCCCCCTATTTCTTCCATACATACTCACATAGCATGGAGTGACAGCCATCCACCTGGCTGCCTGGTTTGGGAGTGTAACCATCCTGAAGTTGCTTGTGCATGGTGGTGCTGACCCAAGTGTTCAGAATGTGGTAGGGAACCTCTGTTTAAAACATTCTCTCTGCTATTCCAGAAGGCCTTGAGTGTGTCTCAGATATCCCTTTCCTTGTGATGCTGGTCAGACCTAAGTTCTCTGACATCTCAGCCATCTGGGATGTCAATTACAATAATCAACCACCGAGCCAATTTCTACATAGCCATTGGAGAATCCAATATGTCAAATTGTCTTGAGGTGTCATGCATGGAGATGGTGAGTTGTATTGTCTGTTCTCAGGTGGGACTGAACATCATGCACTGTGCTGCCATCAACAACCACACCGACATCGTGACGTTCATTATCTACGACTTGATGATGAAAGAACTGGACAAAGAGGACCTGGTAATCACATAGACATAGAGTATCAGTAACCATTGCATCCATTTCAAATGTTGGTTGGGCTGCCTTAGTTCAGTAAGCTMACCCCTTTTCTTCCTCTCCTCTTCTCTTCCCCCRCCTTCTCTCTCTCTTTCTCAGTCTGGACACAGGGCGTTTGCGTCGGCAGCAGAGCATGGCTCTGTTGASATGCTGCAGATGTTGATGGAGGAGGCATACAATATGGCCACCATGGAGGAAGACCAGGTGTGTGTGTGTAGGAGGRTGTATGACTGTTTGGCTGTTTCTCCATCTCCCCTTCCTGTTTACTGTGTATCTCTCCTTTCCTCCCACCCTCCTGCTTTTCCTCTTTCTTTAATTGCTAGAATGGGGACACACCTCTGCACTTGGCTGCCAGCAATGGCCATTTGGATGCCGTCCAGCTACTGTTGAAGAGCTTTGATACTCGTGATGAAGTCAATAAGGTAGAGTCCCACTGGAAACACTGTCTGGAGCTGTTTGATTGCCAGCATGTTTGACTGTGTTTGCTCAATGCCTACACCATACAGTAGCTGCTTTAGGTCAATAGCTGATCAATGAGTGATGTATCTGGGGCAGCTTGGTGAGACGGCTCTGTACCTGGCTGCTGACGCTGCCCATGAGGACTGTGTCCAGGCTCTGTTGGAGGCAGGCTGTGACCCAAACATTGTCACCATGGTACGCCAGCAAACCACACCAACCACACACTCCAACCAGTCAGTATAATGGTCACCACRAGGCAAAGTTACTAAATCATTAAAGGAAGGATCCCTCCAGACCCAGTTTATTCTACTATAGTACTTTACCACCCCCCATAGGGCCAAAGCAGTGCTCTACACCCTGTCTCAGAGAAGGGCCACACGTCGTTGGTGAAACTCCTGATAGAGAACACGGCCCAGATGGACTTACAAAACCAGGTGAGAGTGAGCATAGAGGATTCGTACTAACTCTTGGTCAAACATGAATGAAGCCAACATGTTATCCTAGTAATTACTCAATAGTAAGTGACCTGACATCAGAGAGAGTTCCTATCTAATGGTCCATGTTGGTTGTGTCTCTGTTGGCAGCACCTCCAGGCTCCTCTCTACCTGGCAGTGAAGAACTGTCACATCCCTGTCATCCACACACTGCTGGAGGCTGGCTGCAACATCAACATCACTGATCACGTATGTACAATGCATGTGCACTCAGTTCTAATGCTATTTTGAAATCATCAGTTGCATCCCAAATGGCACCCTATTCTCTGCCCCATGGGCTCTGGTCAAAGTAGTGCAKTATGTAGGGAATAGGGTCCCTTTTGGGATGCAACTAATGATTTAGAGGCATTGTAATGGTTATGGGTTTGAGTTTGGTAATCTGTCTCTAGATCTGTGGTTAAGGGCAACTTGTACCTTGAGCTCCTGTCTGTCCTCCTTAGAGGTCCCAGACTGTCCTGCATGTGGCAGCAGAGCTGGCCAGAGTGGACATTGTTGACATGCTTCTGAAAGCTGGGATGGACCTGACCCTCCAGGACAAGGTGGTGGAACATGGACAACCACAACTATAACTATGATGTAAACCTGAATTTGACCCCTCTCCTTTTCACTACAACTTCCCACTCAATGTTTTCTGCTTTGTTTTGAGCAGCAGGGTAAGACAGCACTGGGTGTGGCAGCCCGAGCAGACGAGGTCATCATCGTGGACATGATCATCAAGGCAGAGAGATATTTCACATGGAGGAGGGTAATAGAGGACCATAATGGAAATAAATAACTTCATTGTGTGTTTGTTTATTTTATATAATTGTGAAAGAATGCAGACCGTGTACTGTTATGGGAGTCCTCCCTATTAGTGATATGGCTGTATGTGTTTTTAAATGACACAATTCTGTAAATTTTATCAATCAATGAGACTAATACGTTGCTATAGTCATCTGTTAATCCACGCATTGTAGTGGAGCTGGAAATCAAAGATTACATTCATCACAGATMATTAATTTCCTAACATCACAACTCCAGATGAATCCCTGTAATACCATTAATGCTGGCTGTGGAAAAAATGATTTGTGCTGAAATGCTCGACAACCAATTTCATTGTCAATTTTATAGTGTTTCTTCCAACCTTACCTGACACTCAAAACAAATGGCTCTGGCATTCAATAAGCATGGGCCTGCGTGTGCTTGTCTGTGGACACCGTGCTCAGTGTGTGAAGCTTGTGTCCTTTCTCAGGAGGTGACTTAATGTGATTACCCTTCCAGGCCAACACTGAGCTTAATGAGAACCTTCACAGCCAGTCTCCGCTGACGTTTAAATTAGACCATCGCGCGGAGAGCAAACATGTCCGCGGTACGGCCTGGCACCTGTCCTACCGCCTGCTGGAGCCGGATGACTGGAAGAGGCTGGCGCTGCACTGGCACTTCACCGAGCAGCAGGTTGCTGCCATCGAGGAGCAGTGGACAGGTGACACAACCCAGTGTAGCCCAGGGAGTAATCATTCACAGGAATATCAGAAAATAACTCATTGATTATAAATACAAAATGTAAAGATCTGGCAAGAGGGATTCTAAAGTATTGTTCAGTAGTTACTTGGCATTGTGTCCCAAAACCAAGCCACTTAATAAGGAAAGCTTCTACACTAGCTTTATTTTATTAATGTATCCCTTATTTTACCAGGTAAGTGGACTGAGAACACYTTCTCATTTAGTCTGTTCACTGCTTGTGTGTAGGGAAGCGGAGCTACCAGGACCATGGGAACAGGATGCTGTTGATCTGGCTCCATGGGTCAGAGCTGGCCCAGTTGAATCCAGCTAAAGAGCTGCACCAGGGCCTGCTTGCCATAGACAAAAAGACCGTAGCAGGTATAGTGTATCCATTACCCTTACCTCATAGAAAAAAATATTACATTCATGTTGAAGTCATAACAGAGAATTATAGATGGCTGTTTGGTTGTTTTGCAGATAAAATACGAATAGACACAGAGGACGGAGACATGAAGAAATGCATCCTTTCATAAAGGGTGGTGAAAGTGTCAACATCTACAGACAGACATACATGCAGTCAACCAGATTCTATATTTTCCCAAATGAGAGCATTTGTGTGGTTCTTTTTCAATGGATCTACAGTAGTACACATTTCCATGTACCGTTGGAAGTCAGAKGTTTACATACACTTAGGTTGGAGTCATTAAAACTCGTTTTTCAACCACTCTACAAATTTCTTGTTAACAAACTATAGTTTTGGCAAGTCAGTTAGGACATCTACTTTGTGCATGACAGAAGTAATTTTTCCAACAATTGTTTACAGTCAGATTATTTCACTGTATCACAATTCCAGTGGGTCAGAAGTTTACATACACTAAAGTTGACTGTGCCTTTAAACAGCTTGAAAAATTCCAGAAAACGATATCATGGCTTTAGAAGCTTCTGATAGGCTAATTGACATCATTTGAGTCAATTGGAGGTGTACCTGTGGATGTATTTCAAGGCCTACCTTCAAACTCAGTGCCTCTTTGCTTGACATCATGGGAAAATCAAAAGAAATCAGCTAAGACCTCAGAAAAAAATTATAGACCTCCACAAGTCTGGTTCATCCTTGGGAGCAATTTCCAAACACCTGAAGGTACCACGTTCATCTGTACAAACAATAGTACGCAAGTATAAACACCATGGACCACGCAGCCGTCATACCGCTCAGGAAGGAGACGCGTTCTGTCTCCAGATATGAACGTACTTTGGTGCGAAAAGTGCAAATCAATCCCAGAACAGCAAAGGACCTTGTGAAGATGCTGGAGGAAACAGGTACAAAAGTATCTATATCCACAGTAAAACGAGTCCTATATCGACATAACCTGAAATCCGCTCAGCAAGAAAGAAGCCACTGCTCCAAAACCTCCGTAAAAAAAGCCAGACTATGGTTTGCAATCGCACATGGGAACAAAGATCATACTTTTTGGAGAAATGTCCTCTGGTCTGATGAAACAAAAATAGAACTGTTTGGCCATAATGACCATCGTTATGTTTGGAGGAAAAAGGGCGAGGCTTGCAAGCCGAAGAACACCATCCCAACCGTGAAGCACAGGGGTGGCAGCATCATGTTGTGAGGGTACTTTGCTGCAGGAGGACTGGTGCACTTCACAAAATAGATGGCATCATGAGGTAGGAAAAGTATGTGGATATATTGAAGCAACATTTCAAGACATCAGTCAGGAAGTTAAAGCTTGGTCGCAAATGGGTCTTCCAAATGGACAATGATCCCAAGCATACTTCCAAAGTTGTGGCAAAAATGGCTTAAGGACAACAAAGTCAAGGTATTGGAGTGGCCATCACAAAGCCCTGACCTCAATCCTATAGCGCATTTGTGGGCAGAACTGAAAAAGTGTAGGCGAGCAAGGAGGCCTACAGACCTGACTCAGTTACACCAGCTCTGTCAGGAGAAATGGGCCAAAATTCACAGTGGGACGCGTGTGGAAGGCTACCTGAAATGTTTGACCCAAGTTAAACAATTTAAAGGCAATGCTACCAAATACTAATTGAGTGTATGTAAACTTRTGACCCACTGGGAATGTGATGAAAGAAATAAAAGCTGAAATAAATCACTCTATTATTCGGACATTTCACATTCTTACAAAAGTGGTGATCCTAACTGACCTAAGACAGGGAATTTTTACTAGGGTTAAATGTCAGGATTTGTGAAAAACTGAGTTCAAATGTATTTGGCTAAGGTGTATGTAAACTTCCGACTTCAACTGTACATTAATTAGTGAATGGTTTATTATTCTAAGAATATTTGCAATTCATGTTTTATTCATGTTCAAGCAATTTACTGTAAAAGTTTATAGTGCAGATTTTGACCAAAACATGAACATATGGCCTTGATACAGTCCTGAAAACTTGACCACAAATGTTCTCAACACATCATCAACGCAATATTATTTCAAATATGCGTTTTCACACAACAGTCAAGAGACTGACTTTCCATCATTTAAAAACAACAAATAAAAAAACTGAAGAAAATACAAAAACAGTTCAGTCATTCACAATAAGAAGTAAAACTAGTGAAAAAGTCATTATCCAAATGCTCTGAAAAGACAAGGTGGTTCRAGCAGTCACCATTCTACCTTCCATTCCAGAGTGTTATCAGGTTTATTGATTGCATTTGAAAAGTTATTTTCTGTAATCCTAAACTTAGTTCTCACAGAAATGGTTCAGGTCCTTCATAGTTCTCTCATAGTAGTGAACGTGTGTGTGTGTGTGGTTACGTATGTGTAGAATATTTGGGAATATTCAATTCTGCACCTGTATCACCTTGACCAAGTCATGTACGGGAAGACTACTTGTATTTGCATATAAGGTAGTGGAATTTTCCTATGTGAACCATAGGTGATATTGTTGTGTGTGTGTGTGTGTGTGTGTGTTTACTCAACCACTTTGATAGAGTGTACGTGGTAGGCTGAGTGTGTTCTGGAGGAACTCTTGCTGCTGTAGGGGCCCTGGCCCTGCTGAGAGGAGGAGCGGGGGAACTTAGCTGCGGTGGCCTGACCCACCGTGAGCTAGGAGAGAGAAAGAGAGCGATAAGTGAGACAGGTTGAGGTCTGTTCAGCGAAGGAGTGTGTTTCTACAGATCATAAATCAACTTGTCTGGTGATTTTGGTTCATCGTAAAATAGACATGCTTGGTGATGATGGTGTACCTGTGTGACAGGGTGATGGCGCTCCACGATGACAGAGCTCATGGGAGGAGCCACACCCATGACCTGGAGGTTGCTGGAAGCACGGACGGAGCTGGGAGCGCGGAGGTCGGCGCGTGCCGTGATGCGAGCGGTCACGGTTTTGGAGGCTTTCTGTTGACCCGATGTGATCACCCGTGTACTGACCTGATACAAATGATGATCATTAAGGAACAGTCAACAAATACGCGTGACCTTTCACTTTGTTTGATAAATGGTGAGGAAAAGGTCACAGTAAKCAGAGACAGTGGCTGACAACCTTTTCTCAAACACTTCCCATCGTGGATTTCAGATTGGGTGAAWCTCCCTCTAGCCAATGATTACACCAATCCYATGCAATGATTGTAGATCCATGACAGGAAGTGTGCAAGTGCACACTTTAGGAGCGGGGTAGAGAATCGGGACATGGCCATAAGAAGKTCCCAGTGCCATAGACCATCGTCAATGCTAGTACTAACCTGTCTGTGGGAGCTTGCAGTGCCCCCTGGTGGTAGGGTGCTGTGGACCACCGTGGTTGAGGGGAACAACTCAACTCTGGAGGCTGGGATATTGGAACCCACCTGACGGAGAGAGGGAGAGAGTGAGTGGGCAAATATTAAGAGTGCAGGTAGAAACCCATACACAGGAAAGGAGATGAAGAAATGAGACAAACTGATGCCCTGTAAATATAACAGGTCTATCCAATGTATCACACAGAGGCCTCTTGTGTGTGTTTGAGGAGTCAGCAGTCATAAACCATTATCTTGAGACAGGCTGTGACTGAACATTGTGTAGTGGCAATTATAAAATACTGTTAGTGAGAAAATGTTTAGTCTTGAGAAAGAATAAATACAACTGCAGCAAATGATATGACAATATGATGTTTAATGATGGCGGAACCTGATCCATAGMAGTAGTGATTGCCATTGCATTTATGGACTGTAACCAGGGTGTGTGTGCGTGCATGTGTGTGTGTCAGCGTCTCACTGTCTCCTCTGCGTCACTCTGGGACGGTGGTACAGGGGGGTCAAAGTGGACCGGGCTGAACCGAGTGGAGGAGGCAGGCCTTTGCTGGAGATGGGCCAATGAGCCGGTGCCAGGATCATCCCGAGGGGGCGGAGGATCTATGGAGGGAAGACCAATAACAGCAGTCATATAATCACCTGTACACAGGCTTAAGTCCTGAAGCCAGACRAGCTTCATGACTGGACATGTGAAAGCTGATAATCAAATAAGCCCAGTATAATCAAATCTGACCAACATAAATCACATTCTGTAATTTGCAGACAGTGGCCCTGTCAATTATAAAACAAAAGACAAATTACTGTATGACATTCCAGATTATTCTGATGAGAAAATTTGAATTAGATTTAAACCCCCTCCCCCCCCAAAATGACAAAACTCAAATCAGACACATAAATATATGTGTTGAAACTAGAACCACACTTTAAGTTCAAGCTGAATCCCTAAAATCTCATGCATGCATTTGCGGACGACGACCGCCACACCAAGGTTACAACCTTCACACAGCACCACGCAGTCAGCATTTCCAAAGATTTACCATCATCACGCAAGGAGCCAAAGTGTCTAAGTGTCACACTGCAGAAACAGTGTCTGTGTTTTAGGGTAACAGAGCCTAGGCAATAGACTAATAAACAATGCGTGGCTTGATCAGATACAACTGGGGGAGGTAGTATAATATAGGGGTGGGCATTAGACATTTTTGGACTGTTCGAGTAAAATATATATTTTTACAACACAAGGCCCGCACTGTTTATATGCCAACAGTGAGCAACAATGCCTAATTAAATCATAACCATTACAGATCAATCCTAATTGCTGAATTGTCCCATATATATATATCTTAGTACCAGTCAAAAGTTTGGACACACCTACTCATTCAAGGGTTTTTCTTTATTTTTACTATTTTCTACATTGTAGAATAATAGTGAAGACATCAAAACTATAAAACAACACATATGGAATCCTGTAGAAACAAAGTGTTAAATCAAAATATTTTTTATTTGAGATTCTTAAAAGTAGCCACCCTTTGCCTTGATGACAGCTTTGCACACTCTTGGCATTCTCTCAACCAGCTTCATGATGTAGTCACCTGGAATGCATTTCAATTAACAGGTGTGCCTTGTTCAAAGTGAATTTGTGGAATTGATTTCCTTCTTAATACGTTTGAGCCAATCAGTTACAGTGGGGAGAACAAGTATTTGATACACTGCCGATTTTGCAGGTTTTCCTACTTACAAAGCATGTAGAGGTCTGTAATTTTTATCATAGGTACACTTCAACTGTGAGAGACGGAATCTAAAACAAAAATCCAGAAAATCACATGTATGATTTTTAAGTAATAATTTGCATTTTATTGCATGACATAAGTATTTGATCACCTACCAACCAGTAAGAATTCCGGCTCTCACAGACCTGTTAGTTTTTCTTTAAAAGCCCTCCTGTTCTCCACTCATTACCTGTATTAACTGCACCTGTTTGAACTCTTACCTGTATAAAAGACACCTGTTCACACACTCAATCAAACAGACTCCAACCTCCCACAATGGCCAAGACCAGAGAGCTGTATAAGGACATCAGGGATAAAATTGTAGACATGCAACAGGCTGGGATGGCTACAGGACAATAGGCAAGCAGCTTGGTGAAAGGCAAAACTGTTGGCGCAATATTAGAAAATGGAAGAAGTTCAAGATGACGGTCAATCACCCTCGGTCTGGGGCTCCATGCAAGATCTCACCTCGTGGGCATCAATGATCATGAGGAAGGTGAGTTATCAGCCCAGAACTACACGGCAGGACCTGGTCAATGACCTGGAGAGAGCTGGGACCACAGTCTCAAAGAAAACCATTAGTAACACACTACACCGTCATGGATTAAAATCCTGCAGCGCACGCAAGGTCCACCTGCTCAAGCCAGCGCATGTCCAGGCCCGTCTGAAGTTTGCCAATGACCATCTGATGATCCAGAGGAGGAATGGGAGAAGGTCATGTGTCTGATGAGACAAAAATAGAGCTTTTTGGTCTAAACTCCACTCGCCGTGTTTGGAGGAAGAAGAAGGAATAGTACAACCCCAAGAACACCATCCCAACCGTGAAGCATGGAGGTGGAAACATCATTCTTTGAGGATGCTTTTCTGCAAAGGGTACAGGATGACTGCACCGTATTGAGGAGGATGGATGGGCCATGTATCGCGAGATCTTGGCCAACAACCTCCTTCCCTCAGTAAGAGCATTGAAGATGGGTCGTGGCTGGTCTTCCAGCATGACAACGACCGAAACACACAGCCAGGGCAACTAAGGAGTGGCGCCGTAGAAGCATCTCAAGGTCTGGAGTGGCCTAGCCAGTCTCCAGACCTGAACCCAATAGAAAATCTTTGGAGGGAGCTGAAAGTCCGTATTGCCAGCGACAGCCCCGAAACCTGAAGGATCTGGAGAAGATCTGTATGGAGGAGTGGGCCAAAATCCCTCTGCAGTGGTGTGCAAACCTGGTCAAGAACTACAGAAACGTATGATCTCTGTAATTGCAAACAAAGGTTTCTGTACCAAATATTAAGATCTGCTTTTCTGATGTATCAAATACTTATGTCATGCAATAAAATGCAAATTAATTACTTAAAAATCATACAATGTGATTTTCTGGATTTTTGTTTTAGATTCCGTCTCTCATAGTTGAAGTGTACCCATGATAGAAATTACAGACCTCTACATGCTTTGTAAGTAGGAAAACCTGCAAAATCGGCAGTGTATCAAATACTTGTTCTCCCACTGTATGTTGTGACAAGAGGTGGGTGATACAGAAGATAGCCCTATTTGGTAAAAGACCAAGTCCATTTTATGTCAAGAACAGCTCAATAAGCAAAGAGAAATGACAGTCCATCATAACTTTAAGACATGAAGTCAGTCAATTCGCAAAACCATCAGCGTATGATGAAACTGGCTCTCATGAGGACCGCCACAGGAAAGGAAGACCCAGAGTTACCTCTGCTGCAGAGGATAAGTTCATTAGAGGTTTTTTTTTTTTTTTTTTGGGGGGTTGGATCAGCTAATCTTGCGGAAAGAATGTTGCTTCCAATGTAATTGTCTGCATCATTTCCAATCCCCCATATTTTTTGGTAAATATATATATCCATACACGCATGCACATATACACATATATACATACACATACCTATATAGACAACATACTTTTTTTAAAGAATATACTTTATTATTATTCCCCGCACCCTACCACCGATCCCCCAATTGGAGTAAACTAATAAACACTTCGCTTTTACCTTTCAATTATACATCTTATACCCATCTTACAACACAGTCCACTTTTACAATAGTCTCTCTTATTTGTTCTTAGTCCTTCCTATTTCTGTTGTCCATCCAATTTTATTTCCACTTGTAACTGTGCTATTTCACAAAAGCTCCGCACCTATACACATTTCACAGATCCCGTATGCCCTACATTGTTTATCTTGTTATTAGTCCCACCCTTCAGTTCCACTCAACCCCTCCCATCTATCTTCCAACATCATCCATTTCGGATTTTTATTTGCCATATAATTTTTCAACTGTGCTGTGATGCTTCACAAAAGACTTGAACCTTCCTATTCTCATAGCTTCTATAGATTGTAAATTAAAAATAAACATTTTTGCTAAAATAATTATTATTTATTGATTGATTGACTATGGCTTTTCAAATCCCCAGTATTGCTATCTGTAGCGTTAGTTTTAGGCAAATGTTGCAATTCTTCAGCCATTCCTGGACCTGTGACCAAAAACGAGCTACATATGGACAATACCAAAATAAATGATCTAATGACTCTGCCTCCTCACAACAGAATCTGCAGAGCTGGGAAGATTGTATACCCCATATATATAACATTCTATTAGTTGCAAGAATTTTGTACAGTAATTTAAATTGAAAATTCGAAGTTTTGAATCCGGCGTTTTGTTTGCGTATCAATTCATAAACCATGTGCCATGGAATGGGTACATCGAAAATCTCTTCCCAACTATTTTGCAATTTATATGGCACAGCTGTCAGTTTTTTGGTCCTTAAATGAAATTGGTATATGTTTTATTTATCACACTTTTCTTTAACCATTTATGTTCTTTAATACAGGGCCAACATACAAGTTCCTTACTTTTTTCCCCTTCTACTTGCCTCTTCCATTTTTGTGTAATGCTGCAATTAATTGTGTTAATTTTGGGTAGAGCAGACATTTCCATATGTCTGTGTTAGCTGCATGTGTGACATAACTCCACCAGTCCTATTTATGACATCATTCACAAAAATTATACCTTTTTTAAACATTTCTTCAATAAATACAGTTTTTTTTATCAATACTATATTTGAATTTAACCACAATATTTGTTGTACTATTTGTTCCGTCCTTTCAGGTGGATTAAACTGAAATTGCAACCAACTTTCTAAGGCTTGTTAAAAAATAAGGATATTTGGAGATTATTTCCTTTTCAAACAACCGAAAGTGAGCAGGTGTAATCTGAATAAAGGGGAAAAGGCCCTTCTTGAATATAGGATGAGACATTCGTACCAATTTACTAGGGAACCAGTTGGATTTAAGTATAACTTTTGTATGACTGATGCCTTTAGTGAGGAGTCTAATGCTTTAATATTTAATAATTTCTGCCCTCCGAATTCATATTCGTTATATAAATAGGCCCTTTTAATTTATCTGGCTTGCCGTTCCAAATAAAATGGAAAATTTTTTTGTTCATATAAATTAAAAAGCAGGTCACTAGTGTAGGCAAAACCATAAGCAAATAGGTAAACTGTGATATGACTAAAGAGTTAATCAGGGTGATTTTTCCACAAATAGACAGGTATTTTCCTTTCCATGGTAGCAAGATCTTATCTATTTTTGCTAACTTTCTATAAAAATGTATTGGAGTGAGATCATTTCTTTCTTTTGGGATTTTTATACCGAGTATGTCCACATCTCCGTCAGACCATTTAATTGGTAAACTACATGGCAATATAAAATGTGTATTTTTAGTGATCCAATACGTAATATGGTACAATTATCATAATTTGGTTTTAATCCAGAGAGGATAGCAAAGGTATCTAGATCCTCTATGAGCCCTGGAGGGACTCTAGTTGTGGTTTTAAAAGAAAACATGAATCATCAGCGTACAATGACAACTTAGTTTTTAAGCCACGGATTTAATCCCTTAATATTAATGTTTGATCTAATTTTAACAGCTAACATTCGATGGCAATAATAAATAGATATGCCGATAGTGGACAACCTTGTTTTACTCCTCTAGATAGTTTAAAACTTTCTGAGATGTAGCCATTATTTACTATTTTACACCGAGGGTTACTATACAAATTTTAACCCATTTTATAAGAGATCCCCAAAATTGAAATATTCTAGGCATTATATATAAATTCCAGTCGTACTTTATCAAAAGCTTTTCAAAATCAGCTATGAAAACCAGGCCTGGTGTCCCCGATATTTCATAGTGTTCTATTGTTTCCAGTACTTGCCTTATATTATCTCCAATGTATCGTCCATGTAAAAAACCTGTTCGATTAGGATGAATAATATCTGACAAAACTTTTTTTATTCTATGCGCCAAGCATTTTGCTAGGATTTTTGCATCACAACACTGAAGTGTAAGAGGTCTCCAATTTTTTAATTGGACTGGATCTTTATATATACCACTTGGGTCCTGTTTCAGTAATAACGATATCAGACCTTCTTGTTGCGTGTCTGATAATCTACCATTTATATAGGAGTGTTAAAACAAGCTAATAATGGTCCTTTGAGTATATCAAAAAAAGTTTTGTATACTTCCACTGGTATGCCATCCAGCCCTGGAGTTTTCCCATCTTTAAAGGCCCCAATTGCATCAAGCAGTTTCCCTGTGAATTTGGCCTTCACATGAGTCTTTCTGTACAGATGTAATTTTACATTATTAATAGGAAAAAAATCCATACAATTAGTTTCAGTTAGTGGAGATGGAGAGCGCTGAAACGAAAACATATTCTTAAAGTACTTTACTTCCTCTTTCAAAATATCTTTTGGTGAATCATGCGTGACTCCATCATTTGTAACAAGTTTTAATACATTTTTTTTGGTATCATTTCTATATTGAAGATTGAAAAAGAATTGTGTGCATTTTTCCCCATATTCCATCCAGTTCGCCTATTATTTTAATAATTACACTGGATCTTTCTTGAATAAGTTCCTCCATTTCTTTTTGTTTTTCCTCTAACTTATTCTGTGCCTCTGTGTACCTTTTTATTGCTATCTAACTGTACTGTTAGTCCTTCAATTTCCTTTTTAATATGGACTCTTTTGATCTAAATTGCTTTTGTTTTAAAGATGAGTACTGAATTGCATGGCCTCTAAAGGCACACTTAAAAGTGTCCCATACAATAAGGGGATCTGCTGTACCTATGTTATGTCTGAAAAAGTCAGTTATAAAGTCTTCTGTCCTATTCTAAACAATTTATCATCTAGTAGACTTTGATTAAATTTCCAATATCCTCGCCACGTGGAAATTCTGTAGAAAATATATATGCCAATTATGTGATGATCCGACCGCATTCTATCCCCTATCAACACTTTTTTAACTTTTGGTGCCAGAGAGAATGGTATAGAAAGTAGTCAAGACGACTAGCTTATTCAGCTCCCCAATGTAATCTCACTAAATCAGGGTATTTAAGTCTCCATATATCCACTAATTCCAATATATCCATGACATTCATGATTTCCTTAAGTGCCTGAGGGTGATAGTTTGTAGTGTGATTTCCTTTCCGGTCTATAGAGGTATTTAAGACCGTATTAAAATCTCCCACTATAATAATAGAGTCTAGTGTTGCTTGTAGAGTTGATAAATTCTTATATATATTTTCAAAGAAGCTTGGATCATCATTATTCGGACCGTATAGGTTGACAAGCCATATTTGTTTATTGTCCAATAACATATTTAAAATAATCCATCTACCTTGAGGACCTGTTTGGACAATTTGCACATTTGGATCAAAATTATTGTTAATTAAGACCATCACCCCTTTTGAATTTCTTTGCCCATGGGAGAAATATATTTTGCCCCCCCAGTTCTTTTTCCACAAAACTTCATCTAAAACTGTTGAATGGGTTTCCTGTAAACAATAGATATTATAATCCTTCTCTTTTAGCCAGGTAAATACTGATCGTCTTTTCTTATTATCTGCTAAGCCATTACAATTGTAACTGGCTATACTTATTTCACCACTTACCATAATGAGACACACCTTTCATTCTTTTAATCAGAATATATTTTTGTAAACGTACTATTAAAAAGTAACATAATGATTGAGTGTCTATATAGTTGTACCATGATATTTGCATTTCTACTAAGTAAACCTCCAATTGGTCCCTACTATTCCACGCGCTAAAAGCCCTCCTCAACCCGAGTTGGGTTGTCATCCCAATGCCCGGCAGAGCACCCTCTACCCCCTMTATCCCATAGCCCTGAACCGACTGGGATCCATCCTTTGAAAAGAGCATACAGTGCCATTTACCGGATTGTAGTAGATCAGTTGCCATATGCATTTCCATTGCCCTCACCTCTTTTTGTATTATTTATAGCTGTGGATCATCCTCTATTGTCCCTAACATCTTTTACTTCTTCCTTCGCAACAGTCGTGGGATACACACATACACTCACACACACACACACACACACACTCAGCCCTTACCCCCACACAACCATAAGCTCACTTCATTAGAGTTACCAGCCTCAGAAAACAGCAGTCCAAATAAATGCTTCACATAGTTCAAGTAACAGACACATCTCAACATCAACTGTTCAGAGGAGACTATGAATCAGGCCTTCATGGTGGAATTGCTGCAAAGAAACCACTACTAAAGGACATCAATAAGAAGAAGAGACTTGCTTGGGCTAAGAAACACGAGAAATGGACATTAGAACTGTAGAAATCTGTCCAAATTTGAGATTTTTAAGATATATAAACTGAATATTTTTCCAAATGAAAAAAGTTGCCAGTACGAAGTGATGCGCATTTCGAGTCTGGAAAAGTTAGTCTCAAAGATTGATAATTTGTAACGGGGCTCAATTTGGTGAATTGAAAGACTTGAAACATTTTTGGGGAGTTATCAACCAAAATCTGTTTTCTTTTCGATATACAGATGTTCTATTTAGTTTATTATGCCTGTTCTTTGGAATTTATCAAATGGATTACCATCTCCACATTGAACACTGTATGCTGATGAATTATGTCCCAGACATCTGTTTGATGAGTAGGCCTAGGCTTAATGATTCTAATGAAAAAACCCTCTTGATCTTTATCAAACTAATGTTTTTGCATATTTTTCAATGTGGAACCTGTCTATGTTTAGGGAGGGGGGTTATAGCCTAGGATAACCAATTCTAAATGGCACTAGCAATTCGCAAAGTAGCCTAAGAGGAAAATAGACGGGACGCAATTCTATTCATAGAATTATTCCAAAACTGCAGCTCGTTGTTGGAACACATATTTTCCTAATTCAATCAACCAGTCCATTTTCAATTTGTGATAACATGTTGTCACTTGTCAAGGAATGTAGCTTGTGTATCCCATCAGTTAGATACGTTTTTGTAGTCATTTATTTCTGTAGGCCTAACGTGAGCTTGTGTGTGTGCACTCAGCACCTGTGTGTAGAGGGAGTGGTGGAATGCATTTGAGTGAAGGAGACACAGAGGGGAAAGGGAATTTAGGGAGAAGACTGTTTGATGCTAGGCTTGTTAAAAATTTTAAAAAAGTGCCCCGCAAATGCAGATGTACAAATGGAACACTAGAATCCAAAACATTTGGGACAACATTTCACTTGCCCGTTCTGGCAGCCACAAAGCACATTCCACTAAATAGTTTCACAGCACTTGAAAAGTTTTGACATCCGTTCGAGTACTAGATTACTCATGCCCATTCCTAGTATAATATACTTCTTTTAACAATCTGTTCTATGAATGAAAGTGTCAGGAACAGAGGGGTTTCTTGACAGAGCCGTGTGTGTGGGTGTTACTAACCGTGCAGGTCGTGCTCCGCTCGTCCCTCTCCAGTGTGGAACATGCTGAGAGCCTCCATGTTGAGGGCACACACGCCCCTCATAAAGGCCTTCTTCATGGACTCCTCATAACGCTCCCTCTCGGAGTGCAGCCTCTGGATCTCAGCCTGGGCAGCATCCAGCGCTGCCACGTGCTACACAGAGGGAGAGGGAGGAGAGACAGGGAAGGAGAGAGAAGAATGACGGGGTGAAAGAGAGAGAGAAGGAGAGAGAGGGATTCATTAATTTATCATCATTGTTAACTGTACTGTAATTAAAATGCAAAGGTGACATTGGGGAAAACATAAATAAGAGGACTGGCTCGATTGTAACTGAGGAATGAGGTTGAAGGGTAGCTTGTTTCACTTCCTGAACTCTGAACTGACCACCTACTCCATGCTGCAATTCCTCGCTCTCGCTGTAATATCCATCTCTCCCTCCCTCTATCCCTCTCTAATAACTCTCTCTCTCTCTCCCAGGCTGTGTTCTGTTCTAGCTCTACTCTTTCTATGCACATCTACAGTACTGCCATTCCTCTCATCCACTCCGAAACCCTTCTCTTTACCCCCCCCCCTCACTTTTTGCTAGGCCTACAAGCCTTTACTACACTGTCTCAACACCACAGGAGGTTGGTGGCACCTTAATTGGGGAGGAAGGGCTTGTGATAATTGCTGGAGCGGAATGGTATCAAATACATCAAAACACTTGGGTTTCCATGTGTTTGACGCCATTCAATTCGCTCCGTTGCAGTCCTTATTATAAGCCGTCCTCCCCTCAGCTGCCTTCACTGCTCTACACGTCTATGGAACGGTCGATATTCCTCCATCCCTACCTCCTTCCCTCTTTCTCTCTCTCTCTGCGTGCTAGGCCCACTTCCTGCTCCTCTCTTTCACTGGGCTCTAACTGCAGCCTCCATCAACCAGGCTCACTCACTGCTATAGTGCAGCAATTATACATCAACATATTTCAAATCTCTTCACATAGCCCAACTTACAGAAAAACCTTCAAAAAGGTATATTTGCCATTTAAAAAGCTGAAAGGTGCCAGGCCTGCAGAACTATGCAGTATGGTGAATGACACTATTTCTGTAAGACAATGTTTATTCAGTTTCTCGGTTGTGCAGTAAGTGTAGTTAGCTACTGTTCTGTGCTCATGTGAAACGGTCTTCTTCTTTTAGGACAGAACACCATTTCAGAGTGCTGGAACCAGAGATCATATGTAATTCTATGGTTGGAACTGTATAGGCCTACTCTATGTAGCAACCTGTGTGTGTGTGTGTGTGTGTGTGTGTGTAGCTCCTCCCTACCTCTGCCATCTTGTCCTCATAGTCAGCTGACAGGCGCACACAGACCTCCTCTGCCCGGGCGCGGCACGCCTTCTCCACCTTCTCCTTCCAGCTCCCCTGGACCAGGTTGTGCCAGCCTGCCCACACCTTCCTCTTCAGCTGCAGACGATAGTGCTGCTCTGCCAGCCGGGCACTGTGGGCCTGGAGAGAGGGAGGGGAAGGGACACGGGGGACCGCAGGACAGACAAGGGACAGGAGGAGGAATGTTTAGGAAGACTCTGCTACACACAGGAATCAAACCGTCACATTTTAACAGGAAAGAACTTGGGATTTTCTACACTTCAGATATTTAGTGAAAAACGAGGTATTAAATACTGTCACATGGATGCAAATATCACTTATTTAACCCATGAATATCAGGCACCGGACCAATAATACTAGACATAATTTTAAAAATCACACGTGGAAAATCTAAGTGTGAAAACGTAATGTATGCATGTTCAATGTGATGTGACATGGTAATGCATGTGTCGGTTAATCATGCAGAGATCCAGGATTTGCATAACCCTGCTGGAGTACTGTCAGCGCTTAAATTGTACAGTTCACCAAGGATGTTATGACATTAATTTCACAGAATAGACACGTGCAACTCATTCCTTGGTTAAAGGGGTGAACTGTCATTTAAAAAACAGACATTAAGATGCAGTGTGCCGTATACGTGTGTCCCGTACCCACTGCTCCCCATCTCAACCACACCCTAGCCCTCTGAGGGAGACCCCTCTCTCCCTGTCTGTCACCTGCTCCCTGGCTTCGCTGTGCTGCAGTCTCCAGTGGGTGAAGGTCCTCATCAGCTCCAGCCTCTCCCTCTGTCTGTCCACAGCCTGGCTCAGGTTCACTATCACCTACAAGCAAAACAATACAAGTCACACACACACACACACACACACACACACACACACACACACACACACACACACACACACACACACACAGTTGAAGATAACTGTATGACTTGTCTTTACATAGGTAAGACCCTACCAGTAGTGGGTGTGTGGTGCGGAGGTGTGTGTGGTATGATATGTGTAGACTGCGTACCTCGTCCTTCCTCTGGTTGGAGGTCTCGTAGGTGTGGAGCAGTTCCTTCAGGCTGTCCATCTCTGCAGTGAGGCCTGCTATACAGGCAGCATGCTTCTCCCTCTCCTTCCTCACCTCCAGCTTGTGCTGCTCCATGAAGGCCAGCTTCCACTTCCTCAGCTCCATCAGCACGTTGGCCTGGAGTGGAGAGAAAGGGATGGAATGGTTTAACAAAGAAACATAGCAGTCCACTTCAACGGCACAATAGAGATACTGAATCACAAATGGCAAATCAAGAATCAGATGAGGACTTCCTGATCATTTAGGAAACACATCACTGAAAGAGACATCTGATAAGCGCTGTAGATGCGGTAACGAGGTCAATGGAACACAGACCGTGGGGGATAGAAGAGGGACGCCGGATTGGCACACATTCAACAAATCTGATCTAACAAAGTGGATATTGGTCAAATCCGACATGATTGATGCATCGTAACAGGCCCACACTGTGGTTGCTAAAGTCAGATTTGGATTTATTTGGCTGTTTTTCGCTGCATAACATTTAGAAATAGTCCCTTTTCAGGTTTAGAAATGACTGCTAAATGCTAACTCCTGTTCGTATAAGCAGGTAGCATAGCTAGCATAGAGAAATCGGTGGTGGTAGTCAAGTGTTTTTAAACTGTAATGCAGTTGATTGGTGACGATGACATGAACATATTATTGGGTTTGACATCCATACAGCATTATACTCTGATTTCTACCTCAACATAGTGTGAAATACACATATAAACAATAGCCTAAATGTACGCTAATTTTCCTGGGGGGCAATGAGGAGATTCGGGATCTTCCCCTCCCCATGCGTTTCCATTGTTTTGGTCGAGTACCACTGGCCTCTTTACCGCATCTATCAGGCCAACAGAACATAACCCTAGAGCACCAATTTGTAAGTCGCTCTGGATAAGAGCGTCTGCTAAATGACTTAAATGTAAATGTAAACACAGCCTCATAGAACACAGCCTCTATTCTCGCCAAGCTAAAACAAAATCGCCAGACATTGAATAGACAGACAATAAAGAGGCAGGGCAGGCTAACCTTGAGCTTGTCGCTCCAGGTGTCCAGGATGTTCTCCATCTTGTTCAGGTTCTCCTCAGAGATAAACATCTCCGTCACCACGGTGACCAGGGGGTCTGGACTGCCGTGTCTGGAGCTCTCAGACGGCGTCGGCAGTCTGTCTGAGTGTCTGTCTGAGTGAGCGTCTGAGGCAACAGATGACCTGCCAGCCATCACTTCATTACCTGGAGGTCAAGAGACTGGGTTGATTTTCTGCACACAAACCTGATAAAGAACCACAGTGGTCCCAAAGAATGTTTGATGCTCTGGGAGCATCAAAATAGTATACTATAATTGTATATATCCCATGCCTGTTCAGTCTCATGGTCTTTATAATAATGCTTTTTATTGGACTATAGTTATAAAGCATGTGTTGGCTGTGTGTATTTACCCTCAAAGGTGTGTGAGTGTGCCCTGGGCTCCACTATAAAAGGGGAGGCCCGTGCTGACCTCACTCCCATGCTACAGCGTCTCCCATCTTCAGCTTCAGAAACTGAGCCTAAGAGGCAGAGAGAGCCGGAGAGAGAAACAGTGATAGAGAAACAGAGAGTGCGTGTGATGGTAAGAATACTAAGTAAGAAAACTCTGGCTCTTCATCCAGGAATGCATTTATGGCAATATCTTAATTAAACCCTGCAGTGAGAAGAAAAAAAGGCTGTACTCTAAAGAGCAGTTTGGGCAGGATGCCAGCATATCATTACCAATCAGGCGCACAAAATCCTGCCTGCTTTTTACATCCCAGTACACTACTCCATGACAGTTTAAGCTCTACAACTGAGAATGCCGTGGTCTGGAGAAAAGACTGATAGACTGGGTGTAAGCTGCGTGTAAGCTTGCTTGTGGCAGGGAACAGAGAATGAATGGTTCTTCTGATATTAAATAGAATACCTCAGACACCTACACACCTGTAATGTACGGTCTGATATCATTCTCAGTTATATGATTAACTAATAGTGTCAATGCCTCTCAGTCTGTGTTTTAGGACAGGTCTTGGCTATCATCAAGCAGTTAATCTCTCCATGTCAAGTGTTTGGGTACTTGTGAAATACACATGGAACATTCAACAGCTTGTTGGGCTTGGTGCAATCGAGTCTGTGTGTGCCCAGGTTAAAAGACAGCGACAGAGAGAGGAGCATTTCTTAACAGAAAGACCCAAAGCAGGAGAGAAGCCAAATCCTTTATGACAGTGGATCATTTGAAGGGAGCAATGTGGAGGGCCTCAAGCTGTGCGTCTGTCAAAACGGCTTAGTGTAACGAGTGTGCGGGTGAGCAGCGGCCCACTGTACCTGCTGAGCGATGGGACCTCGCGTCATCATTTCCACGGGAACTCCGTCCATCCGCAGACAGTTGTGAGGCACTCAGAAGCTGCAGTTGAGCGGCGGGCTGCGGGTCATACTTAGGAGTGACCACTGCGTAGCGGAGAAGTTCTTCATATTCATCCTGTCCATCATATGAGAAGAGACATTGAAACGGGGCGGCAGGTAGCCTAGTGGTTAGAGCGTTGGGCCAGTAACCAAAAGGTTGCTGGATCGAATCCCCGAGCTGACAAGGTAAAACAAATCTGTTGTCCTGCCCCTGAACAAGGCAGTTAACCCAGGGGGGGGCATCATTGTAAATAAGAATTTGTTCTTAACTGACTTGCCTAGTTAAATAAAGGTTTAAAAAATGTGAATTAAAAAAAGTGTGAATAAAGTTCTGCTTACTGCGTAGATAGGTTAGTTACTAGTTACCACAGCAACAAAGCTCCCACCCTCATCCGACCGTGAGGCTGCCTGAGCGGCCCATTCAACATCACCAGCTGTCATCATAGGCAACACTATGGTGAGAAACATTTCGGTTCCCAAGGCAGAAACCCTGTGCTACACGAGTACAGGACATCACAAGGCTGCTTCTGACAGTTCTACGACAAATGCCGGGAGCTGACACTGTCGTAGCCCATGTGGGGTCAAACGACGTCAGGAGGGCTAGTTCGGAACATTTTAAATTTGATTTTAAATAACTGATTTTTGCATTAAAAGACTCCAAAAAAATGGCCATTCATTTCAGGTCCAGTACCATCGTTGGGCTGTYGGTGTGAAAGATTCAGCAGACTGCTGGCATTACACATCTGGCTAAAAGACTCATTGCTCTGCTGGAGTCACTTGTATAGATAACTTTGATACCTTCTGGAAATAGAAGATACTCTACAGGAATGAAGGAGTCCATCCAAATCATCTTGGCTCCTGTCCATGCATTTCAAGGCTGCGTTGAAAAAATGACTGTTCAATGATCCAAGACCAGCTCAGTTAACCACTACCATTGAGACAATGAGTCGTCATAATGCTGCATCAAATGTACATGATCTTAGGGGCATTGGCAAACACAATGTAAGTAACTTCATTTATGTGCCCCTAATTGCACCGAATACTTCTGTTTATCCTACAGCTATTGTAAGCAGTAATCATGAGCCTATGAACCAGAGTTACATTGTTAGCACTGAGGCAGTGTGCCCTAGTAGGAAGACCACATTGCGCAGGTCACCCTGCACTATCAGCTCCAATATAAATAACACGAGTAAGTCTACCTCTGATAAGCTTCCCAGTAAAGCATTAAAAACAATCAAGCAACCCAGAAAAGCGCTAAAATTAACTCATATTAACATATGCAGCCTGAGAAACAAGGTCCATGAAGTCAATAACTTGCTTGTAACAGCTGACATTCATATTCTGACTATCTCTAAAACTCACTTAGATGATACCTTTGATGATACAGTGGTAGCAATACATAGTTATAACATCTACCGAAAAGACAGAAATGCCAACTGGGGGCGGTGGTGCGGTGTATATTCAGAACCACATTCCTGTAAAGCTTAGAGACGATCTAATGTTAAATACTGTTGAAGTAATAGGTTAATATGCCTCACCTAAAGCCCATTCTGTGAGAAGCAGCTATAGCCCACCAAGTGCTAACAGTCAGTATCTGGATAATATGTGTGAAATGCTTGATCATGTACGTGATATCAACAGAGAAGTATATTTTCTGGGTGATTTAAATATTTACTGGCTATTATCAAGCTGCCCACTCAAGAAAAAACTGGAAACTGTAACCAGTGCCTGCAACCTGGTTCAGGTTGTCAGTCAACCTACCTGGGTAGTTACAAACAGCACAGCAATTAAATCATCAACATGTATTGATCACATCTGTACTTATGCTGCAGAAATTTGCTTTAAAGCAGTATCCAAATCCATAGGATGCAGTGATCACAATATAATAGCCATATCTAGGAAAACCAAAGTTCCAAAGGCTGGGCCTAATATAGTGTATAAGAGGTCATGCAATAAGTTTTGTAGTGATTCATGTGTTGATGATGTAAAGAATATTTGCTGGTCTATGGTGTGTAATGAGGAGCAACCAGATGCTGCACTTGACACATTAATGAAATTGCTCATTCCAGTTACTAACAAGCACGCACCCATTGGGAAATTCACTGTAAAAACTGTTAAATCCCCTTGGATTAATGAGGAATTTAAACTTTATGATTGAGAGAGATGAGGCAAAAGATATGGCAAAGAAGTCTGGCAGCCCAACTGATTGGAAAACGGATTGCATATTAAGAAATCATGTGACTAAACTAAAAAATTATAAAAATAAACTATACTACAAAACAAAGACAAATTAGATAAAGAATGATAGTAAAAAGCTTTGGGGCACCTTAAATCAAATTATGGGAAAGAAAGCCAACTCGGCTCCATCATTCATTGAATGAGATGGCTCATTCATCATAAAGCCCACTGATATTTCCAACTACTTTAATGACTTTTTCATTGGCAAGATAAGCAAACTTAGGGATGACATGCCAGTAACAAACGCTGACACTACACATCCAAGTATATCGGAGCAAATTATGAAAGACAAGAATTGTACTTTTGAAATCCGTAAAGTCAGTGTCTATCAACAATGACAAGCCACCAGGGTCTGACAATCTAGATGGAAAATGACTGAGGATAATAGCAGACGATATTGCCACTCCTATTTGCCACATCTTCAATTTAAGCCTACTAGAAAGTGTGTGCCCTCAGGCCTGGAGGGAAGCTAAGGTCTTTCCGCTACCCAAGAATAGTAAAGCCCCCTTTTTATTTTATTTAACCTTTATTTAACCAGGAAGGGCTCATTGAGATTTAAAATCTCTTTTTCAAGAGCTTCCTGGCCAAGATAGGCAGACAGACAACATGAAAAACTACAAGTACCGGTAATCTAGTAAAAACCATTGAATTCACAAGAGTATAACAAAATCAAAAACAGCAAATTAAAAACATTGACAGGTCAGGGAATCAGCCTCAAAATCCTTCATCAATGATTTAAATCGGGACAAGTTCTTCCAGTTTTAAATTATTTTGTAAGGTGTTCCAAGACGATGGCGCAGAGTACATAAAAGACCTTTTACCAAATTTAGTTCGGARATTTGGAACAGTTAGCAGGATAAAGTCCAGCGAACGAAGAGAGTACCCACCACATTTCTGAACAATAAAAATGCCCAAATAAAAAGGTAGTAAATCCAAAATGGCTTTGTAAATAAAAGTATACCAGTGACTGAGCCTACGAGTGACTAGAGAAGGCCAGCCAACCCTGGTATACAAAGTGCAGTGGTGCGTAAGGGTTTTGCAGTTTAAAATAAATCTCAAAGTGCCATGGTAAAGAGTGTCAATTGATCTCAAACACTGAGCGGAAGCATTCATATATAAAATATCCCCATAGTCTTTACTGGCTCAAATAGCCAACCAATCAGCCTGTTACCAACCAATTAGTAAACTTCTGGGAAAAATGGTGTTTGACCAGATGCAACGCTATTTCACAGTAAACAAATTGACAACAGACTTTCAGCACGCTTATAGGGAAGGACACTCAACAAGCACAGCACTTACACAAATGACTGATGATTGGCTGAGAGACATTGATGATAAAATGATTGTGGGGGCTGTCTTGTTAGACTTCAGTGCAGCTTTTGACATTATCGATCATAGTCTGCTGCTGGAAAAARATATGTGTTATGGCTTTACACCCCGTGCTATAACGTGGATAAAGAGTTACTTGTCTAACAGAACACAGAGGGTGTTCTTTAATGGAAGCCTCTCAAACATAATCCAGGTAGAATCAGGAATTCCCCAGGGTAGCTGTTTAGGCCCCTTGCTTTTTAATTTTTTTACTAACGACATGCCACTGACTTTGAGTAAACCCAAAGTGCCTATGTATGCGGATGACTCTACACTATACATGTCATCTACTACAGCGACTGAAATGACTGCAACACTTAAAGAGCTGCAGTTAGTTTCAGAGTGGGTGGCAAGGAATAAGTTAGCCCTAAATATTTCTAAAACCAAAAGCATTGTATTTGGGACAAAACATTCACTAAACCCTAAACATCAACTTAATCTTATATAAAATCATGTGGAAATTGTGCAAGTTGAGATGACATAACTGCTCGGAGTAACCCTGGATTGTAAACTGTCATGGTCAAAACATATTGATACAATAGCAGCTAAAATGGGGAGAAATATCAATTTGTAAGTCGCTCTGGATAAGAGCGTCTGCTAAATGACTTAAATGTAAATGTAAATGTAAATATGTCCATAGTAAAGTGCTGCTCTGCCTTCTTAACATCACTATCAACAAGGCAGGTCCTACAGGCCCTAGTTTTGTCACACCTTGACTACTGTTCAGTCGTGTGGTCAGGTGCCACAAAAAAGGACTTAGGAAAATTACAATTGGCTCAGAACAGGGCAGCACAACTGGCCCTTGGATGTACACAGAGAGCTAATATTAATAATATGCATGTAAATCTCTCCTGGCTCAAAGTGGAGGAGAGATCGACTTCATCACTACTTGTATTTATGAGATGTATTGACATGTTGAATGCACCGAAGTGTCTGTCTAAACTACTGGCACACAGCTCAGACACCCATGCATACCCCACAAGACATGTCACAAGAGGTCTCTTCACAGTCCCCAAGTCCAGAACAGACTATGGGAGGCGCACAGTACTACATAGAGCCATGACTACATGGAACTCTATTCAACATCAAGTAACTGATGCAAGCAGTAAAATTTGATTTAAAAAACAGATTTTAAAAAACACTATATGGAACAGCGGGGACTGTGAAGCAACACAAACATAGGCACAGACAGCATTCACACACACACAAGATAACATACGCACTATACACACACATACACATGGATTTAGTGCATATGTGGTGGTGGTGGAGTAGGGGCCTGAGGGCACACAGTGTGTTGTGAAATCTGTGAGTGTATTATAATGTTTTTAAAATGGTATAAACTGCCTTAATTTTGCTGGACCCCAGGAAGAGTAGCTGCTATGGGGATCCATAATAAATGGCTAAACCCCACATATTTCTACAATTTCTTCTTAAAATCTGATTTTGAACCTAACCTTAACCCTTACCGTAACCACACTGCTTACTTTATGTCTAACCATAACCTTAAATGAAGACCAAAAGGCTCATTTTAGTTTCCATGGATTTACGATATTGACTTTGTGGCTGTGGTAACTTCAATTGCAACCTCATCAAAACAGTCAACTGATGAGTTTTAAAACATGAAGAATTGCATTTCTCTTTATGAACACATCTCCATAAATCTGTAAAAGTAAGTGCTTTGTTACCTGCAGCTCAGAGGAGACAGAGCTGCCCTGATCTGAGTCCCCTGGCAGAACTGGACTGCTCGGCTCCCCTTCATCTGAGGACATCTGAGGAAAGATACATAAAAATGCAACTGGTTGTTTTAACAGGAAGGGCACTTGGATGAAGTCAGATAGCATGATGACAAATACTACATAGCTCATTGAGATGTAAACCAACTACATAACTACTGTACTATATTCAAAGATTCAGCCTAGAAGAAGGACCAACATAAAGGTAGATAAGGTTAGGGTAGTCTCGCGAGGACAACCTACAAAATCTCGTTTGGTGATTGTCAGGGTCGGTGCTATTCGGAATCCTTGTCGGGAAGTCCCTACCCGTTGAAATTTAAATGCTTACAGTACGGTTTATGGTTAGGCAGAGTTTCCCAAACTCCTGGGGCACGTTTTGGTTTTTGCCCTAGCACTACGTCCGTGCTATCCTTGGGACGGCCCTAACGTTACCCAATTGAAGTTGACATTTTAAATGGTTAGGTAAGGTTCACGGTAGGGACGTCCCTAGGATCACGAATAGCACAGACCATGTTCATTTTGATCAACATCATTTAGGCTAGCTAACTAGCCGGCGTTAATTTAGCTAATGTTAACCAGTATCAGTTCGCTAAATTAGCTAGCGTAGTAAACATAGCTAGCTAACAGTAGCAATAGCAAACTAGCGCTTCCACAAACACACACACGATGCAGCTTTGGAACGAATTTGTCTAATTTTGTCTTATATCACGTCCACATTTGCAAAAGTGTTACCTTGGTGCTTTGGAGTATCTCGAACTGCCTTCGTCTTGCGTTTGTTTTGTGTTATCAACTTGTTGATCTTGACAGTTTCAAATCGCTTGGTTTGTGTTTCAAACTGGCTAATTTTACAACAATGCGGGATTAGATTGGTTACTGAGTCGAAGGTCCCTACTAAACGACTTTTGATTGGGCAGCGCGTTTCTCTGGTAACAGTAAACGGAAACAACGTTGAACTCGGTGTCGTCTAAAATGATGGTCATGTACTTTTGCGTGTCATGTAACAATTGGATTTAACTAGATAACGAAATAGCTAGTTGTAGTAGCGCCATACGTTTACAATACTAGCTAGCCGTATCGAGAAAGACTATTTGATGACAATGGATTTTACTCCATATTATCTGCCTAAATTAATCTGTGAGATTTGGAGCCATGCTTTAACGCGTTAGCTTGCTAGCTGCTGGTATTATTCACTGATCAGAGGTAGGCTACTGTAATATTTAACTCCAGCTAGTAAACATCTTGTACTGTAACGTTAGCTGCGTTGCCAGTTGAAATTGATCTGTCAATGCTCCTTTCTCATTTGGCATTAAGCAGGGCAAACACCTTGTGTGTTTCCATTCTTCTTTGATAGCATATGGCAGTGGTGGCAGCAGTACTGGTTACTGCTGGTTTAGTAGCCTGCAGACCATTGCCTTGGTTAATTCATTAATTAAAACAATCAGTCCCACTTACCTGTCTGAAGTAGGTATATGTCTTTGGTGAATACCACCACCCTGAGAACCTGCCTGTTGACATTGTTGTGCCCGACTGACACATAGTTAGTTTCACCTGTACAAACGAAGACAGAAACGCCTTTGAGGTCATAAACCTCATGCTTAATAGCATTAAGCCCCATATGTTGCAGAGGCCTGGCAGACTCAAGACAGCAAAGACATATGGTGCCTCTTGGCCATGGCAGAAATGTCTGTTACTCTTGGACTAGGACCTCCTTACCACCTGGATGTGCAGTAAGAAGGCTGCTATGGCACTGCCATACACAATGCTAGCAGCATTGACATGATACTTATGGCATTTCTTTGAATTAGATGCATGAGGGAAAACACTGTGTAATGCCATGTGTGTCGGTGTCATTGAGATTAAACTGACAAAGTATCTGGGCTATTCTGCCAAGGAGAAACAAGAGTGCCAAAAGGGTGCTTGACAACTGATCCCCTAAGTGGCAAAGCATAGGTTACTCTGGCTGAGAAGGAGGTGTGTATTTCAGGTCACTATAACATATGGTCCAGAAAACAAGTCGATAAGACATGATAAAGTATGCAATGAAACCACATAGATCAGTTTTCAATTAACAGTTTGCCAACAGTTAATCAAATGGCTACATGGACTATTTGCATTGACCCCCCACCCCCCTTTTTTTCTCTCTTGCGCTGGCTCAATGCAAACTGGACACACACACACATGCATATTGACACCACACACACTCACACAACCTCAGATTGAGGGGTTGGGTTAAATGTGGAAGACATATTTCGATTGAATGCATTCAGTTGTGTAACTGACTAGGCATCCCCTTTCCCCCTTTTCACACTCTTCACATACGCTGCTGCTACTCTGTTTATGATCTATCTTGATTGTCTATTTACTTATACCCCTACCTACATGTACATATTAACTCAATTACCTTAACTACCTTGTATCCCTGCACATTGACTTGGTATTGGTACTCCTTGTACATAGCCTCGTTATTGTTATATATTTGTGTTACTATTTCCTTTTTTTTATTGAGCAAATTTTTCTTAATTTTTAAGTCTGCATTGTTGGGAAAGGGTTTGTAAGTAAGCACTTTAAGGTAAAGTCTACACCTGTTGCATTCGGCGCAAATACGATTTCATTATTTCGCATTTTGTTCTGATGACTGACAGAATTCAGTAGCTTCACATAGATGACCTATTTCCATTTTACATATGTCTCTTTGAAGATGATTTTGTCACCAGATCTTTCTGTAGCAGCTTCCCTGCCCTTTATGATGGCATTAGTGAGCAACTGCTAATTTGGTATGCTTTTCTGCAGTGGTAAGATATAACAGAACAAGGCATGGGTACATGATAAAATAATCCTTACATTGTGTGTGTGACAGGAATGAACTAAAGAAAAGAAACCGTCACAAGAGACACAATGTCACAATGACAAGTGAAATGAAGCAGGAAATGCACCTCCACCCCCAATCCAAGACTGTATACCCTGTTTCCAACAGACGATGTGGTTCAGGGTTTGGACTACAGCCACACTAAGACACTCAAGTCATCATCGGATACGATGGACTACTAGTAAGCAAGTGTGTGTGGGTGGGTCAAACAATATCACTATTATTCACTGTTCCTATGGTACACATTCATTTCTACACATGGAATAGCTGATATATTGTCCCTTCTAGAAATCAATGGTAATTGCTGTGTTTTGATCCTTACAGGCATACAAGAGAAAGAGTTAGCGCAGAAGATAATGCTTACCACAGGCAGTGCAGTGCCCTTTCTCAAAACACTCATTCTTGTAGTGGAAAGAGGTTATAAACTACAGTTGATAGGGGTGAGATTAAACTCTGTATTACTGTGTATTACTAGATCCCATTTGTAAATGGCACCTTTGTTTGAGATAGAGGAAATGCACCTGGGCCTGTGWTGAAATGGGATGCAGCTCACATCCTCTTCTAGCCTGTAAGAGGTTCAGTCTGTTCCAGGACAATAATCACAATCCATTTGACTTTCCTCCCCCTGGTATTTTAGCTCAGGTACGTAAGACTATTCAGGACCTTGAAATAGTAGACAGTAGAGAAATTAGAAAATAATGTCCGGGGCTAAAACTGATTGAAAAAAGTATTATTCAGGTTTTGGCTGACGTTTGGTTGTTTAATTCTGTACGTTGACAAAAAAGACATCCTTTGTTTATACCTTAGGCWGATAAAATAATCAATGTGGATAGAATGAGCTGGAGAAGACTTCTCAGAACAGAGTGCCATAGAGAAGATGGCCTATGCTCCCAAATGAGCGATGGGCCTAAGTAAGTAAGTACGTTTGTTTATACCTTTCGCCTACCTGATGCATGTACGTATCTGTACAATGTACAGAATTTAGGTCCTATAATTACATTTGTTATACTACTGTAATAAACTGTAAAGTAACTTAACTTTCTACAAAATTGCTGCTGCTGCCTACAATCGATTTTCTGCAGACTCCTGACAACAACTACAATGTGCTATCTTCAATCATAATGATATCAACCGATTTTCTGCTCAAATCCGACAGTGATGATCTCTCATACAAGACCATGGTGATAATAGTCATGGGGGCGCTTTTCTTAGCTGCCTGCTGTTTTCAGATTAGTTTTGATTACATGTTGGCGATATTGGACATCCCCCTCGGGCTACAGTCATCTATCACATCACGACGGCAATAACACCAGTGTCCTTTTGCATTCATGATGCTCCTTTCCCATACAATCACTGGGGTTGGCTTCTTGGTCTTGTGCCTGTAAATATGGCAACGCTGTCTCCGTTCATATAATGTAAGTATACACTCCCTGGCAATTGTGTAAGAGAGGGATAAAGGTCAGCTGACCAATAACAAAGGTAGGAGAGGAAATGGGAGAGGGGGGAGCTAAGTCAGTTACCTCTCCCACTAGGCAAAAACTATTATCATCAATGTCTAAATCGCTGTCTGGACAAAGATAAGGCACTTTATGACTAGACTCTTGCACTAGTCCACCCCCACTATAACTGTTGATTTGCAGATGATGGCTGCTAATGTGCAGCTCTGTATCTACGTGTATGGGCATGTTTTGCCAAAGTAGGATTCTTTGAAATATGAATAAATATGTGGTAAATGGTGTGTGCGTGTGGCCAATGGCCATGTGCGTCAGAGCGTGTGTGTGTGTGTGAGGGTCATTCTGCTCTCCCGTACATTAAGCTAAGTGCTCCTTGGCTCTCCAGCAGTAGTAAATGAAGTCTTATAGCCTGAGGAGGTTTTGTCTTCCAGCTCTGAATGAAAAGCAGAGACTGTCCCCAGCCTCAGGTCACCGCTCCTGTGAATCATCAAAATCAGAGGACAAAGAGAGAAGCCTCTCTTTTGTGTGTTAGTGAGTGTGTCCGTGCCAGTATGTATGCATCTGTGTGTATAAATGCCTTTCTGTGTGTGAGTCTTTTCTGTGATGGTATTTAATGCACGTACAGTATATAGCCTGTGCCAGCTCTCTACATTTCTTGTCATTCCAACAACAACAAAAGAAGAAAATATATCAACATAATACCACCAGTCCCTGGCAGTATCACCATTCCATTGCTACCATCTACACCTCTGCATTTATCTCAAACTGCTGGAACCCATTTTAAATGCAATTCCTTTGATAATCATATCTTACAGTGGCTTAAATCTCATATACAACAAGAGGTAAACCCCACAGAGGAATATAAAATGTGATGTTTTGTGCAGATAATKATCTCTCTGCAGTGGATCTTGTTCCTCTGTGGTACTGCTGCAACGGTTTGCGGTCTTTAAGGATGTGAGTACTGTATGGCTGAGTGTCCTGTCCTGCATCAGTCCCTCACTTTATTCTCTGACCATCTCTCTCCACAGCTTGTGGATTTGAGAAGCGCTAGGATTTGACATAACAAGCCCAGCACTCACTGTCTCACACTTCATCTGAAGAGCCTACTTATCTCTGGTTATGTAATTATATAACATTATTATATAATCGTTGTGTGATATTCTGTCATATGTAAGAATTAGAATCTGTGTGTACTGTATTGTGTGTATAGAAATGAATAAAATAAACTCTTAGCTACTTTTGAAGTGTCTCTTTCTTTTCATGACTCTAGACTGCAGTCTCTTTCATCAGCTGAAAATATACTGTATAGTCAACTTTTTTATTCATATTCAATGCTGAAAGGGAAACACCTTACAAAACTGTGAACATTGATCACTATGCCCTCAATGTTATTGTTCTGAGAAGAAGGTGCAATGACCTGGGAGCGGTGATAGACCAGGATACTTTGAAATACTGACTAAATGAATAACATTCATTCAATGTTCTGCCAAGTAATTATGGGTGCCATCATTATAGATATGGAAGCATGAGACACGCATGGCATAATTTTTGTTGATTATCAGTCAGTATTCTTCCTGGTGACTAATGCCAGATTTGGGTCTTGGACTGCCCTGCATTAGGTTGCATGCCATTATTCTGCAGGTGCAACCTACAGTGTATGTTTGCAGAAAGGTAGGAACTGGTATTAATATCTCAATTGGAATTCTGTGTTGGCGTTTAGGGAAAGCAAATCCCATGCTTCTCACTAAATGCCAACACAGAATTTTAATTCTCCATTATGCTGATTTAATACATTTGAATGATCTTCTAACTGTTTGTCTTAGATTATAAAAAGCCTGATCTATGGTTAAGAAAGGAGTTACTCCAAGAATGGACCAGACAGAACGCTTCACTGAGACGCAAAAGAAAATGAATGTAACCTACTAAGGCAAGGCTTAATTAGGTAGGAAAGTATACATATACACTGAGTATACCAAACATTAGGAACAATAATGAGTTGCACCCAGAACAGCCTCAATTTGCCGGGGCATYGACTCTACAAGGTGTCGAAAGCATTCCACAGGGATGCTGGCCCATGTTGACTCCAATGCTTCCCACAGTTGTGTCATGTTGGCTGGATCTCCTTTGGGTGGTAGACCATTCTTSATTCACACAGGAAACMGTTGAGTGTGAAAARCCCAYCAGCGTTGCAGTTCTTGACACAATCCGGTGAGCCTACTACCATACCCCGTTCAAAGGCACTTAAATCTTTTGTCTTGCCCATTCACCCTCTGAATGGCACACATACACAATCCATGTCTCAAGGCTTACAAATCCTTCTTTAACCTGTGTKCTCCACTTCATCTTCACTGATTGAAGTGGATTTAACAAGTGACATCAATAAGGGATTATAGCTTTCACCTGGATTCARCTGGTCAATCTATGTCATGGAAATAGCAGGTGTTCTTAATGTTTTGTATACTCAGTGTATATATATWTTTACTTGGATCAACTTYATGAATGCATGCTTGTAACTAAGCAAGCACAAAACAGTGTTACTTGTAATGTATTTAGTGGAYGTTAAGATTTTAAGGACTGTATCTCATCATGATTCAGCCATTTTATTGAGAGAAAATTGTGTTGTGGCCTAATTCACTGAATTATCTGAAGACTGCCTGCAATAGAAAGGTAATCAATAATTCATGTATCCAGTGTGTCATATCCACCAACAGGTATGTAGCCTAGCCTACCAGTGCTGGAAGTAGTAAACTGTGTTGGACGTACCAGTACAATTTTGGACCTGCAGTAAACTGTCGAAATAAGTAGATTATTCTTCATTCTATAGTAGACTAGTAGCCGGCCCTGTGCCAGGGAAAATACATGTATTATGCTGGAGTTAAGGTGTTCCTCACCCACACAATCTAAATGAGCACAAATCAGTGCATTTAAACCAGCAATGCCGCTGAAAATGTACACACACACGGTAATAGTGGTATTGGTATTGCGCAAATTCAGCACTGAAATAATTTCAGMACCGTGGACAGCAGCCATTCCCGGAGAATGGCTTTCTCAGCCATGGACAGCTGCGAATGAAAATCTGTTGTCGCCTTGTTGGCCTTATGTGGTTAGAAACAATTTACACATAGCCTAACGCACTGCCTCTTTTTAMCGGAATACGCTAGCTAGCCTACTTTGTTTTCAACATTATACCAGCCATGGTCTAAAAATGTTTTCAAAGATTTAAGAAAGATAATTACTAATTTTTGTCAAGTGAACTTGAAAACATTGCAGTAGGGTAAATTGTGTTTTCTTTAGCCTACACTTCACGCTGTTGGAGACTGGCGGGAATTATAATTCGGCACAATGGTTTGCAACAGGTCGAGCTGTTGGAATTTGGAACGATGCCGGATTGAACAAAGCTGACTCCATAAAACACAAATGAGCAAGATACTGCAACATAAACACAAGGCTATACTACACAAACGTTTCAGCAAATACAATCTGTTTACAACACCATTAATTTGCCTTTCAAATGGATGKCATTCATCTTTAGCCTGTCATCGGAAAGATATTACATTTTAAAAATGCATTTGTAGAATAGCATGAGTTCTTAAATCTGTAGAAAATGTGTTTGTTTAGAAGAACTGTCTGTTAAAAAGTCCTGCTCTGGAAATCAAAACCTCGTATCATATTGCATACAGGGAGTGCTTGACTTGCACGAGCTGTCTTTTTCCATGTCGGTCCATTAGACTATGTTAACCGAAATTCACAAATAATGCTATAGACTTCTGATTATTCACTATTAATATTTCCATGACTTCTCCATTACTTTTAACCAAATTTTCATGACTATTATTATAGCCTACATGAAAAAGTAAGCATTATTGACGCTGGAAGGCTGCTGTGTCTGATCCCATGAAGGCCTACCCTCTCCTGCCATTGTGCCCTTTGTGGTGGGCACTTAACCCCCCACAAAGTAAAACTGCACATGTTGTTCATCTGGAGAGCTCCTGGGTGTGCAGGCTTGGCTTTTGAGCCAGCCCTGAAACACCCAAGTCAGCTTATAAAAGTCATGTTGAGCAACTGATGTTTAAGCTACAATGTGGTTAGACCAGGGCTTGAACAAAAGCCTGCACACCCAGTAGCTATCCTGYAGGATGGTTGCCACCCTTGATATAAAATATTGCAACATTACAACCATATACTTTTGTCTTTATGAAATGATTAACTCATTCAATGAATCAGGGATCAAATGGATAAGGTATGKTACTTCAAAGCAAGATATCTAACTAGACATGTTAATATATTGTAACGACCCTGGGTTTATAAGCGCGGAAATCGACTCTGCCGCTTGAGCATGCTTTTGCGGCACAGTCGATAGCGTGCCGGACGAGGGTTCGAGACTGTTTCATTACAATATTTAAGGCTAAAATATAAATGTTTCAGGGGAGATCAATGTTTAATTTGTCAATTAAGATATTCATAGAAATGGTTTAAAGTTATTGCAATTACATGCCTACTGTTTAATAGAGGGTAATCCTAGCTTTCCAACGGTGCACATTTATTTAGGCTATCTACAGTCCCGGTGGAAAAGCGACAACTACATTAATGCTGAGCTATAGCTATAGTTAAATAACGAGATAACTGCTACAAGTTATGTTTTGAATTGGCTATCTAGTTAGTCTGTTTGTCTGTCATTATTTTATACTTGCTGCTGAAATGTCGTTCTCTCCTCCGGCATCCGCCCACTCGCACTGGCACACACTCACACTGGCACACACACGCAGCACACACATACACGCACGGAAGGGTCCGATAATGGCTGATATGTAGAATTGTAAGTGATTGATAATATTAAAAAGTGTGTCTTCATGAATTACATTAACAAAAATTAATACAATAATTTCCATGACTTTTCATGACCATACAACCCCTAATTTGACATTTTGTAACAGCGCATCATGCGCATTCAGGTTGGCGCATTTTTAATCTGCACAATCTCAAACAGCCTACTGTCACACACAGATTCACAGACTAGCGGCAAATAAACTTGAACAAAGTGGGATCAGGAAATMAATCCCCACTCCCTATTGCTATTCAATGCAGATCCCGTACGCAATTCCCCCCAAAAATAGCAGTGCCTGTACTGCGCTCCGGACAGCTCTGGCCCAAGTCAAGCACTACAGTCCGTCGCAGTGTTTCACGTCATGCTCCCTCTAATTACATTGTTCCATTTCACGGAATTGCCGGCATCACTCAATGAAATACAATTATTGATTGCACTCTCTCCTACCTCTCCCTGTCCCTCCTACTTCTCTCTCTCTCTTTTCTTTCCTGAAGTACTGCAGGGAGAGAACAGCATCGAAAAAACACCGGCAGACAGCAACTACCTCAGTTCTACAGTGGGACACCAGCAAATTTACATTCACAAGACACAAGCAACTCGCCTGGTGCAATGGCTAACAACCAGCGAAATCCACTTTTCCTCTCTCCTTAAACAACGGTAAGCGCTTTAATTTCTTGAGGCAAAACTGAGATTAGTATTTTTCAAAAAGCCTAGCCTACGGTGTTTCCTTTATTGTTTCATATAGACTTTCTGGGAATGCAGAATCATTTTCACTATAGGCTAAGTGCAAAGTAGGCTAATGTAGCAAAATACACTTTTGATATTGTTAAATYCAAAGTTCCATTGCGTAATTCTAGACTGCAGTGCAACTGTGTGGAGGATGTTGGCAGGGATCCCCACTTTATTAATGATAAAAAGCTACTGCTTAATCTCATTCATAGCCTACGTCTGAAGTTGACCAGCTTTTTCAGTGTTTATGCTTGGCTTTTCTTTGGGCTATGCATAGTCCGTGCAATAAATGTGCTTCGAACCATCCAGATACACTACTTGGAGTATATATAGGCTTCATTTGGGACACTAGCCTATAATGTAGGTTAACATCAAAGAGAAAAGTTTGGTTTTCGTCATGTAACATTGTGGCTACCCCTTTACAGACCCACCAAGTAAAGTCATGATGTCCATGATATCTGTTCTTCATTACATTTTATTTCAAATGAAGTCGATAGTTGTTACAGTCTCAAATCTCTGCAAGTCTGACAGGAGCTCTCGGCTGCGGTGAATGAGTAGGCTATCACATGGCTGGTTACCCCGAGCGCTTATAGCACTCTGCATTACCGCCAAAAAGAGCGCGAGGCTGCGGGTACAGTAGCGTGCTGGGTACTGAGTCATCCGTGGACTGCACCTCAGAAAATGCAACGATTGATAGGCAGGCTACCAAGAGCATGGCCAGTGAACCGGAAAATCTGCATAAGGGTCCTCTGTAGGAGCACTATAGGTAGGCTTGCTTGGCAACATTTAAAGGGTAGGGAGCATACACCTAACCACATGTAACTAATGGATTTGCATTAGTATATGCATCAAAAGTCCCAATGCAAAGTTACATCTCACTTTTTACATAAAAAACGTGATCAGAATTCCCGAAGAATGCCAAAGTCATGTCAGGGTGTGATGTAATATGGAGGACCTGGGAAGCAAGCCTATTCCCTATAATGTAAACTAACAGAAATAACTTCAAAAGTATAATTTCAAATTAAACCAAATCYTTTGCACTCATGACTACTGGTTTCAATTGAATTTTCAGCCAACTTACAAGCAAATACTTGATGAATTTATTGTTACAAATCAGCTTGCAAGGTTGCTAGCCAACTAGCCTGCTAATGTTAGCCCTACTAGCCTGCTAACATTAGCCCTACCAGCCTGCTAACGTTACTTTAACACTGCATTAGTCAGCCAGTTGCTATCAACACCTAGCTTACAGCTACATTGAAGTAAACCAATGTTTTTGAAATACATAATTCTATCTAACCAGTTATCAAATAATGTTACCTGTATTTAAAGTTATCTTAGTCAGCAAGCSAGACAGCTAAAGTTAGTTATTTTAGCCTGCCAGCTAGCCTATACAGATAACTACCCAAGCTTACCAATGTTGACCATCACCATMGTCAACATAGCTAAGTAGTAAGCCAGAGAACAATTTGTCTAGCACAGGTAGGAACCCACAAAACACAAACAAATACGCCACCAGATATAATGTAGAGAGAGCGGAGAAATACAGATTGACGGCTGAGTTAGCTACCAAAGAAGAGTCAGAGAGAGGCCTTCAGAGGGAGAGGCTGTTTCACCGGCCGAGGGAGAGTCAGCTAATCCAATGCGATGTAATGAGGTAAATTCACATWGATTTTACCCGGTTCATGTACATCACTGCTGACACTTGCGGTGTACCGGTAGGTTGGTAGGAAACAGAGGTTGCAGGGTTCACATTCACAAATGGCACAGCACCTGGTTTCATTCAGTCTCATTCCGAATCCTTCCACTGGTTAAGCTAAGCCATCGAAGTCCTCTGGGGTGAAATGAGCACTGCACACAGTAGATGTGCGCACGGTTCCCTTACTCCAATCTGCTCGCTTCAACCGGACAAACCAGTCCCACTTCAAAGCTAGCTTCTTATTTTTGGGCCACAAATGAGTCGTAACCCCGTCCTTGTGGGTATTACTGCAGTATGTGGGTATTACTGTACTAGCTACGAATGACAGAAAACGAATACAACACTCACTCGCTAGCTCATCCACTGCTAAGTGCACAGAACAAGAGGTGATGCAGTTTTTCACATTCATTTACAGTGCATTCGGAAAGTATTCAGACCCCTTGACTTTTTCCACATTTTGTTACGTTACAGACTTATTCTAAAATTGATRAATTGCTCAGTTTGGCCTGGCGGCCAGCTCTAGGAAGAGTCTTGGTAGTTCCAAACTTCTTCCATTTAAGAATGATGGAGGCCTCTGTGTTCTTGGAGACCTTTAATGGTGCAGAATTTTTTTGGTACCCTTCCCTAGATCTGTGCCTCGACACAATAATGTCTCGGAGCTCTATGGACAATTCCTTCAACCTCATGGCTTGGTTTTTGCTCTGACATGCACTGTCAACTGTGGGACCTTATAAAGACAGGTGTGTGCCTTTCCAAATCATGTCCAATACATTTGATTTACTACAGGCGGACTCCAATCAAGTTGTAGAAACATCTCAAGGATAATCAATGGAAACAGGATGCACCTGAGCTCAATTTCGAGTCTCATAGCACAGGGTCTGAATACTTATGTAAATAAGGTTTTATAAATTTGGCAAAAAATTTGAAAAACCTGTTTTTGCTTTGTCATTATGGGGTATTATGTGTAGATTGATGAGGATTTTGTTTTTTTTAATCCATTTTAGAATAAGGCTGTAACGTAACAAAATGGGAAAGTCAAGGGGTCTGAATACTTTCCGAATGCAGTGTATATGGTTTCTTCTTCGTGGATGTACATAGTAGCTCACTAATGCCAACACTTGGTCTTGAATGTAATTACATGCATTGCTAGTAGCTAACCGGTTCGCCATATGACATTGACAATAGTGCATTGTGGGTAGTTCCGAAGATATCCAAAAATAAGTTCATAAATATTTCAAAACCCCAAAACATAACTATTTTTGGAATTATGGGTAACCACACCGTGACTACAACTAAGTTAATAAGTCTTTGCCCATACTACGTTACTTGGTGAGTAAAAACTCATGCTTCCTACCCATTACGTTGTCTTCAAAACAGCTTGACAGATTTTCATGGGCGGTGTTGTCTGTCTGGAGTCAGTTGGTGGGAAACAAGAGACAGTTTTTCTTCATCCTCACTTGACTTTTAATGGTGTTGACAGCTAAATTAAGCCATGTGTAAACTATGGGTTTCAGATTCAGGAAAAAGCTCCTGGAAGTTCTCCAATCAGTTAACCAATCAATCACCAATCAATCCCAAATCTTATAGTTTTGTCACTCAAATCTAAACCCAAATCTTTTTCTCCCAGGTGGACCATACACTCTAGCAACCCCTCTCGACTCAAAGCTACATCATTGAGAGAGGTAGTTAATTGACACTGGTCCAATGACAATGCAGTAAAAGTGGAAGCCTCCAAATAGACCCAGTGAGTCAGCCATGCAAGTAACCCTGTCTAAGCACTAAGCAAATTAACAATTTACAGATACATCATTTGTATATCTGGGATGATTGAACCTGGTAATGTAATTACTTGGCATCATACAGTAATGTTATTCAGCCACGACCTCTGAACTTCGCATTCTATCTCCAGTTAACATTTGAACCACATCATTTTCTGCAAAAATGTCCTGCATAAATTCTTGAATCTCTTCACACATACATGTGTGTCTCCATTTTCACAATTTTCTCTCTTGGTGTAACTTGTGGTGATACAAAGAAGTCCCTTTCCTAACTAGTGTCAGGCTGGTGAATCACTGCGTGCTCGCCGTCTTCTCTGTTCGAGCTCTCTGTGTTTCCTAGCTCTGCAGTYAGGGGCTGGCATGGCTGGGTGACCATATGTCCACCGCTCAGATCAAACAGGAACCAGTGTGTGTCCACTGGGAACCAAGGGACAACACCTACAGTACACTGTTTGGATCCTCCCTCCCTCCCTGACTCAAATGTGACTCTGTTAACTATTATGTGACATAGTAATAGTAAACGGGAACTAGGTGATATTGTAATACAAATCCCAAAGATGAACAGGGTGCAGTTATCTGATATCCCATTGGCCATTATGTCCTGCATCTGTGAAATCTTCCGGATATGTGTATACTACCTTGGCTTGAACTGTGAATGCTCTATATGGGATCCTTCAGCTTTATTGTTGGTCACAACATAGTGTGTGTAGAGTGCATATATAAGTGCCATTCATTTTGACCAGCACCATCACGTGACGTCACAACATCATTACTTCCATTCACTGCAGTGGTGAGGGAAGCTATCTATTATTATAAGCATGGGGTGAATTCCTACTGTATGTCTTATCTCCACTGAGCACGAGATTCATTGAAGTCAACAATAATATTTATAATTCTGGTTCTTACGGAGAAAAAAGGTATTGCCAACCTGCAAAAGTTGACATTCGCCATCATCAATATATCCTTGTGAAGGTTGACTCTGCACTACAGAGCACTATTGAAGCAGGTTTCCTCCAGGTCTAATCTGTGTACCCACATGACTAGTTTGCCTTAGCTCTCTTCCATCCCTCTCTCACTTTCTTTACTCTCCTTTAATCTCTCTCACTCATCCCCCTCTTCTCTCCCTTCAACCCTCTCTCTTTCCTGCCATCCCCTCTCCTCTTTCATCTCAACTCTTTCCCCCTCTCCCTCTCCCCATCTCACCTCCATATCGCTCCTCTCATCCTCCTGTCTCCATACCACTCCCTTTTCCTATCCCTCTTTATACATCTCTCTTTTCTGTTTTCCACCATTCTACCTCTCTCTCTCTCCTCTCTCTCTCTCTCCTTCTCCTCTCTCTCTCTCTCTCTCTCTCTCTCTCTCTCTCTCTCTCTCTCTCTCTCTCCTCTCTCTCTCTCTCTCTTGTCTCTCTTTTTGTCTCTCTCTTTGTCTCTCTCTCTTTGTCTCTTCTCTCTCTCTCTCTCTCTCTTCTCTCTCCTCTTCTCTCTCTCTCCTCTCTCTCTCTCTCCTCTCTCTCTCTCTCTCTCTCTCTCTCTCTCTCTCTCTCTCTCTCTCTCAGTAATGGCATCAGTGTCTGATGAAATCTCCTAACTGAAGACATCCCAATCCCAGGCTCCGTCTTGCAGATGAGGTCATGCACTCTCCGTTTTGATGATGATGGAACAAACCAACTGCCAAACTGTCCATCCACACTTGTCTTTCAAAAGGGAGGACATCCACAAGTCAAACATGACTAAGATGGAATATATTAATCATTTCTTTTTAAATAGATTGCTTCCCCTACATTGCTATTATATCCACCATAGGATTTTATGATCTCATGAAAATAAAGGAGGTGTTCACTGCCTTCAGTAGGTGTGGATCAGGAAACCTGTAAACTCCTCCTGCAAGCTTTTGTTTTTCATTCTAACCTCCTGCTTGTAAAAGTAAAATGGCCTTGTGTCAGGTGATCTGTGTCATGAATTCAGGCCAAACTGAGAAAGCAACATATCGTGATATAAACTAACTGTGGGGCCCCAAGACCCATTTGCATGCAACACCGCTGAAGACACAAATGGCCAATGAGATACATTGAATGTAAAACCAATGTTGCTAGCTAGTAGCTATATCTCTTCGAGTCTTGACTCAGATGGAATGGAGTGCAGGAACTCCTGACTCAGTGATATACTCAACTAATCATGGTCCTAATGGATCTATAGCTCTTAGCATTGTTGATCTCAGCCAACCCAAAGTAGTTTTTCCCTGTTAACCCCTCTGTATGCCAGTCCACACTCTCCCGTGACAGAGGTACCCCGCTAGTGCAATCTCTGGGCGTTGATTGCCTTGTCAGGCCTGGTGCAGGATGACATCACAGTGTGAACTGAAATGGGTTTGGTAGGAATGGAGGAGATGAAGAATGATGGGGGTGGGGATGGGGCGTTACAACCGACTTATTTTTTTGGTTGATAATTTTTTTTGTAAAAACATCCTTTTTCAATCAGTACACACATTAATGGATTTTAAAAATAATCATTTTGACACATTTTGCACACTCGGTAGGAAGGTACATAGAGCCTAGTTTGGTGAAATGCCTTACCTACTGTATATAGTTAGGGCAGTTAGATATGTTTGAAGGAGACTAGGTAGAGGTTTGGAGTGATAACTAGTTAGTTAGTTTGACAGGTGGATACGAGGGGATGGTGGAGGGGTGTAAATGAACAGAAGAAAGTAGTGCGAGGTATAATGGATAGAAAAGGGGAATAGGGCAGGGGAGTGATAGACAGATCAGATGTGAGGAGAGGGATGTAGGAGTGGTATGATAGATGGCAGTGAGACTGCCCCTGTTGGTCTGGCTGTCTGTGCTGTCTCGGTCTCGTCAGTGGTGGTCAGGTGAGGTGGACTGTGAGGGCCTTGGTATGCACACATGTCTTCACTGATCCTCATAACCACTGACAGGGAGGCTTGGACTCTGCTCCACAGACTCTCTGACAGACAGATGCTGGACACACACACACAGACACACGACACACACACACACACACAGACACACACACACACACACACACACACACACACACACACACACACACAGCACACACACACACACAATAACCCACTGTGTTGTGTGTGTGTGTGTGTGTGTGTGTGTGATCAGTGTGTGTGTGTGAGAGAGAGTGCATGAGAGAGTGTGCGTCTGTGTGTGTGAGTGTTTGTGTGCTTGCTTACTTTGCATTTAGAGGTGCTTGTGTATGTGTGACCACCCAACTCATGACCTGCATGAAACACTAGGACGCGTCAATGTCTTGAGAGTCTGTCAGGAGTCTTGACAAGCCACTGGCAGTGCCTGACTCTGAGTTCACATAAGACAAGCATTAAAAGTGCAAGCTTCGCTGTCAAGATAAACTGCAGAATGGGCTCCAATAGGAGTGTAGCACAGTATAGCAGGGGGGTTGAGAGAGACAGGTTTGCATATTACATCTCTGAAGATGGTTATTTAACTTCACCTAACCTGAGTGTCCTCTGTAATACAGCTCAGCGATGTTCATCAAACTAAGGTTCTTTGCAAAAAAAAGGATCCCAATAACGAGAACGACAAAGCAGTAACACAGAGAACCCTGTACTAGTCACAATGATGAATAACACAGGCAATATGACCAGTACATAGAAAAGGAGAGTTGGTCTTAACTGCAGAAGCCAGCCAATGAGACAGAAGGGATTAGCAGAGTCACCTTGAATCAGCGGTGTCATTCTGCCCAGTAAAATTGTATAATGGGAGCTGGAGCCTGGGAGGTGATTTGTGGCCTCCTGACAGAGCTTCAGTGTTCATTAGGCCCTATGGAGAGCAGCTCAGAGACACACTGAACGGATGCAGAGATACACACACCCACACTTGTTAATCAAAAATACAAAAAAATATAACATTTCAGCACTTATAATCTTACAAAATAAGGACACACCTCTCAGTCTCTACCAGAATCAAAGCCTTCTTCCATTGACAATTGCTTGACAGTTCCCAATTAACTTCTTTCTTCCCTCCAATCAGCAATGTATATTTTATGCAGCTGTAGTATGAAAGAGTTCAGCCAGGGCGATTAAGTCAATCTGTGACATACTGTAGGTCTTGGTTTACACTTTGATCATTCACAATGAATCACTCCAGGGTTATGTTGGGGTCACACTCCTGCCTGCTAACCTAATGTAGCAGGCGTAAAGGAAACACCTGAACGGCAATTCTTTCTTTCTGATCCTGACGAGAGGGGAGGTTCTCATCTGCACTATTCAACCAATCCAGTAAATGTGGAGGAGGAGTTAAGATGGAGTGTTGCGTTGTTAACGTCCAAAAGCGGAAGTCACGTCACAGGCTCTCTTTCCATTTCCCCTGAAAACCGGATGCATCCGGTTGTTTCCACTCTGCTGAGGGTGCCCTCTTGCCAACCCAGGCCTCCTCTGGCTGGGAGGGTTTCCCCCTGCCCATTGTGTGTCCTAATTCATGTGTATGAAATCAGTGACTTTGCCAAATCAATTTCCTTCGAACACACAGTGTGTGTGTGTTTGTACATTATGCTGGTGACACAGAAGCCATTTGCCTTCAGTGTTTCCCGTGGATCCTCCTCATGCATGGATTTAAGGCTGACACTACGGTTCCGCTTGGGTCACCACACCTGCTCTTATATACCAGCGCTTTATTTAAAGACAAATCCATTTTTTCCAGAACCTTGATCATGAGTCAGCATATTTCATGTCTCTGTTTAAGACCTGAGACTGAAGGAGACTCATGAAATATAGAACAGGGGAGCTCTCCTGGAAATGTAATATACTTCATGAATATAAACTGTGTAATACGGCCAAAGCCATTTTCTGTACATCACTCAAGGAAATTATTAAAGGGGAAAGTGGCAGGCAGGCAGGACAGCGAGTGAATGTTTAAGAGAGTTTGGTGTCAGTGCTGTTTTTCTGCAACACCTGTTTGTCTGGTTATGAATGCAGCTGTAGAAACTTCACAAGTTATTCACCTTATCTGACTGGAACCTCTCTCTCTCTTTTGCTCTTTCTCTCCCACCCCCTCTCTCTCTAGCTTCCACAGCTTGATCAATGAACACCACAGCCAGTGAGGGTAACTTCCTGTGGTGACTGCAGACTTCAGGGTTTTCCCTGTTGAATCTCCAGACCCACCACTCTGATCTGCTCCCAAACCTCTCTGCCGGATTCCATCCATCTCCCTCCGCACTCTTCCTACCCCCTTGTACTCCCACCCCTGAACGTCCATCAGAGCTAAAATGGACGACAGCTACGAAAACAGGACTTCCTTAGTGAAGGGGGCCAAAGACATCGCCAAGGAGGCCAAGCGGCACGCTGTGAAAAAGGTCAACAAGGTCGTGGACAGCACCACAGACGAGTACTCCCAGCGCAAATACAGCCGTTTCGAGGACGAGGTGGACGAGGGGGACGACTTTTACCGTAACCCTCCCAGGCAGGACGGAGGCTACAATGACAACGACCAGGCCAGTGATGCCAGCGACGCCACAGAGGGCCATGATGACGAAGATGAGATCTACGAAGGGGAGTACCAGGGAATCCCAGCGGCCGGAGACAGGCGGGCCAGGGAGGGGCAGGTGGCTCTGGGGCAGCCCGTCACAGACAGCCTGAAAGACCGTAAGGAGCTGGAGCAGGAGAGGCAGGCGGACGAGGAGGAACTCGCCCAGCAGTATGAGCTGATCATCCAGGAGTGTGGCCACGGCAGGTTCCAGTGGCAGCTGTTCTTGGTGCTGGGCCTGGCCCTCATGTCAGATGGGGTGGAGGTGTTCGTGGTGGGGTTCGTTCTACCCAGCGCCGAGACGGACATGTGTGCTCTGGGTGGCTCCAACTCCAGATCTGGATGGCTAGGTAAGCAGTTAGGGGTGTGTGTGTGTGTGTGTGTGTGTGTGTGTGTGTGTGTGTGTGTGTTGTGTGTGTGTGTGTGTGTGGTGTGTGTGTGTGTGTGTGTGTGTGTGTGTGTGTGTGTGTGTGTGTGTGTGTGTGTGTGTGTGTGTGTGTGTGTGTGTGTGCGTGTGTTGTAAAACATGAGTGCTTAAGCAGTTTCTGTAAGCTTCTGTAAGATCACAACAGGATTAAATTACTGTTGTCCACAGAGTACGCGTGTAACGGTAACGTTTGTTTTCTGTGTCCTTGTTGAGGACTAGTTGTCCCAATGTGTTTCACTTGGAGTCACACTAGTCCAGATGGCTGCAGGTCTGTAATCCATCACTATCCGAGTTGACATGACATGTGTGTCCAGGGGCTGCTGTGTTTAATGTCATACCTGTAAAAAACAATAGAATCAATGTCAGTCCACCTCCACCCCCTGCAACAGTGAGACCAATAGCACAAACTACTTCCCACTGCTCCATGCTCTGCTTACCCTTATTCATGTTCTCTCTCTCTCTCTCAATCTCTCACGTCTCTTCTCTCTCTCTCTCTTGTCGTCTCTTCTCTCTTCTCTCTCTCTCTCCATTCTTGAACTTAGATGCGACAGTTCGTCGGCAGACACTCGATCCTGCTGAGACATTCAAAATGAAAAGCCAACTGTCGTCACCATATTCATCCTCTTCTATAAACACTTCCATTTACTCGGTTTGGTCGTCTTTTCCGTTCACACTGGATCTTGGATTCGTCTCCCCCTTCTACAGTGATCTCATCGTAATCAAACTCTCTCTTCTCTCTTCTCTCTTCTCTCTCTTTCTCTCTGTCTCTCTCTCTTCTTCTCTCTCTTCTCTACTCTTCTGTCTCTCTCTCTCTTCTTCTCTCTCTCTCTCTCTCTCTCTCTCTCTCTTCTTCTCTCATCTCTGCCTCTCTCTCTCTCTCTCGTCTCTCTCTCTCTCTCTCTCCCTTTCGTAATTGCCTTATAAATAACACATCGGCATTTCCTATCGTGTGCTCAGTGTAGGACATGCCTGCAACGGCACAGGGGTGTGTCATCCCACGGGGGGACCAGGATGAATATGTATTGTTCCCTTATCCGAAAATCTGTTAAGCGCCTTCGGATAAGAGCGTCTTGCTAAATGACTAAAAGTTAAATGTTAAATGTAATGGCATACAGTTATCAGATCAAAGCGTAACAAAACAACAGGGGAGGGTAGCAGGGGGAAAAAATGGCCATAAACGCATCAGAATCCTTAACGTAATGCCTACATGAGAGGAGAACATATTGAATATTTTACATACAAGAAATAACTTTACGCAAAGGACAAAAGATTGGCTTTACTCTTGACATCCTGTCAAACAGTGGGAAACCGGGCCCTTTGGTCTTTGACGCTTGTGGCCAGGTCAATAAAATAAAGGAGACAAGATTGTACAACATTAGGAGGAATGTATAATATTATAGGCACAGTAGGTACAAAATCAATTTCCAGTGGCACTGAATCACCCAATTTAGAAGACAGTCATGATAGCGTGTGCTAGGGCCTTCCACCGTACCAGTGATGTCTCAAGAAGTTAACTTAAAAAACAGTGGCTAGTTCTTCAGAGTTGTTGTGAGAGACAAATAAACTGTTGGTTTTTACTGACAAATTAGTTTTCTTTCAGCAGTAGGGAATTTGCTTTCCCCAAACGTGAGCTAGTACTATTTTCCAGCGTTGTATTGTTGGATATTTGCATAAGGCCTTAACCATTACTGACACGCCAAGTAATGAGATCCATAGAAAAGTGCCCATTCAAGTAGAACTGACCACCATTTTGAGCATACCCATGAGTTTTGTTGACGCTGGAACAGAAATTATTACATTTTTAAATAACATCTTAGACCAACGTATCTTCTGAACGTACCGAATGTTTCCTGTGTGTTTTACTAGAAAAGTTTTCTTATGTTTTGAGACAGGACTTGAAATTGAATCCATTGAGGAAACATAATGCCTGAAGTACTGGAATTCCCTACAGAAGAACCGTTTGTTCTCACACATTTCTTTGGAACGTTTGAGCCTTTTAAAAAAACCATGAGAAACCTGTATAAAAATGTTATTGGGAAAGTTTTATGCAAATGGCCATAGGAAACGCAGGCTTTTTAGCAAGCTTAGAACATATGGTTCTCAGAACACAGTGTGGAAAAGTATCCAATTGTATACTTGGTAAAGTATTGATTTAACAGAAAGTAAAAGTCAGCAGTAAAATACTACTTGAAGTAAAAGTCTTAAAAGTATTGGTTTAAATATACTTAAGTAATCACATATAATGTAATTGCTAAAATATACCTTTACGTATAAAAATTCCTTAATTAAAGCAAAATATTAACAATTTCTTGTTAAAAGATGGTACGGAAAGCCAGGGGCACAACTCCTACACTATGACATTATTTTTACAAAAAGATCATTGTAATTTAGTGAGTAATGGCCAGCCCATGAGGCAGTAGAGAATGAACAACGTGTTAGTTTGATAAGTTGCGTGAATTTGACAAATATTCTGTCCTGCTAAGCATTCAAATGTAGAGTACTTTTGGTTGTCAGGGAAATGTATGGAGTTAAAAGTTCAATATTTTCTTCAGGAACCTGTTAGTAGTAACATGTAAAAATTAAGAGATAATAACAATAAAAGCGTAAAAATTATGAATAAGTAAAGTAAAGATACTACTAAAGTGTACTTTAAAGTATTTTACTTAAGTACTTTACACTACTTCAGCAGTTATGTGCTACTGGGTTCTATGGATAAATATTCGTTGGCCACAGACCCACACCAAAAAAACCAGGCCCATCAAATGTTTGGCAGTTGTACTGCCCACATTAAGGTAGTGTTCAGCCAGGCGTAATTAATTTATATAATTTAGGAGAATAATTATTTAAGATTTGTTCAGGGGGTGCTGCAAACACATTTCAATCGCCTCTACTTCTGTGGCTAATGTGATTTGGGAGAAGGTAAATCTGATTCTAGATCTTGGTAGGGGCAACTTTTTTTTTCCCTCAATGCAGTAAACTGCATTAAAGCCTGTCTTATAAGGTGCAGCACTACCACCACCCAGGGGGGAATGGGGACTTGCCCTTCATTGAAAACATCAAAGGCCTTCAGTGTAGCTGCAAGCTGTTGATTTCAAGAAAGCAGGGTCCCCCATTATAAGAAATAGGAAAATGGCAATTTCGTGGTAAATTAAGTGTAAAATAAAACATTTTTAGAAGACAATTCATGTACCATAAATTGCTTCGTATAACCAGATGTAAGTCTTGAAACTATTACTTTTTAAGAAATAGCACACAAAAGCATAAGGAAATTAACAAAGCTAATGGCCTGCAGTACAACCGGCCAGCTCACTTGAGGAATAACTCATAAGGGGGCAGCACTGAACTCCTGCAATGTCACTTCCTGGGATAGCTGTGCAGTTTGGTCTTAAGACAGTATACTCCTTGAGATTCAAACAGTGACTCTCAATAGGATTTAGATAATTCAATATAGTCAATGCTCAACCACATATCCCTGTGTAATTGCCTTACACTTGGACTACAGAACAATACAAGGCTTGACTCACACTGGACAACCAGTAGAAGTTATTCCATTGAGCATGGCTAAATGACTTATCGAGTTACAGGTATGCTGTCATACAATTCAGGGCCGCTATTCGCTGCTATCCTGATTGATTACAGGAGGCTGTTTGATGGAGATGGAACATGGCTTCCATTAAGGTAGTGGGGAAGATAATAGGAAGAGACAAGGGAGGAGGGGAAAGAATACGGGAGATGACTGGTTGTGTTGTTGTGTGTGTTGAGGTGTGTGAGCGCTGGAGCTCATCTCCCGCACACGCGTGTTTGGTAATAACCTTTTGTGCTGTGTGCATTTTGCTTGATTTAGCTTGCAGTGTGTGTGTTGTCACAAACATCCACACCGCTCAGGTGAATGAATGGTCGATCATGGGCCTGACAGAAGCGGAATGATCTAACATAGTGTGTGAGTGAGAGTTGAGAGAAGAAGCATGCATGCCTATACACTCCCCCACCAGCGGGGAGGTATGTGTGGCTAATTAAGAGTCTACCCCCATGTGTTGAATGTAGCAATCACACAGGCCTTTCTAGACCTAACAATAAGACTTGGTCTGTAGAATAAAAGGTGCTGGTTTGAAAGCAGAGGGGGGGAGAAAGGCAATAATAGTGGCTGCTCTGTCCTTTTCACTCTGAAAGCACCTGGCATTAACAGGATGGCC
>NC_036855.1:27292108-27395237 GCF_002910315.2 Salvelinus sp. IW2-2015
ACTCAAATTGCTGTTAGTAGAGCTCGTGTGTTCCAGCATAGGTTGAACTATGTCTCTGTTTAATGATGCTAGTGAGTATAAATGTCCTCAACCTGCCAACTTAGACGTTTAACTGGTAGCCAACACATTTTACGGCCTCATTTTCTAGGTTTTTGTTAGCTCTTTGTTTTTTGCAAAGCATAAATGTTGCCCTAAGATCAAATACACTAAATAATTTGCAGAAAGGCCACAAATCATTCTATTCAAGTACCTGAAAAGCACCAAAAAGCATATTTTAAATTACACATTGTAATCTGTAATCAGTAAAATGGGTTCATAGTTTTGGTGGTTAGTTCGTTACACTTGAGGAGACTTAGGAGTTTTCCATGGCAAGACGGATCTAGGGAAAATTATCACATCCCAGAGAAAACTGGGCTTCCGCATTCGCAGGGTGGTCAAACTGAGGCCCAGTTGTAAACTGAATAAAGCATATCGAAAAATAACACAAAGGCCTTGTACGGGATGCAAGATGCACCACAACAAATATTAAACAGAATTCCAATTTGGCGGCCTAACAAGATCCCACGGGAATACTTTAAACTGCTTGCATGTGAATGAGGGAGGAAATGAGAGGTTCTAGAGTGGGAGGGTGAAAAGGAGAGAGAGAAAGTGAGCAAGAAGGTAAAGGGAGTGCAGGAATGGGCATCGAGTGAAAGAAAATGAAGAAAGAAGATATAGGGGAGGGAAAAGGAAGAGGGAATAATGGGAATGGCGGGAGGAAAAGTAAGTTACAGAGGAGAGGAGAGGAGAGGGAGCAGAGAGGGAGGGAGGGGGGCTGTGGAGGAGAGGGAGCAGAGGAGGGTGGGGGATGTGGGAGGAGAGGGGAGCAGGGAAGAGGGGGAGATGTGGGAGGAGGGAGCAGATTGGAAGGGGAGGAATGTGGGAGGTGAGGGGCAGAGAGTGAGGGAGAAGGTTGGGATGAAGGGAGCAGAAGAGGGAAGGGGGATGTGGGCAGGAGAGGGAGCAGAGAGGGAAGGGGTGTGGAGGAAAAAAAAAAAGGAAAGAGAGGCGGAGAGGAAAGGGGGATGTGGAGGAAGGGAAGCGGAAGGGAAAGGGGAATGTGGGAGGAAAAAGGGAGCGGAGAGGGAAGGGGGAATGTTTGGGAGGAAGGGAGAGGAGAGGGAAGGAGGTAATTGGGAGGAAGGAGGAGGGAAGGGGGATGTGGGAGAAAGGGAGGCGGGAAGGGGGATGTGGGGAGGTAAAGGAGAGGGAAAGGGGAGGATGTGGGAGGAGAAAGGGAGCAGAGAGGGAGAGCAAGAGTGAAGGAAGCACTTATCTTCTAACCCATTCATCATCCTTATGACTTATACTTTCCACTCTTAGCTGTCCTCTCTTTTCTCTTTCTGTAACGCTCTTTGTCTTCTCAAATCCCTTTTTTCTTCGTTCTCAGTGCTCCCTTTTTTTAAGTCTCTCTCGATTCTCATCCTTGCATCTTCTCCCTCCTTCCCCCAACCTTTCCCGAGCCTTTTCATTTCTACCACCCCTGGCCTTCCTGTCCCCTCCCTAAAAATCTGTCGAGGTGGTGCTTGACAGGCACCTTAACCCTAATTGTTCCAGGTGGCACCAATAGTAGTATGGCTGACCCAGTAACAAAACATTTTCTGCAATCTTTCCTGGTGTATGTGATAAATCAAACATATTTTTATCTCTCGTCCTGTCTCTCTGTCTATGGTAAGCTAGGTGCTGGCAGGCTGTGAGTATCTGCGTGGTCCAGGCCAGGGGCAGCTGAGCATGGCTAAACTGCAGTGAGATCGCAGTGCCACTGCAGAGATTACACTACCCGCTGCTACCGCAGAGAGAGTGTGTGTGGTAGAGGGCTGTGGGGTGGGAGAGCGTGTGTGTGTGTGGGGGGGGGGCTCTCTTATCGAGCACTCATAGTATCAAAATACTTCACGCCTATCTGGTCATTACCCTTGATGCAAGGGAGCTTAGAAGCATTACTTAGCTGAATGAGTCATCCCATTGTGCTTGCACCCCTGGGCCCAAGATAAGTATAATTTCATAAAGATTTCATTGAAATCTTTTCTACCCCCACCAACCAAAAATATGACAAAGAGACCCAATCTTTTTTTCTGCAGAGGTGGTGGTTTTCTTACGGCAAAAGAGGGGGCACGAATCCCATCAAGCCTGACATGATCTGTTACAAATATGATTACACGCTGCTCAGTGTAAAGGAGCTGAACAGAAGCGAGGAGAGGAGGGGAAAAGGAGAGTGGAGGAGAGGAGAGGAAAGATATAGGAAAGAAGAGGAGGACACAAGCAGAAAAAGAAGAGTTGGGGAGAGATCAGCACAGTGAGAAAGAAAGCAGACAGGAAATAAAAGAAGATCAGAAGAGAGGAGAGGAGAAAAGAGACGAGAGGATAGGTAAAGAGAGAGTATGAAAACAGTAAAAAATACAAATAAAAGGAAACCACCAGACCGTTGTTTACAGTGACAGAATTAGCTTCAGACAGGCACGCCGTACTCCCCAATATGCAGTATGAATAGAACAGGGCAAGCGTTTTGTGTGGCGCTGAAACAGTTTACCCCTCTAAGAGTGAAGAGCATCAAAGCGTGAAATCGGAAAAGAGACCATGATGCAGCTGAGCGCTCTCACTACTCTTAGGGGGCTCCTTAGGATCTGACAGCACAAAAAACACCACCACCATGCCCCCCCCTCTCTCTTCACTTCCTCTCATGCACTCTTTCTCTGAACTCTGTTTCCTCTCTTTTGCTTTATCTCTCACTCTCTTATTCTTCACTCCTTTCCTCTTTTTCTGAATTTCTCTCCCTCGTTCTCCTCTCACTATGCAAATTTTTTCTGCCCTTTTCTATTTGTTTACATCCTTTTCCTTCACCATCTGCCCTTTTCTCCTCCCCATTACAATTTATTTGATTATCTCTTTTTGCCCTTCATTGTCAAGTTTACAAGAGCTGCTGAATCATGATACTTGACTGGGTGTATGTGTGTGTGTGTGTGTTTTGCCGCACTGTTCAGCTCCAGCACCTTTCCCTTTAGGGTTTGTGTGTTGGTGCATGTCTGACTGTTTGTTGAACATTTCCCTGTTTTGGAGATGTGTTTTGACATATCTGTGATCTATGTGAGTGCTTTGGGACAGAGAGTTCTGATGCAGGGTGTTTTTTATGGGACGATGTGGAGTTTCGTTGCCATGAGGTTAACCTGTCCAAATTCAAATACTGTATATTCTCTTCACTTTTGGGATCAGAGGCATACCACCCTGCATCCCACTGCTGGCTTGCCTCAGAAGCTAAACAGGGTTGGTCCTGGTCGGTCCCTGGATGGGAGACCAGATGTTGCTGAAAGTGGTGTTGGAGGGCTCGGTAGGAGGCACTCTTTCCTCTGGTCTAAAAAAAAAAATCCCAGGGCAGTGTAGTAGGGTGTCTTTTTTTCTGTCAAAGATTCAGTCTCGTTTCACCCTGTTGAGAGAACCCAATCACCCAGACAGTCATGTTGTTTCACCACCTCCTGCTTGGCCACAGATCACCTCATCATCACAACTCTCCTCTCTCACACCTTCTAGCCCCCACCAGGGAATAGAAACACACACGTTCACCCTGCCTTTCCCCAGCTATTCTAGATGTGACCTGTGTATACATTATGTCATCTATCTCTCCATCCACCAGGCTTCTGGGCCATAGCCTATAGAACTCGACTTTTTACACGTGAATAGACTCGGACGCCCAGGCTTTGCTCACAGGGTTTCTATACGGAAGGTAAGGTGAAAGCCTGTGACAGAGGATAACATGTGAATTGACTTGACCCTCTGTTGGCCTGCAGGTTTGAATGAAGCTACATTCACCCCTCCCCCCCTCGCCACTCCCCTGCCATGACAGGGAGTGGCTACAGATAATGGGGAGCACTGAGCCACTCTGACAAACGGGCTGTCTGTTTCTAAGCTAGCCTTAACTGAGGGGTGAATGTCTATTTGGTCATATCTATTCCTGTATGTCATTTACTCTAGCAGTACTTTATTTAGTAACCATGTGTAATGTGTGTGGATCGAACATTCCTAAATGCACTAGTATCATACTTCTTAGAAAGTGTGGCCAACCCTGTTTCACCACCAGATGCTCTGTCCACTGCTGCTTCCTTCTGCAGAACAGTTTGTGCAGCGTAATAATTGCTTGGGTTCTACAGGAGCAAACTAGCGCCTAGCAAAGTGCCTGGTCATAACAAGAGTAGCAGGGGACTATAGTCTGTAGACTAGAAGCTGCACAGTTAAAGAGAAATATATTGTCTGAAGTCATACAGCTTTTATGGGTACTTGTGTGTCTGAAAAGCATATAGAGGATACTAGCATATAAATATAGGTTTTGCACAATCAGTACAGCACTCAACCATGTGTAGCTGGCTAAATGCTTCTAGACAGTTGGTGAATGGGACGCTAGAGTATTTCAACATAGTGATACTGTAGATGTCTTTCCCCCATGATTCACGTTATTTCCTGGCGCCAGTGCTGAGATAATCAAACCCTCAGATGCTGTGCAGTAAAACACACAACAATCAATACATGAATGAGGTATTCGGACGTCCTCTAGGGGCTATTAGACAGTATGATCATGGTTCAACTGTTTTACTGTTTTATAAGATATCTGGCATCCTAGGCTCCTTTCTCTCTTTTTGAGACAAAAGGGTTATTTGTGGGGGGAAAGGGTTCTTCCTAGAACCATAAAGGGTTCCCTTATGGGTAGGGCTGGGAATTTCTAGGGACCTCACCATACGATATTATCACAATACTTAGGTGCCGATACGATATGTATTGCGAGTCTCASGATTCTAGTATTACGATTAGATACCGTGATTTTATTGCAATTTSATGTTCCAAACATATTACATATATGTCTGCTGCAGCCTCCTGAGTGGCGCAGTGGTCTAAGGCACTGCATCGCAGTTGCTAGCTGTGCCACTAGAGATCCTGGTTCGAGTCCAGGCTTTGTCGCAGCCGGCTGCGACCGGGAGACTCATGGGGCGGCGCACAATTGGCCCAGCGTCATCCGTGTTAGAGSAGGATTTGGCRGGCAGGGATGTCCTTGTCCCATTGCTCTCTATCGACTCCTGTGGGCACAATGCACYCTGACACGGTCGCCAGGTGTACGGTGTTTCCTCCGACWCATTGGTGTGGCTGGCTTCTGGGTTAAGCGGGCATTGTGTCAAGAAGCATTGTGGCTTGYTTGGGTCGTGRTTCGGAGGARGCATGGCTCTCGACCTTTGCCTCTCCCGAGTCCGTACGGGAGTTGCAGCGATGAGACAAGACTGTAWCTACCAATCGGATACCACGAAATTGGGGAGAAAAAGGGGTAAAAGTAAAAAATWATAATAATWWAAAAAAWKATATGTCTGCTGCAGAGAGATGAGAGAGCATGAGAATAAAAGTGCTGAAAACATGTTGGCTCACTATTTAAAAAGAAGATGGAGAGAAAGCTATATGATGCAGGTACAGCCGACTAGCGCTAGCTAACGCCTAGCAAAAAAATAAATATATATAAAAAATAAAAAAAATCACTACTTGGAGTCAAAGTATCAATATAATATTGTCCCAAAGACATATAGCAATATGTAACTGTATAGATGTGTTCCACCATCACTACAGAAGGGGACAAGCTGAAGTACCCTCTCTAAAATGTGATAAAAAATCTATGGTCCTAGTGCATGTGTAACACAAATGTCTGTTTGTCAGGCTGTGTTAAATGGAAATCTAAGGCCTGGAAAACAGTGTGGGGAAAAGTATGGGCAGTATTTGATATATCACTATTATTTGTGTTGTCCCTTTTGTCAGGAAGAGGTCAAGGAGTATGCTGTCATCCTAATGCCTTGGATTCAGGGCTGTATCAAGATGGCCGAATTGCTTGCTGACTCTCCCCAAATCCTAATCTCAACCATTAGATCATAAAAAAGGACCTCAGATCAGCGACTATGGCCAAGTGTGAATGACCCCAGTTTGACCCCTGAAGTAAGAGAGTTAAGTCAGATCCCCATCTATCCACAACAGTGGGGAGATGAGATCTGAATGAGGTGTATCTTGTTATACCCTGAATTGCAATTATTTGGACCAGACGTCATTGCTTCAGGTTAAATTATATCACACCATGTGTAATCAGAATATGGCCTAATCTATCTGCAATGTGTTCTTTATTGTCATAGCGACTGAAATTGAAAATACAAATGACAGTGCTTTTGTAATGAGAGAGCTATCCCTTGGACGCCATTTTCTGTTTACTCGTCGGTTTATCTGTTTATATGTCGGTTTCTTATTATATARARWRAAAAAAATGTTTAGATGGTGTCTGAGTCCTKTTAAGGAATCATGTTTGATGGYAAAGTSTCTTGACCAGGACTTCACAGCATWCATTCTATCAATGRATGAAATAATTCAATCCTAGAAAGATTCAAAATGYACTGGTAGGCCATAGCAGGACTATGACTAAAGGTGGACTTGAGAAGATGAACATCTTCCTGAGATTAGAGAGCAGCAGGGTACAGGAACAGTACTTTGGCATTAATAATAGAGAAGGATATCTCATAGTGTTCCAAGACCATGATCAGCAGTGGGTGAAATTGATGCAGAGATAAAGTCACCCAGTACAGTGCCTTCAGAAAGTATTCACACRCCTTGACTTTTCCCACATTTTGATGTGTTACAGCCTGAYTTTAAAATGGATTACATTGAGATGTTGTGTCACTTATACACACAATACCCCATAATGTSAAAGTGGAATTATGTTTTTAGAAATGTTTTAAAATGTATTAAAAATGAAATGCTGAAATGTCTCGAGTCAATAAGTATTCAACCATGTTGTTATGGCAAGCCTAAATAAGTTCAGGAGTAAAAAATGTGCTTAACAAGTCACATAATCAGTTGCATGGACTCACTCTGTGTGCAATAATAGTGTTATTTTTCAATGACGGCCCCATATCTATACCCCACATATACAATCATCTGTAAGGTCCCTCATTCGAGCAGTGAATTTCAAGCACAGATTCAACAACAAAGACCAGGGAGGTTTTCTTATGGTTCGCAAAGAAGGGCACTGTATTACTGACCACATTCTTCATCCCATTGATTCYTGTCACACTAGTGGGTCCAGGTTTATTCCTTCTGTGTTTACTCATCACATCACAGTGGGATTGAGAATGGGTTGTMTTTTACTGTACGGACTTCATCCCTCAAATCTTACTTATATTGTATAACTCCTTATCATTCTGCCCGGTAACAGGAATTMAATAGTTCTCGGTGAAAGTATTTATGAAGTGTTCTCTTGGGATGTGCAAATAATTGAACACAAAACTGAAAGAAAAGTTGAATCTACAGTATAATTTGGGTTATGATTTGGGCAGTAAGGCAAGAGAGATCCTTTGTTATTCCTGCATGAGATAAAGATTTTAACAGTCAAAAGATGAGCAGGATTTATCAAGTTGTTATTCTACSAAGACATCTCCACTCTCAGGAGAAGTGGAATTTATTACACAAAAACAGAGTCATTCAACAGATTTGGTGATAACATGTTCTTATTGATGTATGATAATCAGCACTAATGGGCCTTAATGCCGCTCCATACTTTACTGTGACAATTTTATACCCTTCACTTTAGCAGCTAGAGCCCACGGAGGGGCCATAAATCCTAATAGTTCAGTCCCAAATGGCACCCWGTTCCCTAGATAGTGCACTACTTTTGACCAGAGCACTATGGGTCCTGGTCAAAAGTAGTGCATTAGAAAGGGAATAGGGTGCCATTTAGGAAGGACACAATGTCTCCTGGCAGGGATATGATGTCAGGTAGAGAGGGACTAGAGGTGATTATGACATTGCATATTAAAATAGCATGGGATATATATATATATATATATAACAAATATTTAACAGTAATGTCCACTGTGTTCTGCTGAAGACAATGTGAATCCACCATTAAGATTAGCTTTATCCACCAGTAAACAATTCTTATCTACACAGTCAAATTCACACAGTATTTGTTGGTTTGTTTGAAGGTTCGATGACAATTGGTTTGAGCATTGCTTTGTGCTGTGCAAATAGATATGGTATAAATCTAAAGTATCTCTCTGTCTCGGTCTCTATCTATCTCTGTKTGTCTGTCTCTCTCTCTCTCTCTCTGCAGGCAGTATTGTGTACCTGGGGATGATGGTGGGGGCGTTCTTCTGGGGGGGCATGTCGGACAAGGTGGGCCGCAGACAGTGTCTGCTCATCTGCATGTGTGTGAACGGCTTCTTCGCCTTCCTGTCCTCCTTCGTTCAGGGTTACGGCATCTTCCTSTTCTGCCGCATGATCGCAGGCTTTGGGTGAGTCTGTCTGACTGGGGTTACAATGGCAAGCAACATCAATGTGTTATTTGTCTTAAATAATGGGGTACTGAATTYTCATAATAATCCACACTAAACAAACAATTAGAAAAGTGAATTACAAATGATACTGGAGATTAAAAAATGTATTGTGAGTTGTGACATGAACAGTAGAGTAATGACAACGGACTCAGTTTGTTCCAATTTACATAGCTAGCTCCAACCATGATGAGTCCTTTCAAGTCCTTCATCAAATGGCCCTGCAGTTCTACGTCGTTAACGCCTTAATTCCCACAGAGACTGCTTTTCACAGTAGATAGTCATTAATTKATTATCTTTTGTTGTAAATAATCTGTTTTGGTTTCTTGAATGAATATCTAGTTGTAGACCCCTCTGTTAACATAGACTAACTCTGATATTTCACCCACATAACCCCTAGAGGTTTTACTCACTCCTATCTATATTCATAATAATAATGTGTGACTAGTAGTGAATGTGTCAACCACTCTCCTGTCAGTGTGGCAGTATGTTCCTAACATCCATCATGAAAGTCTTTAGTTTAGACCAACTAGGCTGTGTCAGTGATAACAGGGGATTTACTGTCATATATTTACTGTAATATAGGGGCTTAAAACCTTGTTTCATTCATTCATTGATGTGAGCCTTTGTAAACACGTTTGTGCGTCTTCTACTTGGAGTGGATTAATAATTTTAACATTGCTGGTAAAATGCCTTACAAGTCTCAAAAACAAAACAATTAGCACAAAAGAATTCCCCTCATTCGTCAAATTAATTTGAAAAAGTTCAAGCAAAAAGTGCACAAGAATTCTAAAAGCAATATCTCAACAAACAACATTCAGTCCTTTCTTTCGGTCTTGCACTCGCTGATTCTGGTGTCTCATTCAATCAGATGTGTTTTTGTCAAGGTTTCCCCTGGCTTGACAAATCCCAGGGATGTTTCCTTAGCCATCACCGTCGTCATGCCACACTGGCTTTTGGTAAGCCTTTAGTGAAAGGCTCTGTGACAAATGATTGTCTGAAATGTGCTTCTGGGGCATTTAAAGGCAGCCTTATGATGGACAAGTGACATTTGATTTGGAAACTACTGTACTAGCGCCGTACGACCATCCTGATCTCGCGAGCTTACATTCTATTTCGCTACGCAATGAAACAAAACAAAAGCGCAGCAGTCAGGATAGTGGAGCAGGCTACTACTTTACAGCACCATTTCTGAAATGTCCATATTGTTATTCACTGGCTGCATGGCCTCTAGCCTCACATGTCTAGCAATGTAAGAACAGAGCATTGATTTATAGAGAGAAAATATTGGAGGGGTGTAACGGTCCCTGTCAAAAGCTAATTTACTAATTGCCTCCCGCCCCTCTCCCCAGAGGGACTCAATGTAATTGAAAAGGCTTGCCAGCCAAACTGCCTTCTGTTCGAGTCATGGACGACTGGCTCCAAGCCTAATGGTTAACTGGAAAGCCAAGGAAATGCCCTTTTGGCAAAGTTGGCTTATTTTGAGGAAAATTGTTAGAGTGTTTGTTTCTATTGTCTACTTTTACAGTAGTAAAAACTGTTCCAGCTGCYTCACGTCTGAACAATACAAAAGGTTCCCCAGAGAAAATAAAGGCCCCACAAAATATTTTTTTTAAATAACAAAAAAACAACAGCTTTTTGTTGTTGTTGCAGCAATGTACTATAGATATAGTTCATTTTCATGGGTCAACTAATTCGTAGGTGTTAAGAAAATGTAACCTTCCGCATAATCCGTGAGGCTCTACTCGTTGTCCTATGGCATATCATCTTCTGGTGCATTGCGCCACCAAGTAATTAAGCAACTCATTGTCCTGTCCTTGTCTCCTTCAGAACAGGGGGGGTTGTACCCATCGTCTTCTCCTTATTTGCGGAGGTGCTGTCCAGAGAGAAGAGAGGGGAGCACCTGAGCTGGCTCTGCATGTTCTGGATGATTGGCGAGATCTATGCTTCAGCCATGGCCTGGGCCATTATACCACACTACGGTGAGTAGTATACTGTTATACCACGTTAACGCACTACGGTGACTCACCCGGACTAGTTCACACTCACACAGGTGGAATGAACACATCATAGGCATTTTCGTAACAAAACCTTGGTTAGATGTTTATGATACCCCTGAATGTGGTATAATATTTTGACATTGTATTGTTTACAAAGTATTAAAAAAAAAAAAAAAATGGGACACAATGTTAAAACTTACTGCACAAATCCAGGTTAGCAGAGTATAACCAGTGGATGTGAACGTTTAGCTGTGACCGTGGGTGAAGGTGCCAGTTTGCCCTGCTGGCGCGTCAACTAAGTGGCTGCAGACTGGGAGAGGGACAGTTTAAGTGATTAATGTAGGCCTGGAAACCACGGGTATACACATACAGGCACACATAGGGATATTTAAAGGATGAAGGCGTAACGGTGGGAGATAGGAGACTGTGATTTACGACTGCTACACTGGAAATAAGCTGCACTCATCAATAAAGAAAAGGGAAAAGGCTTGAAAATGGGCTTTCCTCTCTCTCTCTTCCTCACACTATATCAATCTCTCCCACCACCCGTCTCTCTGTCTGAGCCTATTTCTCTCTGCTCATCTTCTCTTTCCCTTTCTTTCTGTCCCTCTCTTTCCTCCCCCTCTTTCACTGTCTCCCAATGTCTCTTCCAACCACCTCCCTGTCCCTCCTCTCCTTCTCTCTGTCTGGGGATGTTCTTCTTGATCAAACATAATTAGCTTTTCCTTCCTGCTCTAACGTAACGGGACAAAGCTACAGCTAGCCATGATTTATGTCAGGGGTGTGCTTTAGCCGAGCCGTGAGTGACGTCAGTGAGGGGCTTCTGAAGTGGGAGCATGGAGGATATGAGCCAGCTGCACTGAGTCACTGAAACGCCTGCTTGTACAAACACTGACTGCACTGTAGACATTGAAGGCAATGATACCTGAAACAGTTGGGGTTCATTTAAGATTTCAGATCATTGAGCTGCTTTTAGGAAAATCAACAGTTTCTCTTTATTGTGCAGAGGCTATAGAGGAGGGCTACACACACACACACACACACACACACACACACACACACACACACACACACACACACACACACACACACACACACACACACACACACCACCACACACACACACACACACCCAAAACACACACACACACACACACACACACACACACACACACACACACACACACACACACACACACACACACACACACACACACACACACACACACACACACACACACACACACACACACACACACAATCTGATAAACCTAGTGAGTCTCACTGAGAAAGCTCTGCTGTCAGGTCTGCAGATATCCCTTTGAAGGCTTGGTAGTAAACCCACTCTGCTCTCCTTCTTTCGACACACACTCTCTCTTTACTCTCTCACTCTCCTTCTTCCATATCCTCCTATTTCTATCCTTATCTCCCCCTTATCTCCCTCCCCCCTTTATCTCCCCCCCCCCCCTCTCTCTCTCTGAGCGTGCCTTGCATACTCCAGCACTTTTGGGTGATTTTTATGTTCTCTCCAACTGCCGCAGTGCCGCCAACAGCGATGTGGCTGAGGAGCCTGAGGTGTAGTCTTTGTCTCATACAGAAACAGATAATGATGGATTACCACACTCTACCACCTCATTGGTGTTTAATACTCCATTAAAGTTCTTATATACCTCCTCACTTGTCTTCAACGCTCTGCAGCTCCTAATGTCTTCTAAAGCCTCATGACAAAGACACAGATGGAGACTACAGGAGCCTGAATCAGCCGGCAGAGATCTCCGTCATACTGCAGCCTTTAGTTACATACTAGGAGTCTCTATCTCCCTCCATCCATCCATCCATCCACTTAGTCAATTATGTACATAATCCCATAATGGCATTTTCAATGGCAAAAACACTAACCCTCCGGGGCTGACAGCACAGCTATATCCCCATAGACAAGGCAATCACTGCAGCACATCAACTCTTACACACACACACACACACACACACACACACTAATACATTACCATCAGCATACATGTGTCATGTTAACACACGACACACACACACACAACACCCACACACACACACACACACACACACACACACACACACACACACACACACACACACACACCACAACCACACCCACACACACACACACACACACACACACACACACACACACACGTGCAGGCACGCACAGACACACAGAGTTCATGCATTCACACCAACACACACATGCACGAGACCCTGAATGTAAGGAATTGAGATTGCCTACGTGGTAGTCACTGGGAATCCTTGGCATCCTCCCACACACACCTACAGGACAGTGTCATTACTCAGCACACAACCACAGTAACACCCCAGCAGTTCTATACATTAACGCTTACAAACACGGTGTGTGGATGACTCTGATGCACGCACAGAATGATGTACAGCCCCACAACCACCATACACGGGTGGTTTGAGAGAGATGATCTGTGTATGACAACCTTTCTTCAAGTCTGGCTTTATTTCCACAGTGGTTGATAAGCGGTGGTATCAATCTGCCATTAGATTCATTTCTAGCAGTAATTTCCTTGCATTAATATGAACAGTGTTGATGGATAATGGGGTTATTCCTTTAAATCGTGTTAAAAAGAAAAGGGCCTGATCCAGAGGGAGAGACGTGGGAGGTCACGACTAACATCTCCCTCCTTCCCCAAATAGGAACAGGGAACATAAGCACACACACACACATTGCATTATCCCTCTTACACTAATGTACACTCCCACACACTGAAGAACAGTCATTTTTAGTAAAAACGAGATAAGGAGAACAAAAATATACCTCTTCATTGTTTTGGATATGCCCTGTTACTGTAGTTCTCAGCTACAGTGTTTATAGTGTACATACCGCATGTGGATTTGTGTTAATTCTGTGTCGATTATGTTGTCTGTCTGTATATCCTGCTTAACGTCTGTCTGTATATCCTGCTTATCGTCTGTCTGCATATCCTGCTTATCATCTGTCTGTAAATCCTGTTTATTGTGGCGGCACCACAAATTCCTGTACATACAAATCTATTTGGCGAATAAAGGTGATTCTGAAAAGATTTTACTTTCTCGATGTTCCATCAAATTTTCAGTAAGACCCATTTTCAGTAATATCCATTAAAGTGGGCAACAAATTTGATATTTATAAACTATTTCACAGAATGTATGAAACACATTTAAGGCTTTGAAGGGTTCTACTGTGCCTAAGGGAGAGCACTATGAAATTACAGTGCTGTACATGGGTAGCTCAGTGTTGAGGCTAAGATTATGTACATGGCTATGTACTATTACAATGATTAAGGATAGATATAATTGAAGGCTTTAGCAACCGTTTCCAGCTCGAGGACATAATTAGTCCGGCATGTTCCTTTCCTATGGCAAAGGTGCATAAAGATGGAGGAATTCAGATATGACATTGTTTTTAGCACAACCCACAGAGTTCTTAAACTACGGTGTGCCACATGGTCCAATGTGCCAGTAAATCAGCACAATCTAATTTTTCGTTTTTTCAAATTGGAGCCGTCTTGGAGCTAATCATGTATACTGTGATAATGCCAATACAAAAAAAGAGTAACGTAGAGCAATGTACAATAAGGCGAACATAGCAAATTAGGCATTTGTGGTAAGTACATAGGGGCCGCCATCTTTATGCACCTTCGCTGTTGAATAGTCCAGAAAATGACTTTAGAATGTGCTGAGATAAGTGTCATTTAGAGAGGGGAATTGGAAATTGATTGTGTGTGCGTGCGTGCGTTTGTGTATGTGAGAATACGTGTGTGTGTGTGTGTATGTGTGTGTTGCTGCTATGAAGATGAATCGGACATAGTCTCTACCTGTGGGATGAGATCAGGTACAACATGATTTAACTTAAATGTCCTTTCTTTCCTTCCTTTATTTGTTTGCTTTGTGTGTTGCACTTTCCTCTGTGTGTGGTCTTCTGGAATATACCCCATAGAAATTGTGCAAATAGAACAGACGTCACATCACCAAGGGAAGCAACAATCAGTTGCCCACAAGTAGCTTAAAAGACCCACTCCTGTGACATTTTTTAACTACTATGACTGGAGACCAAAAACAAGCTAAATACTGTATGAATTGAAAAATCGAAGCTCCCTCTCTTGAGAATGTGACCATTATGTAAAATATGCTGATGTGTTCTCTTGTGTCTGATTGTTTGATGATGTATTGTGTGTGATTGGTTGCTGATGGGTTCTCTTGTGTGTGATTGGTTGCAGGCTGGAGTTTCAGTATGGGTTCTGCCTACCAGTTCCACAGTTGGAGAGTGTTTGTGGTCGTCTGCGCCCTGCCCTGCGTTTGTGCTGTCGTGGCTCTCACTTTCATGCCCGAGAGCCCCAGGTTTTACCTGGAGGTAAAGTGTTATGGGAAATGGGGTTTTAGGGAGAATGTCTGCCCCTCACAGACTATGTCAGTGTGTGTGTGCATGAATGGTCAGCTTTTCAATTCAATAGTTCCAGTTCTGAACAGTATAGGCAAGTATAGGCAACTAATAGAATGTAGACCAATCCCAGATAGGCATATAGCCTAGTTAATTGGTTATTTAAGTCTGATGATAGTGCAAGGATTGGTTATCATTAACCTAGGGCCCTATAGCAGCTTAGGTCCCTATAGCATCTATTTCCTCAGAAAACCATTGAAGAGGGTACATTATCCTAGGTTACTATAATGCTTAAGTGTGTTCATGACAATGGGTGCTGAGGAGTATTTTTTTAATAATAAAGTATAATTTATTTGTTTTTGCTCAGTCTGATTGGGTGGGCCTGGCAGGGCCTGGCTTCCCAGCCTGTGTCCACCCAGGCCCACACATGACTATGCCCCTGGTTCATGAAAGTTGGAAATGCTTTGTTCTTCAACAGAAAGGCCTATGAGGCAAACAATTAGTCAGCCTAAAGCTTCAGCAGCAGAGGCCTGGGCTACACATGGCACGCCATTTTGCATGTTTTGTCGAAGATGGCAAATAATAAGCTAATAATAAGCTAACGTCTGTGACAGTAGGTTACGCCTGTTACTGTAGGAGAATTACACTTTGAAGTAAAATGAGTCATCATTGTCGTGACTCCTGTCATCTCAGCCCATCTCCTCCCTGTGTGAGCATGGCTGTCACGGAGGAGCGCTCCCGGTTCTCTCTCCGTTAATCCCGTTAATTCCCCCCCCGTTTCTCACTCCTGTCAGGTGGGGAAGCACGACGAGGCTTGGATGATCCTCAAGCAGATCCATGACACCAACATGCGAGCGCGTGGGCAGCCGGAGAAAGTCTTCACCGTGAGTATTTTCCCGCCTCGGCTCTTGCTTTGTTCACACAGTAAAAAAACGAAGGCTTATAACCACCAGCGCTGCGACATGTTTAAATATGTGCCGAGGATCATATCTATGATATGAAAAGGTTTTGAAAGGTATTTTGTGTCATTCAAATACGCAATGCCCGAGGCGCGCATGGAAACAGCACCCCAGTCAATCTACATTTAGAGCTTTTAATTTGGTGTCAGATTTCCTGTCTCTGGAAGTGAACTAAAGCCCTTGCAAATCTCATGATACATCTGTAGCCTATATTTTCAGATGGAGGTTTTTGCTGCTAGTGCAATAGCATAAGGCCTCAATCAATCTTGAATTGCAAAACTTGCCTATCAATTTGCATAGCCTACCTTTTTCCATGGGAAAATCTAATTGCAATGCAGAATAGTTGTAGATACTGTAAGAGAACCAGGTAAATTCCAATTCCTCGGTACTTCCAAGGCCCCTGTTTCCTTGTACCACCCAGGGATATCCAATGAATGGACCACAGCCACAGACCACCTTCCAGTTACATTTCTCCACCAGCAGTAGCCTACAAGAAAGAAACAGCATAAACATTACCTTTGATGTAATTATGTTATTAAAAACTCAATTTCCCATAATTCCCATCCCAGGTGAACAGAATCAAGATCCCCAAGCATTTGGATGAGCTGGTGGAGATCAAATCAGAGTCGGGGAACCCAGTCTCCAAGGCCCTCTTCAGGTCCAAGACAGAGCTATGTGGGGTGGGTTTTCTCTGCCTCTCCTGCTGTTGGCTCGCTAGATGCCCATGTTAGAAGCAGAATTATCCTGCACTGCACTCTCACAAATCATTATTGATGTGTCTCTCTTGTTTCTCCACACAGATCTGGGTTAACTTTATGAAGTGTTTCGACTACCCTCTGAAAGAAAGCACTATCAAGCTAGCTATTGTTTGGTTTACGCTGTCATTTGGGTAAGCTTTTTATTGTAATGATTCCCACTCCCTCCCTCTCTCCTGATAGAAAGTTCTGGTTCTTAATTTAGAGATGTAGGAGTCAGAATAGGCTAACTTCTTTCGTCAGGAAATGGCATAGACTTTTGCGCTTGCAGCCACATTGCATTTCTGTCAGCTGTCCAACGTGGTAGCAGAGGTCGCAGCTCCCTGCTCTCAGGAGAACTACTGAATCAATATACTTTCATTGGCCTCTCCTCTCAGTGTGACAGGATGGGAATTCAAGCAGCCTGAGAAGAAAAGAACACTCCTGGAAACCCAACTGAAACAGTGTATTCTACCCCTATAGTTCCAATACATTTCAACTGGCTCCTATGTATAAACATGGATTTATTTATATTTGTTAACCTATATCCACTAAAGTGACTCTCCACGCCAAATTCCCTGTGGTACGTACATAACCTAACCTTTATGTTGGTGACGACACTGTGTGTGTCTGTGGATCCAGGTACTACGGCCTGTCTGTGTGGTTCCCTGACGTCATCAAGCACCTCCAGGCAGATGACTACGCCTCCAAGGTGAAGATCCACAGCAACGAACGCATCGAGGACTTCACCTTCAATTTCACCATGGAGAACCAGATCCACACCAATGGTGTCTTCATCAACGACAGGTAGGGAAGAAAGAGAAAACTCTTCCACATTACAGTTTTTTACAATCACTTTGGCACTCATTTCGGAACCTTGATGTAATTTTTCAAAACTCTAGACACAAAACTCACAACCAATGGTCAAAATGCAAATTTTTCTAAACTCTAACGCTTTTCCCAATTGCTTGGATACAATACACATAAAGCTAAGATCATTTGTTCATTGAACTCAAATAACCTGTTCACCTGACACAACTTAACATCAAAGTATTACCATTTCAAAATGCAATTCACACATTACATCTGAAATGACTGTCTATTCATTTCATTACAATGATCTAACTATCAACTGATACAACTGCTCAAAATGATAAGTAACTGTTGCATTACTCTTAATGCATAGTTTTATGGAAACTGACGAACAATATTCCATGTTTAGATCATGAAAGTTTCAGGATAACGAGATCCATTGACACCAATTACCGTGGAACATGAACCAACTGGACTACATTATCTATGGATGTAATATTTAATCATCATTCTTTATCAGACACTGTTTCTATGGTCCCATGTACCACTTTTCCAGACCATGTTTTCAGATTTGACATTACTGTACACTCACCGGCCACTTATCTAGTACTGGGTAGGACCCCCTTTTGCCTCCACAGCAGCCTGAATTATTCACGGTGTTGTACGTTAAGAGATGCCCTTCTGCACCACTGTTTTAAACAGCTGTTATTTGAGCATTTGTGGCCTTTCTGTTAGCTTGAATAAGTCTGGACATTCTCCTCTGATCTCTCTCATTAACAAGGTGTTTTGCCCACAGAACTGCCGCTCACTGAATGTGTTTTGTTTATCGCACCATTCTCTGTAAACTCTAGAGACTGTAGTACGTAAAAATCCCAGGAAGGCAGCTGTTTCTGAGATGCTGTAATCACTATGTGTGGCATCAACAATCATACCCACGGTCAGTTGCTTAGATCACGCATCTTGCCCGTTCTAATGTTTGGTCGAACAACATCTAAAGCTCTCTACTCTTTATACTCTATATATTGAGTTGCAGGCAGCCACACGATTCACTGTTCGAATGTAACCTTTCTTGATGAGCTAAATCAGGTCTGTAGAGCTGATGGCATGACCTATGTCATTGCGTGGGATAATGTCAGGTTCCACCATGCTCAAATGGTGCAAGCATGGTTTCAGGCCCATCCACAATTTACCACCTTGTACTTATCCCCATACTCTCCTTTCCTTAACCCGATTGAGGAATTTTTCTCCACATGGAGGTGGAAGGTATATGATAGGCGCCCTCATGAACAAGCCACCCTTCTCCAGGCCATGGATGACGCATGCAATGACATCACGGAAGACCAGTGTCAGGCCTGAATTTGCCATGCCCGAAGATTCTTCCCAAGATGTTTGGCTAATGAAAACATCCATTGTGATGTGGATGAGAGCCTGTGGCCAAATCCACAAGACAGGGTTGATGGAAATATAGAAGTACAGTAATCAATCTTTTGTTTAGCTTTTTACAGTAAGCCAGGTGAGGAACACTGCAGTTGACCTTTAACTGTTTTTTCTTTTTTTGTAGCTAATTATTTTTGCTTTGATTCAAAGAAACCTATGTGGTGATTTTATTGTATTTCATCAATAAATTTCATATTTTGTTCAGTGTCTGTAGTATTCTCTCTACTAGTCATTTTACAGTGATGTATTTACGTGTAGTAGCATAATGAAACATGTATCACATATTTTGTACTACAATATTTAATGATTGTACGAACAACTACACAGTGAAACTATCGGTATCTTGTGTGAGGGTGATCTAAATGAATGTTCCTATGGCATTTCATGATAAATGACTTATTTGAACCTATGATTCTGCAAGTGCAAGGTTGCTTTAAAGATATGAATGCACAATGCAATGTTTTGAACATTGGACAGCCTGTGCTACAAGTGATGACCGTTTTGTGTCTAGGGTTTTGAAAAATGACCACAAGGTTCTGAAATTAGTGCCAAAGTGATTGTTAAAAACTGTAATGATGGACAAGCGGTTATAACCTCATCCTCAATGAAAATAGGACTGATGTACTAAAATGGAGTATGGATGGAAATGTGAGTCATTACTATGGCGCTTTTATATTCATCTGGCATGTTTATCTGCTTTGTCTATGTCAACTAGATGAGATGAATCAACGTTAAATACAGAATAGCTAAGGATTTCTCTGTAAAATGAACATGACATGTAGGCATTAGTAACTAACCATGTCCACACATACACTTTCCTCTGTTGAACCTTCCAGATTTGTTAATATGAAGTTGAAGTCCATCACCTTCATTGACTCAACCTTCCGTAACTGCTACTTTGACGACGTGACGTCYGTGGGATCCTACTTCCGGAACTGTACCTTCATCGAGGCGTTCTTCTACAACACTGGTAAGACAGACAAACAGAACCAGAAAGAGAACAGTGGCATTTCTGGGCCACCGTGAAGAATCTAGAAGGATCATTGTCAGGCTTGACCTGTTCTCCTTTCTTTCATACTTCCTTTTTTGTAAAGATATAGTTTCGATGGGCTGAAAAATGTTTGCTAGGTATTGTCCTTTCTCAGCTATAGTCCTGTCTCAGTCATGCCTATATTCCTGTTTGTGATGGCAGACATCGATGACTCCAAACTGATAGATGGCACAGAGGTGATCAACAGCACGTTTCACCACAACAAGACGGGCTGTCAGATGACATTTGACGACGACTACAGCGCCTACTGGGTCTACTTCATCAATTTCCTTGGAACTCTGGCTGTTCTGCCCGGCAACATCGTCTCGGCACTGCTCATGGATAAAATCGGACGCCTTTCCATGTTAGGTATGTACGGGGATAGTCTGCATAGTGCTTTCGGAGGGCTAACTTTGTTATGAGCATGACTGTATCAGGTTGTTCAAATTAAAAAGGATGTGGTGTGTGCGTCTGTGTGTGTGTGTGTGCCTGCCTGTGTGTGTTTGTCTGCGTCTGTGTGTGTGTCTGCGTCTGCATCTGTATGCCTGCGTCTGTGTGTGCCTGCGTCTGTGTGTGGTGTTGTGTTCCTGCGTGCTGTGTGTGTTTGGCGTCGTGTGGTGTGTGTGTCTGCGTCTGTGTGTGTGTGTCTGTGTGCCTGCGTCTGGTAGTGTGTGTGTTTCCTGCGTCTGTGTGTGTTTGCGGTCTGTGTGTGTGGTGGTGTGTGTGTGTGTCCTGCTTCTGTGTGTGTTTGAGTCTGTGTGTGTGTGTGTGTGTGTGTGTGTGTGTGTGTGTGTGTGTGTGTGTGTGGTGTGTGTGTGAGTGTGTGTGTGTGTGTGTGTTGGTGTGTGTGTGTTGTGTGTGTGTGTGTCTGCGTCTGCGTCTGTGTGTGTTTGCTTCTGTGTGTGTGTGGTACAGGTGGCTCCAATGGTTCTGTCAGGGATCAGTTGTTTCTTCCTGTGGTTCGGCACCAGTGAGTCGATGATGATCTTCATGCTGTGCCTTTACAACGGCCTGAGCATATCAGCCTGGAACTCACTGGACGTGGTCACCACAGAGTCCTTCCCTACAGATAGAAGGTATAGTTAGCAAGAAAATATAAATGATCCATTCCTATCTGCAACAACAACAAGCATGAACAAACACACAAACATACATATAAAACTCATGTAAATCACTAAAAGACTTTCTAATCCCTCCCCCCTCTCTCTCTCTCTGTGTGTGTCAGAGGGACAGGTTTTGGGTTCTGTAACGCCTTGTGTAAGCTGGCTGCAGTGTTGGGAAACCTGATCTTTGGTTCTCTGGTTGGCATCACCAAGTCCATCCCCATCCTCCTGGCCTCATCTGTGCTGGTGTGTGGAGGCCTGGTGGGGCTCCGGCTGCCTGATACCAGGGCCAACGTACTCATGTAGCCCCAGGAAGGACCACCTGGCCTGTGGAAGACTTGGGCCAAACCTGGTGCAAAGGGTTTGCTTCAAACATGTCCTATGGATGTTTGAGATTTGATTTGATTTGCTTATTGTGGTCTCAAAGGGAGTTCAATTGCATAACCCCCCACCCCCACCCCATATCGCTACGAAACAGTATATCTACTTTCACTTTATCAATTTATGTATGTACAAGACACAACCCAAGCTCCAGACCATCTGCACAATTCCCTGGTGTCAAAGGGAAACTCCTATTTATTGTTGAATGTAATATTTGGGGATATCACAACGCCCCTTCCAGGATGGAATGATGTCACTCAATATTTTCATGTTATTTCATCATGATATAATCATAATAGTTAGTGGGGTAGATATTTTAGTGAAGCTTGTGGTGAGCATTGTTCAGGGGAATTGATGGTCAGTTGTTCATGACTGATTGATGGCCGGGCCATTGCCTGTGGATTAGGTCCATCCATCCCCGTATAGTACTGGCTGTGAAGGGAACTACTGTATGTGGGTCCTGTAGTTGGCTGAAGTAGACTCTAGATCAGTGTCATTGGCTGTTTGCTATGAGCTGGCTTTTGAAGTCAGGACTGAGTTAGTGCTATGTGAGTTGTATAGATGTCAGTAGCGCCTGTTGCGTTGTATCATATGAGCAGTAGCTTCCAGGCATGTTAGTCTGGAGTCATTGCAGGGGCAGGGTTAGTGCTGTACATATGAATGTGTTCATATTAGGCCAGGACAGATGGAGGAGAGAGGAGAAAACAAGCTGTTCTGAGCACAGCCACCCTGCAGTGGGAGAGATGGGGGAATAGATGATCAGAAAGACTGGAGACCACACAGCTGCAACACAGCTGGCCTAGACAGACAGACAGACAGACAGACAGACAGACAGACAGACAGACAGACAGACAGACAGACAGACAGACAGACAGACAGACAGAACCGGAGAGAAGAACAAGGGTATCTGGGCCACCGAGTGTAGATGGATCTTTGTCAGGCTTGATGTGTTCTCACATAATGTTTCACTTGTAATGTCTGCTGGATTACGCACATAAACCTGAACTGTCAACCATGAAGATGCAGGTGTGGACAGGTCTTAACCCACAGATGGTTTGAAGCTTCTCCCAGAAAACATCTGAAATATAATAACGAGCTGGTTGTCAGTTGTGGCTATTTATTTTATAGTTAGTCACTGACTAGACATGCATAAAGATGTGTTTTCATTACAGTGTTTGCCCCACTCTACCACAGTCAAATATAAACACCATATCAAAAGCCCTTTGCACCACATCTCTAGGCCATATTGAAAACTTGATTTGTTGTTATTTGAAGTGTACATACTAAATGTATCAATATGTAATATTTATGTGTTTTGCGGTATGTATCTGCAGCTGTTCTAAAGAATTTGTTGGGGAAAATGTAAGAATGCAATTTTTTTGTATCAACTCTTGTTCTCCACTTCTCCTATTTGTTGTATTCTATGCAGGCTTCCTGATTGGGATTATTTATGTTCAGCCTTTGATTGGCGTTTCTCTTCGGCACTGACTTTGTAATGACATGTCAGGCTGCTTCCTTTTCAAGATACTGAATGGCCTTTTTTTTAAAATGTGCCTCTTCACCGGAGCGTTCTCCTCATAGACAACAGAACAGGAGACTGAAGGGTACAGGAGGTAAACCGGAAGTGAACTCTGTGTGTGTGTGTGTGTGTGTGGGTGTGTGTGTGTGTGTTGTGGTGTGTGTGTGTGTGTGTGTTGTGTGTGTGTGTGTGTTGTGTGTGTGTGTGGTGTGTGTGTGTTGTGTGTGTGTGTGTGTGTGTGTGTGTGTGTGGTGTGTGTGAGTCCCTTCTCACTACGGTCAACATTTTCAAGTACTGTACATCATCACATTGGTGTGACAGTGACGTGTAAAAGGTACAACATCCATATCAGTTTCAAAAAAGATGCCCTCCCTTCAGATGAAGTTGGAAGATAATATTATTTTTAAACTGGATTGGAAAATATCAAATGTTATTTAGAGCAATAAGATATTTAGTAACTGCTTGCATAAGAGTGACCCCACAGACGTAATTTAAGTGAAATGACGTGAAAACAACGTTGATTCAACCAGTGTGTGCCCAGTGGGAATGCAATTGCGTGGATATTTTAAGCAATATTTAAACAGTTTTACAACAGTAAACTATTCCAGTGCTTGTTATTAAAAAAAACACCTGTGACCATTTGGAAGACATTTTAGAATCAGTAACAAAACAGTATTTTTCAAAAGGCTTCTTGCCAAATGTCTGCCCACATAATTCAATACACAGCACATGTATTAATCTTTGCACTGTATAATGGCTTTTCATTAGTGCTGTACACTGCATAACGTTTCAGTCTCTAAATTCTCACCCAAAGTTGACAAATGCATCTGATGTTTATAAGGCATCCTGCAGATAGCTGTTGGTACTGTAAGCAGTATGATCACCAGACCTCAGTCACAGGTCTACATCTCTACATGGCTCCTTAGTATTTTCTGTGGCTTACTGCCGGTGTAGCTCTCCTGTTCCTGTGTGTGTCGTATCTGTGAGTATATTGTAGTGTTAGTAGTTCACTGTATCAAAACTGCTGTCTGCTTGCACCCTCCTTATTTTAGCTTTACATCATCTTGCATATGGTAAAGTCTGTTTGCTGATTGTTTGTTTCTTGGTATGCACTACAAATGAACAACCGCTGACTTCTTGATGATTTCGTGATTTTTTAAGTGATGACATAATCAATGGAACTTGAGTATTTATAGTAGTAGTAATAACATTCTGATTGGMCTTGTGTCAAACCAAAGCTACTGACTGACTACTGTTACCACCTCAGCAGTGTTGTGCATACAATAAGATACCAGTTATTTATCAACAAGGATTGCAGCTGTATGGTGGTACTGGATGTGTTAAACCTAGCGTCTTAACCTAATTGTGACAGCATTGCCTGTGGTATCTTACAAAGGATAAATAAGTGTCTCTCTTTTTTTGTGTGGGTGTGTGGTTTGGTTTCACTATCATTGTGGGGACCAGAAGTCCTCACAAGGATAGTAAAACAAGGGGAATTTGGACAGGTATGGACATTTCGCCAGTCCCCACAAGAAAAATGCTATTTTAGGCTTAGAGGTTAGGTTTAGGGATAAGAGTTAGGTTTAGGCTTAGTTTTAGGGTTAACGTTAGAGTTAGGTTAAGGGTTAGGGAAAATAGGATTTTGAATGTGATTTTTTGGGGGGTTCCCACAAGGATAGTAAAACAAGTGTGTGTGTGTGTGTGTGTGTGTGTGTGTGCTGTCTCTTATACACATCTAGATGTGTATAAGAGACAGGTGTAAGTGTGTGTGTGTAAGTGTGTAAGTAAGTAAGTATTGTACATATCAATGCTGTAGTTGGTGGACTTCTGAGTTAAATCTGTATGCTTTTTGATTGACTGATGCGTCTCCAGCTTTGTTCAAGTGATAAAATCCATCTATCCATGTTCTACGTCTGTGTTTCCTTGGCTTAAAGCCACATGTCCTCTACTACTGTGTGTACAAACTTGCATGTGTGTATGAAACTTCTCTTTTTTGTGCTCAACTTTGTGTTCTTATTATATTCTTCTGCCAGAAGAAGAGAAAATGTAGATTTTTGGGAGAAAAAAAAAGTGAATGTATCACTCGTCAGTTTTTTTGGGACATTTTTTTAAGTGAACAATGGTGTGGGCTCAGATTAACAAATGTGTGGGCTCAGATGAACAAAGGTGTGTACATTATTGTGAAGGGCATGCCAATTGTGGGATGACTGTATATACAGACGTCTATAAACATGAAGCTGTGTAGAGAAATATTTGCCAAATGATGCCCTGTGAATATTGTTTTAATTAAAGGAGAATGGCAGGAATTGCAAATAGTGCTGCTTATGAGCATCAAGTATATGAAATAAAGATTTATGTTCTCTAGCAAAGTCAATCATGTGTTCATTCAACTCCTGAGGATATAAAGCTTGAGTGCATTGCCGCTTATATAGGTCTGCAGCAGGTCATTTTGAAGATAATAATATATCAGATAGAGTGCATGCAGACTGCAGAGCAATGGGCCCAAAATCGTATTACACTAATAATAGCTTTTGTTTAGCACTGTACTCCCATAATCAGACCCCGAAGAAATATATGAGTTATCTTGCCTTCAATGTTTGCAAGTCAGAAAATATTATCAATTGTTGTCAGGAATGAAAAATGCTGATTTTCAATTAGTATAGACTATTATAATTCCAGTCCTATAAAGTTGGAAAAGATGATGCGGCTAAACTAAAGAGAGGGCTTGTGGTATTAGTTTTAAAACAACAACACAAACAGCAGCAATGAAGACATCAAAATGCTCATCCACACAATCCACATTTCCATATTCACTGCCTTATTGTCGTAACTAGTGGGCATTACGCATGCCAAGTAAAGAAATGACATCTACCCCTGGCTTTTGCCTTTTAATAAAAATAAAAAACATTCCAACAAAACAAACAGATAAAATGTCAAGTGAAATTTTACGTGGAATTTGGAGTTATAGACTTCTCTCACACACACCCTGCAACATCAGCACAGCAGAGACAAGAAAAAACTTGGACAACACAATAAATTATTACAGGCAGGCATGTCAAGCTGCACTGCTCTGGCCTGGTTACATGTCATGGCGGCAGGTGGCCTAACGCTAAGGGCGTTGGGCCTGTAACTGAAATGTCGCTAGTTTGAATCCCCGAGCAAGGTGTAAAATCTGCCTAGGTGCCCTTGAGCAAGGCACGTAACCCTTATTGCTTGTGGGTCACCAATGATAATGGCATTTCCAATTCACACATGCATTAATACACACTTGTACATGTGTGAAATTGGACATTTATGTAATCCACCATTGCTGGGACAGTGCTGGAATGGAAAATTAAATATCTGAACAAGAACGGTTTAGGTTGGCATGATAGTGTGTAGCCAGCATTAATTTCTCATCGCTGTCCATAAACCCATTCTACCAGGAACTGAAAAGCATGGCTGGCAGCAGTAGGCTTCAGAGGTTGTCAGACTAGCATGAAGTGAGCTATAAGAAATTGCGTCATCAGAAGGACCCTCTTCCCCCTTTATACAGTAGTGCAATACCTTTGACCAGAGCCCTATGGGCCCTTAGGATGCATTACCTTTGACCAGAGCACTATAGGCTCTTATGATGCATTACCTTTGACCAGAGCCCTATAGGCCCTTAGGATGCATTACCTTTGACCAGAGCCCTATAGGCCCTTAGGATGCATTACCTTTGACCAGAGCCCTATGGGCCCTTATGATGCATTACCTTTGACCAGAGCCCTATGGGCCCTTATGATGCATTACCTTGACCAGAGCCCTATAGGCCCTTATGATGCATTACCTTTGACCAGAGCCCTATGGGCCCTTATGATGCATTACCTTTGACCAGAGGGGGCCCTTATGGGCCCTTATTAGGACCAGGCGTGTGGCCAAAATATCATATCACAATATGTTGTCAACATTTTTTAAGGTACGGCAACCATTCTAATTGTTTTATCAACCAAACTAAGACAAAACTGACAGTGAAGTAGCACAATTTGTATAACTTTTCATTTATTTAGCACAGTATCAACATATCGTTAAAAATGTATGTGAGTCGATACTGGTATACCTTAAGATACAATATATCGCCCAGTCGTAGCCCTTATAGTGCTCTACTTTTGACCAGAGCTTTATTGGTCCTGGTCCAAAGTAGTGTACTCTAGGGGATAGGGAGCCATATGGGACTCAGAACCTCTTCCACCTGGCTGACTTCAAGCTTGGTGTGTAAAGTGAATCTCTCTGATGTCCAGAGGTGGGACCAAGTCACTATGAATCGAGTCACAAGCAAGTCACAAGTAACAAGATCCAAGTCTCAAGTCGAGTCCAAAGTAGAATAGGTCTTGACTCAAGTCGAGTCCAAGTCGTGCGTTCTAAGAGCAAGTCAAGTCACAAGATTTCAAGTCTCAAGTCAAGTAAAAATAAAAAGTTATTKATGCAATGACTTCTTCAACTACAAATCTTTTTGTATTTATTGAGGCTACCAGACAGCCCATTTCATTATTTTGTCTACAACACATTTTGATGATGTATTTGTTAAATAGGGACCGTGTAGCAGTGGTAAAGGCATGAAATCAGCAGAAGGCAAGGCAGGTTGACATGTTCAGTGTGTAGATATATTTACAGGTCCTGGTGATCCAATGGTGAAAGCACCATATCATACAAAATATAAAAGTAGATTTACCAAATTTACACCGGTAATAACCCAAAAGAAATAGCCTCGGGTAGAGGGCAAGACTGTATAGCTTCCCCTTAAGAAACCAAATCGAATCTGTGTAACAGAAGCTCAAACAGGTAGGCCTACATAATATAAGCAATTGGACCCCAGGATCATACAATTAACCAATTGGCAATTACAACCAATAAACTGGTTCTACAATGTAAAAGGCAATTTCCATGTGTACTGTACGTGTAACTGATAGATACATGTAAAAACATGAACGTGAGTGTGTGTACGTAAATTGTAGTCTTTTGTCTGTAATATATTTTTCGTTGTGTCGATACCCCAGTAAATCTATTGGGATCCTATAAATCAAATCAAATCCACATCCATTGTAACATTGGTAAACGGAACAGGGATGGAATAATGAAACGCTAACAATTATTTTAGTATCAGATGGAATATCACATAGGGCCTATGCATTTAAACGTGTGAAAGCAAGAGCAAACGTTTCAACAAGAGAAAAACAGCACTCTCCACTGGTGGGAATTTGGAGAAGGCAAGTGAAGAGTCTCGCCTATGGTGCGTCTTCGCCACAGTAATAATTCATTTTAAACAAATTCCAAATGCAAGCTTCATCAGTAAACTATCAATTTCAAGCAATTGTTACATACCAAAATACCAGTAGGCCTGTGCTAGTAATTGTTGCCCCATTGCTGAGTTAATATTCTTGATCAGAAAATAATTTGTATTTATCATGGCAATCCTTTCTTCCTATAATTTGACGTTTGCGCCTTACCAGATCCTATATCTGTATAGAAAATCAGCAATCTGTTCGCTAGCTCACCCACGACCTGTATTGATTGACAGTTTTCTAGTTCAACCAGAGTGCGGAGTGTGCGTTTCACTAGCCAATCTGTTGCAGTTTTTTTTGCAAGTGCAGTGCTGCGGCTGCTGTCTCTGGCTGCGTGTAGAGTAGTCCACATAGACTCTGTGCCACAAAATGAGTGACAAAGCATTACAAAACCTGGCCATATAAATTCAAGGTATCAGTCTTAAATCAAAGTCGAATCCCGAGTCTTGAGGCTCCAAGTCCAGGTCAAGTTATTTTCCATCAAGTCGAATCTCAAGTCATAAAATTTGCAACTGGAGTCAGACAGTCCAAGTCATGTGACTGGAGTCCACAACTATGCTGATGTCTGCAAGCCAAGTGTAATGTCATCCCAAACTATCCATGCATTTCTTGATATACCAACTACATCAACTTTAAAAAACGACCCTTTTATTCTAATGATTCCATAGACGAGATAGCCACCACATCTTCACCCATTCATTTGCCATTTTGAGGCTATTTTGGAGTGGTATAAAGTACTTTAAAGTACTACTTAAGTCGTTTTTTTGGGTATCTGTACTTCACAATTTATATTTTGGACAACTGTTACTTTTACTCCACTACATTCCTAAAGAAAATAATGCAATTTCTACGCCATACATTTTCCCTGACACCCAAAAGTACTCGTTACATTTTGAAGGTTTAGCAGGACAGGACAATTGTCTAATTCACGCACTCAAAGAGAAAATCCCTGGTCATCCCTACTGCATCTGATCTGGCGGAATCACTAAACACAAATGCTTAGTTTGTAAATTATCTGAGTGTTGGAGTGTGCCCCTGGCTATCCATAAATTAAAAAAAACAAGAAAATCGTGCTGTCTGGTTCGCTTAATATAAGGAATTTGAAATGATTTATATATCTGCTTTTACCTTTGATATGTAAGTATATTTAAAACCAAATACTTTTTTACTTTTACACAAGTAGGATTTTAATGGGTGACTCACTTTTACTTGAGTCATTTTCTATTAAGGTATCTTAACTTTTACTCAAGTATGACAATTATGTACTTTTTCCACCGATGCTATTTTGTCTCCCTTATTCTCGCAAGAGAGGGACATCATGTCATGATAGATTGGCCACCAGGTGGTGCTAGAGACGGCTAAATAATTAATGCGGTCTGGTCAGTTTAGAGCGCACCCACTGTGAACACTTGCACTGGACCAGAGGGAAATTGAATGACAAGCTCTTTCTGACATGATTCCATCAAGGGTGAACGCGATGGGAGTTCTGCTGAGCGAGTGACAGGAGGCATGCGGTGCATTTCGACACGGAAAGGAACTTTAGAAAACTGTTTAGCCGCTGCTATTGATAGTGGCACCACTACAAATTAGCTTTCTTGTTTTATATTGAACTTATAACTCGAGGTGCGGTTTATGGTTTGCTGCTAGCTAGCGTTGGTTTGACTGGGCTACGTTCATTTAAGTTTATTTCCGAAGGAACCGAGGCAGGATGTACTATGAAGAAAAAGCTAATTCACACAAGCCACGTTATGGAAGTAAGTAAAAGTGACCTAATCCACCATTTGCAAATCAATTACATAGACATTTTTTGTTGTTGTAGCCTACATGTTTGTTAAATGAAACAAGTGGTTTTGTAAAGGCTGTTTTGGCAGGGCGAACCTCACGCGCTTATGCACCGCATGCTCGATGACGAGCAGTTCACCGTATAGAATAGATGAAATATAGTTTTACAACAAATAGCATTAACCTTTGACTCTTACGCATTTAGGTGTAAGATTTCAGAAGCCTATCACATTGTGATGATATCGAACTTGGAGTGTGTATTTTTTTATTGAATGAATGCAATCTGGCTATTGTCAGACAATTTGTGTGTCCTGCCCCTCATACCCATGTCCCTCAGACACATTGCCCGTCGCAAACAACTAAACGTTGCCATTAAGTCCTTACAGTTGTGAAATATAACCTTACAGTAATATGACTAGTCCTAGTACACAATTAATGTAGTCGACAGTCCAGGGCCTCAGACAGAAGGCATTTTCGCAGTGGTTAAATATTAACTTTTTTCTATTACTGTTAAGAAATCCACACCTGACTTCTGCATGGGTATTACAGCAATTTAACAGTCAATACATCTCCTAAGGTTTCAAACGACAATAACATGTTTACCTGTTTGTCACTTTAGACCTGTGTGTTATTGACAACATTTCCGCCTATGCTCACTCAGATCTGAGAGCAATGGCAAAGTGCAATGGTGTGAGATTCAATCAAGCAATAAGGTCAATAGTCTTTTTTTCTCTGAGACAAACCAGCTTAGCTGCATTGTCAGCTATAGTGGAAATGCCTCAAACTGTTTGTTGGCCTGACATGGTTGTTTTCTGTTTTAACATGAACTCTGGCTCCAAGGGTCCAAACAGGAAAGGTTGAAGGTATTGTTTGCAGTGGATGTGTCATTAACACAAAATGAGGAGTTTATTATTGGAGGGGCAGAGGTGGTCCTTACTCCTTAGAGGCCTCTTGGGCCCATTCCGAAATGGACTTGGAGCTTTCCCGTCCGACTCAGATATTCATAAATAATTTTTTTTTTTAAATATTGAGACCCGTTTGGAACGGACACGAGAACAACTACACCTGTTTTGTATAGACCTGGTCAGACCCGATCCGAGTGGGAGAAGCAGCAGCAAAGTCAAGTTAAGTTACTTTATTAACCAGAGCTGATAAAGCACGAGGTATAGAGGTGACGCTCTAGCAGGGGCCTTGCACACAGCAAGCTACTGTGAGCGAGTGACACTAGGAGGAGGGAGCCCCACATGGAGGCTCTGACTGTTGCCTATTGCTGCTTTGATGACTTATGATTGGCCAACAACAAGCTACACACGCCACTCTTGTGAAAAACAAAGAACAGCAGTGTAAATTATGCAATTTTTRTTTCTCTACTGCAGCAGTCGCGTTCGGGTCTGTATGAGTCCTTCCGGACAAGTCAGTTAAGATTACACAGACCCGTGACAATCATATCAGATCAGACCCGTGACATTTATTTAGAATTCTGGATCCGGATCCGCTCGAGTCCCGGATTGGGCCAGCTCTGTATTGATTCCTTTGGGTCAGCGAGCCCAAGCGGATTATTATGTTCAGATGGTGATGGAAACAAATATACAAAAAGGAAAACTATTAACAGGCATGCCTAAACTAAAGAATCAAAACGAAAGGCCTCATGGCCACCAAACAAACCAACAGCCTCACGGGTTGCAAGCTGGGACACTGACTGGCGATCCCCTTAATCATCAGCGTCTTCGATGAGGTTTAACAGCGGTTGGCATCCAATAAATGTTGAATTACCTCCACCTACTAGACTGGAGTTTAACTCTTATACTTTGCTTGAAAAAAAAAAAATATATAAATAAAATAAATAAATATATAAATATATAAAAATAAATCAACAAATGCCCTACCATCTAACCACACACTCACTAGTCTCGTACACCCTAATACCTGCAGCTGCCACCACAACCTCAATTGTCTGCGACTTACGTTTCATCCCCGCAGTACAGTTGATAACCATTACTATAAACCAAAAAAATCTAATCTTACTGAAGCATATATCACTTGTTGGCATATCCCTCTGTACAGGTACAGATCTACTCCTCTCAGGATCCCTCCCCATTGACCCATTTTCCTCTACTTTCTTCACTGTCTCAGCATACGACAACTTCTGGAAGCCTCAACCTGCCTCTCTCGKACCAGACATTTCTGATCCCCAGCCCCATGGGCACCCCTACAATTAACACATAACARGACTTTCCCCAATGCTACACATTCCTTTGTCTCATGCCCTTCTGCAGACTTCTCACACCTAGGAACCTCCCTCCTACACAGTACTGCCACATGCCCATAAGCTTGACACGTGTAACAATGTAATGTATTCGGCACAAAAGCTCATACAGGATAACTTATTTATAACATCACTTTATCGGGCAGACTCAACATCAAAACTCTAAAGAACAGAAAACGACTTCTGTTTCACCACTCACGCCACCCTGTATGCGTCGCACCAAACGACTAGCATCACAAACACCGGGAGTCTTCCCCTTCAGTTGGTCAACTTTCACATTTACCGCTACCCCAGTAATCACTCCTTTCGATGGCACCCTTTCCTTGAGAGCAAAACAATTCACKTCTKTTGTCCCCYTTTGTTTTTAACATGGAGCACCTGCTCCCTCTGACCAGCAGAAACACAAACAATTATCACCAGACCACTTCTGGTTACCTTCACCGATTCCACAYCACCCAACTCTGTTTTCACCCACCCTGAAACCACAAATGGGTCAGACACTTTTTCCAAAAATGTCACTCCTACCGTCACAAACTTTTTTCTTTATCCTGACCCTCYGTGCAAGCTTCAGGCTCTGAGGACTTCACCACACCTACCCCCTCCCCCTCAATCACTTCCATTTCTCCTCCTGTCTTCGATTTGGCGTACAGCTCAGTCTGCTTATACMTTCTACCATTCTTCTTCAGCAAACCATCTCCCTTTTRCCCACAATTTAACCGATTCAAGCTCACCCTCTTCCTCCCTTACTCTTTGACGTCCTATGCCTCGCTTTTCCCTCCACTCCTCCTCCGTATTCCAAGTATACGTCTCCTTATGATAATACTGCACTTCTCCTGACATACATCTTGTTCTCGCCCTCTAAAGGGACGCCATTTTCCTTTGACGATCCCCTTATTTGGCATCACCTGTCCTTATCAAGGCTTTGCAGTACAGCACTCGGACATGGTTGCTGCTGCGCCCTGGTGGAGTAGAGTTTTCTAGTGAGATGTAGTGTAGACTACCAAACCTATTCGAGAACAATTGATTATATAGCCCATCTGATTAGTGATGCACACCTCTGGTCTTGGACGGCAACACCGTAAGCTGTTTTTTGAGTCGAGGCCTTTTAATCAGAGACTGATTTAAGACCTTGGTAAGCAGGTGTATGGGGTCTCTAGCCAATCAATAAACCATAATTGATCAATTAAGGAGTGGAGAGAAACAACACTAGCATGGCTGTGGCCCTCTATGACTGGACATACACATACCAGAGAAAGGATGGTACGGTCTCTCTTGGCTACACCTGGAGCCCTTTCTCTGTATTTGTAATACTATGGCATGGGCCCTTAGCACCTCGTGTATCTTGATTTGTCACTCCCTCAGGATAGAAAAACATTACCTTAACAAAGGAATAAGTCATCAAGTCTATAAATCATGTCCAGTGGTGTTTAGGGCTGGGAATTGCCAGGAACCTCACAACATGATATCACGATACTTCGGTGCCGATACGATGTATGGCGATTCCCACGACTCAAGATTATATATGTATTACTATTAGATACTGTGATTTTATTGCAATTCGACGTTCCTCACATTGCTCACCATATGTCTGCTGCAGAGGGACAAGAGGGAGCCATGAGAAAATGAATAAAAGTGCTGAAAACAAATTGTCTCCCTATTTAAAAAGAAGTTGGAGAACAAGCTATGAAGGAGAAATACTGTTTTGGTGCAGGTACAGCCAACTAGCACAAAATTAATATTGCGATATTGTCAAAGCGATATGATATATCGTCAGAAATAATATCCCGATTATGTAGCTGTGTGTGTGTGTGTGTGTGTGTATATATATATTTATTTATTTTCCCTTCCCTCCATTACTACTGGTGTTCTGATGGATGAAGGAAGCGACAGATTAAATATGGCCCAGCACAGTCAACAGGCAGGCTGGCCTTCCATGTAGTGTGTGTAACGGATGTCCTGGGGATCCAATGCCTCAGGGGTGAGAGTTTACCAACACTCTGGTCCCCTCCAATAACACAGCTGGCCCCGTGGCCTTCAGACTGATGGATCCTATGGTCATACATCTTACCCTGGGCCTTCTGTAAACATTGCCTTGTGCTTTGAAATTCCGTTACCGAAAACCCACATCTTTAAGATATTTTCTCTCTTATGTATTTATTTGTAATACAGATCAGGGACCGTGATGAAATTATACCACCACAATTCTGTTACCGGATGTAAACCACTTCATTTGCTGTAGTTCAATAACCAAAATATATTTTTTCAAAATCAATATGTCATGTCATAGTTGACACTCCATTCACTCTGCAGACATCGTTGAATCTTAATTCGGAGGCGACATTTTAGTTTTTGGAAAACGTGGACATAAAATACTGAGGGAGATTGTACTGAAATTCGAAAATCTGAGTCTCAGCTAGCGCTGTTGCGGTGACCGTATTACCGCCACACCAAGTCATGACTGCAGTAAAATTCCACTTGACCGTTGAGTCACGGTAATCTCCTCTTATGCACTCTGGACATGCTTTGGTAGTACTCAACTTGCTAATGACCATCAGGTCCTAATGGCCTGGTACTCAGGCCAATCGTTTTTTCCCCCTCATCAATCTACACACAATATCCGATAATGACAAAGCAAAAACAGTAAAAAATAATAATATCACCTTTGGCAGCAATTACAGCCTCAAGTCTTCTTGGGTATGACGCTACAAGCTTGGCACACCTGTATTTGGAGAGTTTCTCCCCTTCTTCTCTGCAGATCCTCTAAAGCTCTGCTGCACAGCTATTTTCAGGTCTCTCCAGAGATGTTCAATCGAGTTTATGTCCGGGTTCATTGCCCTGTTCATTGCCCTGTGTCACAACCCTCTCTTGTGTCTGTCCATCTGCCCCACCACACATATTTTGGTTTTTGACATCATAATTTCAGGGTGAACAGACCCTTTATTAATTTACCCCTAAACTAGAAGTGCAATGGCTTGTCCAATTAAGTCATGTTTCAAGCAGACCCTTGCGTCACAATTTGCCCTTCAGTGAGACTGATGAGGTGAGTGTTGTCGTTTTTGGGTGAGCTTGTCTTTGTCACCTGCCCCAGTGCGAGTAGGTTACAAGAGCTACAGGGCTAGATGTCACTGGTATGGCCCAATAAAGGGGCACCAATTAGGCCTGATTTCTGCTGGGATTTGTTAACAAGAGTTCTAGGCCTGATTTGCAATGCTCACCAAGGTGTGTGTGTGGGTGGTGTCAGCAGTATACTATGTTATTCTGAATGAATGGGCTTTGCAGAGATGTAGCCAAGGCTACTCAGTCAGCTGAATTGTCTTGTCTCTGAGCCTGCCAGGGCCCACTACTCCACTTTGGGTCTTGAGTAGAGGTCGACCGATTATGATTTTCAACACCGATTATTGGAGAACCAAAAAAAGCCAATACCAAATAATCGGCCAACTTTTTTTACAACAATACTGAATGAACACTTATTTTAACTTAATATTATACATCAATAAAATCAATTTAGCCTAAAATATATAATGAAACATGTTCAATTTGGTTTAAATAATGCATAAAAAAAGTGTTGGAGAAGAAAGTAAAAGTGCAATATGTGCCATGTAAGAAAGCTAACGTTTAAGTTCCTTGCTCAGAACATGAAAGCTGGTGGTTCCTTTTAACATGAGTCTTCAATATTCCCWGGTAAGAAGTTTTAGGTTGTAGTTATTATAGGAATTATAGGGCTATTTCTCTCTACGATTTGTATTTCATATACCTTTGACTATTGGATGTTCTTATAGGCACTTTAGTATTTCCAATGTAACAGTATAGCTTCTGTACCTCTCCTCGCCCCTACCTGGGCGAAAAACAAGAAACACATCGACAACAGCCACCCTCGAAGCAGCGTTACCCATGCAGAGCAAGGGGAACAACTACTCCAAGTCTCAGAGCGAGTGACGTTTGAAACTCTATTAGCGCGCACCCCACTAACTAGCTAGCCATTTCACATCGGTTACACCAGCCTAATCTCCCTAATCTCGGGAGTTGAAAGGCTTGAAGTCATAAACAGCGCAATGCTTGAAGCACAACGAAGAGCTTCTGGCAAACGCACAAAAGTGCTGTTTGAATGAATGCTTACGAGCCTGCTGGTGCCTACCATCGCTCAGTCAGACTGCTCTATCAAATCATAGACTTAATTATAACATAATACACAGAAATACGAGCCTTAGGTCATTAATATGGTCAAATCCGGAAACGATCATCTCAAACAAAGCGTTTATTCTTTCAGTGAAATACGGAGCCGTTCCGTATTTTATCTAACGGGTGGCATCCATAAGTCTAAATATTCCTGTTACATTGCACAACCTTCAATGTTATGTCATAATTACGTAAAATTCTGGCAAATTAGTTCGCAAAGAGCCAGGCGGCCCAAACTGTTGCATATACCCTGACTCTACGTGCAATGAAGGCAAGAGAAGTGACACAATTTCACCTGGTTAATATTGCCTGCTAACCTGGATTTCTTTTAGCTAAATATGCAGGTTTAAAAATATATACTTCTGTGTATTGATTTTAAGAAAGGCATTGATGTTTATGGTTAGGTACACGTTGGAGCAACGACAGTCCTTTTTCGCGAATGCGCACCGCATCGATTATATGCAACGCAGGACACGCTAGATAAACTASTAATATCATCAATTATGTGTAGTTTACTAGTGATTATGTTAAGGTTGATTGTTTTTTTATAAGATAAGTTTAATGCTAGCTAGCAACTTACCTTGGCTTCTTGCTGCGCTCGCGTATGGTTAGAGCGTTGGACTAGTAACTGGAAGGTTGCAAGATCGAATCCCCGAGCTGACAAGGTCGTTCTGCCCCTGAACAAGGCAGTTAACCCACCGTTCCTAGGCCATCATTGAAAATAAGAATGTGTTCTTAACTGACTTGCCTAGTTAAATAAAGGTAAAAATAATAATAATAATAAAAATAAATAAAAAATAGGCCACAATCGGTGTCCAAAAATGCCGATTACCGATTTATGAAAACTTAATCGGCCCTAATTAATCAGCCATTCCGATTAATCGGTCGACCTCTAGTTTTGAGGGTACTTTCAGTCAGTCGCCCCAGTAACTTTGGTCTAATCATTCTGCAGATTTAACCAGTTAAGCCCTTTTAATAATGGTCTATCTACTACATAGTCACCCACTACACGCATTCTACAGACTGAGTTGCAGCATAGACATGCACTCATCAGATGTAGAATACATGTGTATATACTCACCTCACACTCTCCATGTACTGTACAGCCTCAGTAACTGCCACTTGGGCCAACCAGTCCAATCCTCCCTGTTATGAGGCCCAATCTCAGGGGCTGGACGGTATTTGGTGTTTTATTAGGATCCCCATTAGCTGTTGTGAAAGCCGGAGCTACACTTCCTGGGGTCCACAACTTCCTAGGTAGTTGCTGTGGGTATCAGGTAGTTGTTGTTGGAATTGTTATATTACATGTTAGATTTTGCTGCACTTTCGGAACTAGAAGCTCAAGCATTTCGCTACACTCGCAATAACATCTGCTATCCATGTGGATGTGACCAATACGATTTGATTTGACACAGAACATTAATAGACAAGAACAGCTCAAGGACATAACTACATACATATCTAGGCGTTGTGCTGTGAGGTGTTGCTTTATGTTTWAAAAAAAAACAGGTTTGCTGTTCATTTGGAAAGGAGATGGGAGTTCCATGCAATCATGGCTCTATATAATACTGTACGTTTTCTGGCATTTATTCTGCATAACTAAAATGTTGGTTATTTTTCTCTTTTTTTTAAACAACTAATTGACCAACGAAGGTTCAATTATTTGAATTGCATTTCGTTCTGTTTTTTTCTGTGAGCTCAATGGTGCGCTGCAGTTTCTCGAGAGATAAATCGGATCATGCCCGAACTGTGCGATGTAGTAGGGAGTTGTAGTTTCCAACAAGCCAATGTTGCAGAAAATGTGTAAAGTACAATGACCATAATCCATTGCGTGGCGACTTGTCCGGTCTGTTTCCTTTACGCCTGCTACGTAAGAGACAAGAATGCGTGATCAAGAGGGGATACATAGAGAGCAGTCGCTTCATCAGGTATTGGTATTCAGCAGTCATAATGGTAGGCCTTATTTACTTTGAAGAACTACTAAAATGGTGATATTTGTCAGACAGCATAGGCAGCAGCTCTATAGAGATGAGTAGAGATGAAAATTATAGTCAAATAAAACAAATGTAATACACAACTGAAATATTTTATTAAAGTACTGTGAATAACTGATGGTTTATTTGTGAAAAGCAGTCATTACCATCATTGGACTTTCATTAATTGTTTTATTCTGTGTTATAGCATTCAACCCACATAATGCATAGTGTATTTTTATTATCGAAACTGAACCGACCTCAAAAAGCACAAGTCGCTCAGCACTAGGATTTGAGGACTTTGAAAAGACCCCTGATTACATGCCTAGTGGGATAAGTGTGTGTGTCAGAGCTGTGTGTAAGTTGACTGCAAACAATTGGGAATTTTCAACACATTAATGTCATTCTTAGAGAAAGAAGTGTAATGCCTTTAATCAAGAGATATTAGCCTTCTGATTTCAGTGAAGAGCAAGACGTGTCGCTCTGTTCTGGGCCAGCTGCAGTTTTTCTAGGTCCTATTTGCAGCACCTGAACATATGACTGGGCAATAATCAAGATAAGATAAAACTAGAGGCAATGTTCCAATCAGTGTGTTCCATTCAGCCAGAAATAAAGGGATTTGATTGGATTAAGCAGAGTTTAGGAGCATCAGGGGGAGGGGATCTCATTAGTGGGCAGGTAAATGTCAACTCAGCTGAATCACTTGCTCCTCTGAATTCCTCCGACTGCCTGTTTTAAATGGCTCTCAGGCTGCCTACTAACTCCTCTGTTCACATACAGCTCTCAGAGAGACCCAGTAGACCATGTGATTTAATGTAAGCTCTGTCTGAATACTGAGGTTGTAGGAGGAGAAGGTCAAGTAATGCAGACCTCTCTTTGGAATYTTACTGTGTGTTATAAAGCAAAGTAATACTGTCCCAAGTATCATACTACTAGGCAGGTTTTTGATTATTTAATTTTTTTAAAGAAAGGATCATATGTTGTCYAGGATTTTTTGTTTATGTCAAACCCAACAATTTATGAGGTAAAACACCAGACAATCCTCTCCCCACTGGCCCATGTGCATCTGTAAATTAGTTGGTTCATGTTTTGTTTCTGTCTGCAGCCATTCAGGACGATGAGAGGATCTCGGCGGAGGAGATGGACGAGAGGAGACGACAGAACATTGCCTACGAGTACCTCTGTCACCTGGAGGAGGCCAAACAGTAAGAGAGGAGGAGTAGGGGGAGGAGAGTCATGAGGCATGACATGAGAAGGGGCAGTAGATTGTGATATATTGAGTGGCTTTTTGGTGTGCATGTCTGCTCTCTTCAGATGACAGCAGACTGTAATGCGGCTCATTGTAGTGTGTGATAAGCAGTTGAGTATATGACTCAAAAGACAGACTAGCGCTCCTGCTGATAACTACTGATTCTGCTGGGGATTCAGGTAAACTAACTGACAGAGCTTGGTTCCCATTGGACTAAAGGAAGAATGAATGTTCATGCTTGAGATGCATAAGAGGACAGCTATTGTAATCTCATTCACACTTTACAGCCCACAATGTCAACATGGGGCCACCACTGTAGTGTGTGTAGGAAATATAGTCAAGATGTTGACAAGGTTACAAATAATGATTTTTAATTTAAATAATAATTGTGTCCTTCAAACTTTGCTTTTGTAAAATAATCCTCCATTTGCAGCAATTACAGCCTTGCAGACCTTTGGCATTCTAGTTGTCAATTTGTTGAGGTAATCTGAAGAGATTTCACCCCATGCTTCCATGATGGGCACTTCTCAATAGGGTTGAGATCCGGTGACTGTGCTTGCCACTCCATTATAGACAGAATACCAGCTGACTGCTTCTTCCCTAAATAGTTCTTGCATAATATGGAGCTGTGCTTTGGGTCATTGTCCTGTTGTAGGAGGAAATTGGCTCCAATTAAGTGCCGTCCACAGAGTATGGCTTGGTGTTGCAAAATGGAGTATTAGCCTTCCTTCTTCAAGATCCCTTTTACCCTTTACAAATCTCCCACTTTACCACCACCAAAGCACCCCCAGACCATCACATTGCCTCCACCGTGCTTGACAGATGGCGTCAAGCACTCCTCCAGCATCTTTTCATTTATTCTGTGTCTCACGAATGTTCTTCTTTGTGACCGGAACACCTCAAACTTAGATTTGTCTGTCCATAACACATTTTTCCAATCTTCCTCTGTCCAGTGTCTGTGTTCTTTTGCCCATCTTAATCTTTTCTAGTTATTGGCCAGTTTGAGATGTGGCTTTTTCTTTGCAACTCTGCCTAGAAGGCCAGCATCCCAGAGTCGCCTCTTCACTGTTGACGTTGAGACTGGTGTTTTGCGGGTACTATTTAATGAAGCTGCCAGTTGAGGACTTGTGAGGCGTCTGTTTCTCAAACTTGACACTAATGTTCTTGTCCTCTTGCTCAGTTGTGCACCGGGGCCTCCCACTCTTTCTATTCTGGTTAGAGCCAGTTTGCGCTGTTCTGTGAAGGGAGTAGTACACAGCGTTTTATGAGATCTTCAGTTTCTTGGCAATTTCTCGCATGGAATAGCCTTAATTTCTCAGAACAAGAATAGACTGACGAGTTTCAGAAGAAAGTGCTTTGTTTCTGGACATTTTGAGCCTGTAAACGAACCCACAAATGCTTATGCTTCAGATACTCAACTAGTCTAAAGAAGGCCAGTTTTATTGCTGCTTTAATCAGAACAACAGTTGACAGCTGTGCAAACATATTTGCAAAAGGGTTTTCTAATTATCAATTAGCCTTTTAAAATGTTTTACTTGGATTAGCTAACACAAGGTGCCATTGGAACACAGGAGTGATGGTTGCTGATAATGGGCCTCTGTACGCCTATGTAGATATTCCATAAAAAATCTGCCGTTTCCAACTACAATAGTCATTTACAACATTAACAAAGTCTACACTGTATTTCTAATCATTTTGATGTTATTTTAATGGACAAAAAATGTGMTATTCTTTCAAAAACAAGGACATTTCTAAGTGACCCCAAACTTTTGAACGGTAGTGTATATAAAAAAAAGTTTAGTGTGAAGGATTCTTAATACAGTTGGTTGATGACATACAGTAATAAAATATTGGTTGATGAAAAAAWTTTGATTGGTTGTGAAAAAACAACAGACTTTTCCTGAGAGCTTTGAGTGTACCTGATACTGAACCACTTCCTGTCCTCTGTGTGAAGGCACCTAACAGGAAGCGTCCCCTCGTGTTCTGGCGTGCTTTTTTTTTAGAACTTCCCCACCACACCTCTGCAAGCAACCCAGAATAATCATACCAAAATCCAAGCTGCTATATCTGTACCATGGTTATATCACCAACCAGTGGGTGGTTTGAACACTTCTAGCCTATATGTGTTGAGGTCAGAGTTTGCTGTGCACTGGTATGACTCTGCATTGGCCCCCTGGTGAGATTTTGGATTCAAGTTTGACTGCAGAATGTGGACTTTGATTTGGTAGAGAACAGAGAATTGGTGCATATGTAGTATCTTAATTTGAACACCCTGTTGCTGGAGAACTTTCCTGCAATGCAGGAAATGTAAAAGTTGTGTATTTAAGGTTTAAAAAGGCTTCTGAAGTTCTACTTTTTTCCTTATGAAAAAGTATCAGCCCCTACAAAAATGTCCATTCATAACCCATATAATAATTCACATTTCCTTTTGCTGCAGGATTATTTTTCTGCTGTAGCAAACTTTCTCAAATTAAGATCCTACATCTGTAGTGGAATCATTTGTAACTTTATTGGTGTCATGGATCTGTGTCTTTGTCAAAGTGTAATATGGAGTCTGTTGACAAACTACTCTGTCCTGTTAACCTGGAAGAGACAGCCCTCTCACCACCCATCTAGACAATAGCAGGCAGGGTTGGGTAGGTTACTTTCTAAATGTAATCAGTTACAGTTACTGGTTACCTTTCCAAAATTGTAACCATTAACGTAACTTTTAGATTACTTTCCCCTTAAAGGGGAATCGCTGCTTTTCAACCTCATTCATTATCTCCAGCACAATACCAGTGTCTACATATGTGAAAAATACACATTTCTATGATCTGTGGTTAAAAAAGATAAGAGAAAGGTCCTAAAGAATGCTTCTCTGTGACATCACAGGGTAGGATTAAAAGTAAGAATAACAGTGGTTTTCAAAACCTGCAATTAGTTTCTAGCCAGAGGGAGGGTATTTTCTTGCTCCCCACATCACCGAGAATCTCATTGTTTTAAAATCCCTATTTTCACTTTTGGTGATGTCATCGGCTAGACCTTTTAAACTAATACAAAACGTAGAAATGCCCCAATTTCACCTATGATGAAACTGGTATTGTGCTGGAGATAATGAAAATGAGGTTGAAAAGTGGTGTAACTTGCCTTTTTTAAAAAGGTATTTTAAGAAGACACAAATTAATATTACCAATTGAATGACATCTATTGCAAGATTAATCAATATTAAAAGTTGACATAGCTGGCAATAATTGGATGTTGCATTTTACTTTGTGGGTTGGTTATGCTTCTTCTAATCCATTGCTTTCTACTAAAGATAATACGATTAGGCTATTTTTTAAATGTATATTAAAAACCTAAATCATTCTAGTCTTGGGCGATATCCTTATTGTCATACTTTGATACTGACCTTGTGCCATACTGGAATATTCGGTAATACCGGCACTGAACACAAGGGGAACTATTTTCAAATCCCACTGAGCCTTTGTAATCCGAAGGTTAGCCATGCTAACAAGTACATGTAAACTCCCATAGAGAATGCTTACTAAATGCCAACGAGTGTATTGCAAACATTTTATACAGTCTCTGACCTAAACTACAGTGCCTTCGGAAAGTATTGAGGCCACTTGACTTTTTCCACTTTTTGTTAAGTTAGACTTATTCTAAAATTGATTAAATAAATAAAAATCCTCAGCAATCTACACACACTACCCTATAATGACAAAGTGAAAACAAGTATTCAGACCCTTTTGCTATGAGAGGTGAAATTGAGGTTCTGGTGCATCCTATTTCCATCGCTCATCCTTGATGTTTGTACAACTTGATTGGAGTACACCTGTGGTAAATTCAATTGATTGGACATGATTTGGAAAGGCCCACACCTGCCTATATAAGGTCCCACAGTTGACAGTGCATATCAGAGCAAAGACCAAGCCATGAGGTTGACGGAATTGTCCGTAGAGCTCCAAGACAGGATTGTGTCAAGGCACAGATCTGGGGAAGGGTACAACAAATGTCTGCAGCACTGAAGATCCCCAAGAACACAGTGGCCTCCATTCTTAAATGATTGAGTTTGCCAAAAGGTACCTAAAGACTCTCAGATCATGAGACACAAGATTCTCTGGTCTGATGAACCAAGATTGAACTCTTTGGCCTGAATGCCAAGCGTCACGCCTGGAGGAAACCTGGCACCATCCCTACAGTGAAGCATGGTGGTGGCAGCATCATGCTGTGGGGATGTTTTTCAATGGCAGGGACTGGGAGACTAGTCAGGATTGAGGCAAAGATGAACGGCACATAGTACAGAGATCCTTAATGGAAACTTGCTCCAGAGCTCTCAGGTTCTCAGACTGGGGAGAAGGTTCACCTTCCAACAAGACAACAACCCTAAGCACACAGCTTAGACAAGTCTCTGAATGTCCCTGCCCAGCCAGAGCCCGGACTTAAACCTGATCTAACATCTCTGGAGAGACTTGAAAATAGCTGTGTAGTGACACTCCCCATCCAACCTGACAGAGCTTGAGAGGATGGGAGAAACTCCCCAAATACAGATGTGCCAAGCTTGTAGCGTCATACCCAAGAAGACTCGAGGCTGTAAACGCTGCCAAAGGGGCTTCAACAAAGTACCCGAATAAAGGGTCTGAATACTTATGTAAATGTAATATTTCCGTTTTTTATTTTTTATAAAAATGTATTTGCAATAAAAATTTGCTTTGTCATTATGGGGTATTGTGTTTTTAGTCAATTTTGTAATAAGGCTGTAGCGCAACAAAAATGTGGAAGAAGTCAAGTGGTCTGAATACTTTCCAAAGGCACTGTATTTTCAGGACAGACATCCCAGTTCTTAACATTATACAAGTAACTCCAAAATGCTACTCACAGTTGGCTGGATGCACAAAACAAGTATTAGACAGCAAGGCTCTTGATCCAGGAGGGGATTCTCTGCTGTTACTGGCAAGCGAGGCTTGATTTTGGAAGAAGCTAACTAGATGGCTAACTAGCTACTAAATTAGTCAACTGAATGCACAACTGCAGAGCATTTAGCACATTTTAGAACTAAACTTAATAGTTATGAGAGATTTAGTTGTGAATTCCATACTGTAACTAGATCACTTGGCGCGTGCTGCACAACAGTGAGTGACTCACAAGGCTCCGGTCTCCCGTTGTTGTTTGCTTGTAAACAAACACCACATGACTGGCTACTAATGGTAAGCTTCATAATGAAAAATAGTGTGACCGGTGAAATGAACGCTATCTTCTAACATATTTCACAAGTTGATTGCATGTATTTACTTAAAGTAGCTACAAATATTAAATTTCTAAGAACTTCAAATAAATAGTTTTTACTATTGACTGTATTGGAAAAACCATCCCTTGGCTATTTCCAAATACTCCAAGCCTAAGTCATTCCAATTAATTTAATACCCCTTGATCTTCAAGAATATGACTTGGAAATATAGATTATCTAAATTGTTTTACCTGGGCATAAACTAAGGATTTATTAGCCTATAGTCTACTCTGTTTATGATTGTGTTGTCATAGATGAATGATTGGGCCATTGCTTTGAGTTGAAAAAGAGATGCTGCTCCCATGAAATGGCATGCTTCGCACACTACCCGAAAGTGCTATTTGCGTGTGAAAAATTCTTCGCATTTCGTATAGGCCTATTTATGTTTTTGTTGGTGACACCATGATATCTTGATAATTTGCAGCTGTTTACAGTGGCAAGAAAGTATGTGAACCCTTTGGAAATACCTGGATTTCTGCATAAATTGGTCATCAAATTTGATCTGATCTTCATGTTTCATGCAATATTTGGATTTCTGGTGTGAACTGCTCTCTTGAGGTCATGCCACAGCATCTCAATCAGTTTGAGGTCAGGACTCTCCAGAAGGCGTATTTTCTTCTGTTGAAGCCATTCTGTTGAAGCTAATTTGTTTTGGGTCATGGTCCTGTTGCATCACCCAACTTCTGTTGAGCTTCAATTGGCGGACAGATAGCCTTACATTCTCCTGCAAAATGTCTTGATAAACTTGGGAATATATTTTTCCGTTAACAATAGCAAGTTGTCCAGGTACTAAGGCAGCAAAGCAGCCCCAAACCATGATGTTCCCTCCACCATACTTTACAATTGGGATTAGGTTTTGATGTTGTGCTGTGCATTGTTTTCTCCACAGATAGTGTTGTGTGTTCCTTCCAAACAACTCAACTGTAGTTTCATCTGTCCACAGAATATTTTGCCAGTAGCGCTGGGAATATCCAGGTACACTTTTGCAAACTTCAGACGTGCAGAAAAGATATTTTTTGACAGCAGTGGCTTCTTCCGTGGTGTCCTCCCATGAACACCATTCTTGTTTAGTGTTTTACGTATCGTAGACTCGTCAACAGAGATGTTAGCATGTTCCAGAGATTTCTGTAAGTCTTTAGCTGACACTAGGATTTTTCTTAACCTCATTGAGCATTCCGCGCTGTGCTCTTGCAGTCATCCTTGCAGGACGGCCACTCCTAAGGAGAGTAGCAACAATGCTGAACTTTCTAAATTTTTATAGACAATTTGTCTTACCGACTGACTGATGAACATCAAGGCTTTTAGAGCTATTTTTGTAACCCTTTCCAGCTTTATGCAAGTCAACAATTCTTAATATTAGGTCTTCTGAGATCTATTATGTTCGAGGCAAGGTTCACATCAGGCAATGCTTCTTGTGAATAGTAAACTCAAATTTTGTCATTGTTTTTTATAGGGCAAGGCAGTTCTTACCAACATCTCCAATCTTGTCTCATTGATTGGACTACAGGTTAGCTGACTCCGGACTCCAATTAGCTTTTGGAGAAGTCATTAGCCTAGTGGTTCACATACTTTTTCCAACCTACACTGTGAATGTTTAAATGATGTATTCAATATAGACAAGAAAAATACAATAATTTGTGTGTTATTAGTTTAAGCTTAGATGACGATCAGATCAAATTTGATGACCAATTTATGCAGGAATCCAGGTAATTCCAAAGGTTTCACATACTTTTTCTTGCCACTGTAATTATAAGTCTATTGACGCACCCGTGCTTCAATCTATGTAACATTATTTAAAAAATCCTCTAATGAACACGATGGTGTTCTTCATTTTCTTCTGTAACCCCCAAGTGTCACGGGACGTGTCTGAAGGAATCCCATACAAACAAATGGATGTATGGAGGTAGTTTTATGCCAACAAAAATAAGAGGTTAAATATGTGTCCCAAAAATGTCCTGCACTTTCTTATCGTCTAGATATAGGACAGACACTACAAAACCATATATATATATATATTTTTTGCCATTTATTAATGTTACTCAATGCGTTTCTATGGGCTGTAGTAGTAAAGGCCAAATTCCTTTTTTAAATTGTATTTTTACTTTTTATATATATACATAAAGGGGTCATTAAAAAAACAACCAAATGTTAGCTTTATACCTAGTGGGCTAAAATACACATACAGCGCAATCAGACCCCTTCCCTTCCACATTTTATGTTACAGCATTTTTCTAAAATAGAAGTACATTTTCCCTATCAATCTACACACAATACCCCATAAGGACAAAGCGAAAACAGGTTTTTAGACATTTTATCAAAAAACATATCTTATTTACATAAGTATTCAGACCCTTTGCTGTGATACTCGAAATTGAGCTCCGGTACATCCTGTTCCATTGATCATCCTTGAGCTGTTTCTACAACCTGATTGTAGTCCACCTGTTGTAAATTCAATTGATTGGACATGATTGGGAAAGGCACACACCTGTCTATATTAGAGGTTGACCGATTAATCAGAATGGCCGATTTAATTAGGGCCGATTTTCAAGTTTTCATAACAATCGGTAATCGGCATTTTTGGACACTGATCATGGCTGATTACATTGCACTCCAAGGAGACTGTGTGGCAGGCTTGACTACCTGTTATGCGAGTGCAGCAAGGAGGTAAGGTGCTAGCTAGCATTAAATGTATCTTATAAAAAAAACAATCAATCTTAACATTAGTTAACTAGTTAACTACACATGGTTGATATTACTAGTTTATCTAGCTTGTCCTACGTTGCATATAAGCAATGCCTGTTCATTTATCATTGAATCATAGCCTACTTAGCCAAACGGGTGATTTAACAAGCGCATTCGCGAAAAAAGCACTGTCGTTGCACCAATGTGTATGTGTACCTAACGCCTTTCTTAAAATCAATACAGAGGTATATATTTTTAAACCTGCATATTTAGTTAATATTGCCTGCTAACATGAATTTATTTTAACTAGGGAAATTGTGTCACTTCTCTTGCATTCTGTGCAAGCAGAGTCAGGGTATATGCAGCAGTTTGGGCCACCTGGCTCGTTGCGAACTGTGTGAAGACCATTTGTTCCTAACAAAGACAGCCAATTTCGCCAAACGGGGGATGATTTAACAAAAGCGCATTTGCGAAAAAAAGCACAATCGTTGCACGAATGTACCTAACCATAAACATCATTGCCTTTCTTAAAATCAATACACAAGTATTTTTTTTTTTTAAACCTGCATATTTAGTTAAAAGAAATCCAGGTTAGCAGGCAATATTAAACTAGGGAAATTGTGTCACTTCTCTGGCGTTCATTGCACGCAGAGTCAGGGTATATGCAATAGTTTGGGCCGCCTGGCTCGTTGCGAACTAATTTGCCAGAATTTTATGTAATTATGACATAACATTGAAGGTTGTGCAATGTAACAGGAATATTTGGATTTATGGATGCCACCCGTTAGATAAAATACGGAACGGTTCCGTATTTCACTGAAAGAATAAACATTTTGTTTTCAAAATGCTAGTTTCCGGATTTGACCATATTAATGATCTAAGGCTCGTATTTCTGTGTGTTATTATGTTATAATTAAGTCTATGATTTGATATTTGATAGAGCAGTCTGACTGAGCGGTAGTAGGCAGCAGCAGGCTCGTAAGCATTCATTCAAACAGCACTTTCGTGCGTTTGCTAGCAGCTCTTCGCTGTGCTTCAAGCATTGAGCTGTTTATGACTTCAAGCCTATCAACTTCCGAGATTAGGCTGGTGTAACCAATGTGAAATGGCTAGCTAGTTAGCGGGGTGCGCGCTAATAGCGTTTCAATCGGTGACGGCACTCGCTCTGAGACCTTGAAGTAGTTGTTGCCCTTGCTCTGCAAGGGCCGCGGCTTTTGTGGAGCGACGTGTAACGATGCTTCGAGGGTGGCTGTTGTCGTTGTGTTCCTGGTTCGAGCCCAGGTAGGGGCGAGGAGAGGGATGGAAGCTATACTGTTACACTGGCAATACTAAAGTGCCTATAAGAACATCCAATAGTCAAAGGTATATGAAATACAAATGGTATAGAGAGAAATAGTCCTATAATTCCTATAATAACTACAACCTAAAACTTCTTACCTGGGAATATTGAAGACTCATCTTAAAAGGAACCACCAGCTTTCATCTGTGCTCATGTTCTGAGCAAGTAACTTAAACGTTAGCTTTCTTACATGGCACATATTGCACTTTTACTTTCTTCTCCAACACTTTGTTTATGCATTATTTAAACCAAATTGAACATGTCTCATTATATATTTGAGGCTAAATTGATTTTATTGATGTATTATATTAAGTTAAAATAAGTGTTCATTCAGTATTGTTGTAATTGTCATTATTACAAATAAATAAATAAAATTGGCCGATTTTAATCGGTATGGGCTTTTTTTTTTGGTCCTCCAATAATCGGTATCGGCGTTGAAAAATCATAATCGATCAACCTCTATATAAGGTCAGAGCTAAAACCAAGCCATGAGGTCAACGGAATTGTCCATAGAGCTCCGAGACAGGATTGTGTTGAGGTACAAAAATTTCTGCAGCATTGAAGGTCCCCAAGAACACTGTGGCCTCCATCATTCTTAAATGGAAAAAGTTTGGAACCACCAAGATGCTACCTAGAGCTGTCCATCTTGCAAACTGAGCAATTGGGGAAGAAGGGCTTTGGCCAGGGAGGTGACCAAGAACCCGATGGTCACTCTGACAGAGCTCCAGAGTTTCTCTATGTAGATGGGAGAACCTTCCAGAAGGACAACCATCTCTGCAGCACTCCACCAAAAAGGCCTTTATGGTAGAGTGGCCAGATGACAGCCCGCTTGGAGTTTGCCAAAAGGCACCTAAAGGACTTTCAGACCATGAGACACAAATTTCTTTGGTCTGATGAAACCAAGGTTGAAATCTTTGGCCTGAATTCCAAGCGTCACTTCTGGAGGAAACCTATCACCGTTCCTACTGTAAAGTTATGCTGTGGGGATGTTTTTTCAGCGGCAGGGACTGGGAGACTAGTCGGGAAAGATGAACAGAGCTTGAGAGGATCTACAGAGAAGAATGGGAGAAACTCTCCAAATGCAGGTGTTGCCAAGCTTGTAGCGTCATACCCAAAAGACTCGAGGCTGTAATCGTTGCCAAAGGTGCTTCAACAAAGTACTGAGTAAAGGGTCTGAATACTTATGTAAATGTGATATTTCAGTTTTTTTTTTATACATTTTKAAAAATGTGTAACTTGTTTTTGCTTTATCATTATTCGGTATTGTGTGTAGATTGATGAGAAAAAACAACAACAATTTAATCAGTTTTAGAACAAGGCCTTAACATAACAAAATGTGGAAAAAGTCAAGGGGTCTGAATACTTTCCGAATGCATTGTACATTTGTGAACAGCCTTCCACAACGACCACAATTTGTAAGGCACAAATAGCTAAATGAGAGAGCAGCAGTATGATTCACATCAATGCACTATGTAGATATAAAACATTTATGATATCTGTATCAGCCGTAGTAGGCTACACAACTGCTGTCGTCCTTACCGCCAAGCGTTTATTTATGTTTGATTTTCTTTGAATGCCGACAGCAGTCGCACCATTGGAAGACATGGCTTGGACTGTAGACTACAAAAGCCTATTCCTGCTCTTCCCACAATCCATCAAACACATTTGGTGTGTTAGTGGTCTCTGACTTGTGGTCAGACTCGATTAGGCGGAACCAACTTTTAATAAAGGTTAAATTWAAAAAATCTGTGCAGCTTTTTTTTGGTACTGATTTGAATTATTGAGAGAACCAAGGTGTCAAGTTTTTTTTTTGCTTATCGGAGTACAATATTTTTGTTGGTACCGGATTGCAGTTTTTTGGGGGTAATCCGTTACTCCCCAACCTGGTAGCAGGACATACCTCTTTCCCACACACACACACCTTCCTGTGGTGTTTCTCTTGGAAGCACGGCTGATTTCCCATCTCTCTCCTTCATCACTGGTAAAGCCTCTATTCTGGGAAGCCTGTCATCTAGGATTAGGGTTCTGCCTGCTAATCAGGCTATTAGTGACTGAGTCGGGCAGCGGGATTAGGGCCTGTAACCATGCTCTGCTCTGCCTCCATTCTAGGGTCAGGAGTCACAGGCACAGGGTAGGCATGCAGCCCCAGTCTAATCGGCCCATCAACCACACCCAGGAGAATGTCTTGATTATAACAACTAAACAATGCTGCTTTTGTCTTCTCTGGTAAATGAGGTTAATGTTGTTTACAGGTATGATAACTAAGATAATACAGTGGTATTGTGCCTCACACCTGCCCTGTGCCTCACACGTTACAACCATAGTTTACCGTAACAGCCTTGCAAAAGGGCTTACTAACAATGACCAGACGTTAGACATTCATTTACAGAATGTATGCCTACCTCAGTCTGTTTAACCAAAACTGTAGTGCAGTGATAACACTGCACTGGTACCAGCCTTGTACGGCACATAGCTGCTGATATAGGCTAGGCATAAGCCTAGACATTCCTTTACAGACTCATAGGCTGTCAGCCGGGAGACACACCCACTCTCTGTCTCACACACAAAACCACACACACCCCCCTGTGGTAAAGGGGGACTTTGTACCTGTAGTGCTGAGTAAACAGTCTGTCAGCTTGCACATGATGTGGGTTTTTTGATATGGAGTCTTCTTTTTTTTACCCTTAGTACCCTTCACTTCATCAATTAAGTTTTAGTTAAGTTTTTATAAGTTGGGCAAGAAATGGGCCTATCAACTATAGAACTTTGGAATAAAAAGTGTTTGTCTTCCATTTTGACTGATCTTTGATAATTTATTTAAGCCTAAATTATATTTTGACTAACTTAGCTAAAGAAGCATAAAGAGCTGTCTAATCAAACATGCAAAAATACCCTCCGTGCCACTAGTATCACACACAACATAACATAACATGAGAGGGGAGGGGAGGCTTATGGCGCATAGTACATATTGTATACATACAATTACTTTAGTAGCGCTTGGCTAAACAGTTTAGTTTAGGCTAATGTGGACTGGTGTGGGTTGTCTCCTTTTGTCCCAGAGAGCAGTAGGCAATATGTTGTTTAGCCTGGCCACAGGTCTGACAGTAACAATGACAGGAAAAAGTGGCTGGGGAGTTGTAAACACTATTGTTGGACCTGTGCTCCATGCAGCTGTATACAAACAACCACATTGTTTCACTCCAGGAAGTGCAGTTTCAGAGGCTGGAGGGCTTTGTTACTGACTGASCCTGAATGCTCCTCTCTTTCACTTCAACTTACCCTGTTTCTTTTTCTTGCTCTGTTGTGCCCCCCACAATTAAATCGGGGAGGGGACTGTGGATCTGTCTCCGTCTCTTCGTCCGTTCACATGTTAGTCACACGCGATATCTCAGACAGCACTGGCCCGATTTTGGATGAATGTTGCGTCTTGTCATAGAGATCCGGCAGTTAGATAATTATGCTGATTAGCCAGATGGTGGTGCTATAACAAGATTGAAAATGCTAACTTTGAAAGGTCATGCCCCTCACCCCATTTGACCTAAAGTCTTCGAATTCAGTATACGGGTCCCTCTCCTCACAAGGGTCAAATTCGCTTCAGGGATCCATAAGGTCTGCTATGATCGATTTTCTGCCATTTAAAATTTTGTGAAAAACACTTAAAATGCTACTCTTCTGGCACCGAATGACCAATCTGCATAAAACTTAATATGTTGCATCTGTGGACAAAGGTCTCAACGCAACATTTTCCAGACTAATACATAAAACAACATGGTTGATATTGACCAATAAACATTCACGTGGGCTTGGTCTGGCATATAAATCAGTCAATTACAGTATATTCGTATGGTAACAGTTTGTTGCAAACACTGTCAACACTCTACATATGCAAGAACATTCATATCGGCCACAAGGTGGTGCTATAACGGGCACATGTTTGTCTTTGAATCTGTTTGACGCAGAGTGCTAAAATTTGGCACACATGCTCAGGGATATGAGTCTAGCTAACCCACTCGATATTCAGACACCGCTGGCCCGATTTTGACAACGTTTATGTGAATGATGTGTCTTGCTATAGAGGTCAGTTTAAAACAAATGTTATTACACTGATTGGCCCAAGGGGGAGTAATCAACTGTACGTACAGTTGAAGTCGGAAGTTTACATACACTTAGGTTGGAGTCATTAAAGTTCATTTTTCAACCACTCTACAAATTTCTTGTTAACAAACTATAGTTTTGGCAAGTCGGTTAGGACATCTACTTTGTGCATGACACAAGTACTTTTTCCAACAATTGTTTACAGACAGATTATTTCACTTATAATTCACTGTATCACAATTCCAGTGGGTCAGAAGTTTATATACACTAAGTTGACTGTGCCTTTGAACCGCTTGGAAAATTCCAGAAAACGATGTCATGGCTTTAGAAGCTTCTGATGGGCTAATTGACATAATTTGAGTCAATTGGAGATGTACCTGTGGATGTATTTCAAGGCCTACCTTCAAACTCAGTGCCTCTTTGCTTAACTTCTTTCGGATCATTGGGACGCTAGCGTCCCACCTCGACAACATCCGGTGAAATTGCAGAACGCAAAATACAAAAGTAGTAATATTAAACATTCATAAAAATACAAGTGTTATACACCATTCTTTTGCTTAGAATCTTGTTAATCCAACCGCTTTGTCCGATTTACAATAGGCTTTACGGCGAAAGCATAGCATTTGATCGTCTGAGGACAGCGCCTCCCCCACTTCCAGCATTAACATGAATTCATAACCTGCACAGGTGTCACAAAACTCAAAATTAGCGATAAAATAAATCACTTTCCTTTGAAGATCTTCATCTTTTTGCAATCCAAAGGGTCCCAAGTTACACAATGAATGGTCGTTTTGTTCGATAAAGTCCTTCTTTATATCCCAAAAATGTCAGTTTATTTGGCGCGTTGGAACAGGTGGATTTCTGAATCAAACTCGCCAACGTGCCTACAAAGGAATCTAAAAATGTACCTGTAAACTTCGTCCAAACAATTCAAACAACGTTTCTAATCCAACCTCAGGTACACTAATATGTAAATAATCGGAATATACTGTGTTCAATACCGGAGAAATAGAACAAGGAGCGTGCTCTCATTCACGCGCGCCAAAAGACTAAAGTCCTTCTGAGGGACACTTCGAAAGAATACGAATTCAGTTTTCAAAAAACAAGCATGAAACAATTTCTAAAGACGGTTGACATCTAGTGGAAGCCATAGGAACTGCAATCTGGGTCCTAATTATTAGACTTTCCCATTGAAAAGTCCAATGACTTCAAAAAAGAAATTTCCTGGATGGATTGTCCTCGGGGTTTCGCCTGCCAAATCAGTTCTGTTATACTCACAGACATTATTTTAACAGTTTTAGAAACTTTTGAGTGTTTTCTATCCAATACTACCATGCATATGCATATCCTAGCTTCTGGGCCTGAGTAACAGGCAGTTTACTTTGGGCACCTCAGTCATCCAAACTTCCGAATACTGCCCCCTAGCCTTTAAAAGTTAACATCATGGGAAAATCAAAAGAAATCAGCCAAGACCTCAGAAAAAAAATTGTAGACCTTCAAGTCTGGTTCATCCTTTGGCGCAATTTCCAAACGCCTGAAAGGTACCACGTTCATCTGTACAAACAATAGTACGCAAGTATAAACACCATGGGACCACGCAGCCGCCATACCGCTCAGGAAGGAGATGCGTTCTGTCTCCTAGAGATGAACGTACTTTAGCGCGAAAAGTGCAAATCAATCCCAGAACAACAGCAAAGGACCTTGTGAAGATGCTGGAGGAAACGGGTACAAAAGTATCTATATCCACAGTAAAACGAGTCCTATATCAACATAACCTGAAAGGCCGCTCAGCTAGGAAGAAGCCACTGCTCCAAAACCGCCATAAAAAAGCCAGACTACGAGTTGCAACTGCACATGGGGACAATGATCGTACTTTTTGGAGAAATGTCCTCTGGTCTGATGAAACAAAAATAGAACTGTTTGGCCATAATGACCATTGTTCTGTTTGGAGGAAAAAAGGGGAAGCTTGCAAGCTGAAGAACACCATCCCAACCATGAAGCACGGGGGTGGCAGCGTCATGTTGTGGGGGTGCTTTGCTGCAGGAGGGACTGGTGCACTTCACAAAATAGATGGCATCATGAGGTAGGAAAATTGTGGCTATATTAAAGCAACATCTCAAGACATCAGTCAGGAAGTTAAAGCTTGGTCGCAAATGGATCTTCCAAATGGACAATGACATTTACATTACATTTAAGTCATTTAGCAGACGCTCTTATCCAGAGCGACTTACAAAATTGGCTGCATTTCACCTTATGATATCCAGTGGAACAACCACTTTACAATAGTGCATCTAACTCTTTTAAGGGGGGGGGGTTAGAAGGATTACTTTTATCCTATCCTAGGTATTCCTTAAAGAGGTGGTTTCAGGTGTCTCCGGAAGGTGGTGATTGACTCCGCTGACCTGGCGTCGTGAGGGAGTTTGTTCCACCATTGGGGTGCCAGAAGCAGCGAACAGTTTGAGGGCTGAGCGGGAACTGTACTTCCTCAGAGGTAGGGAGGCGAGCAGGCCAGAGGTGGATGAACGCAGTGCCCTTGTTTGGGTGTAGGGCCTGATCAGAGCCTGAAGGTACGGAGGTGCCGTTCCCCTCACAGCTCCGTAGGCAAGCACCATGGTCTTGTAGCGGATGCGAGCTTCAACTGGAAGCCAGTGGAGAGAGCGGAGGAGCGGGACGGGTGACGTGAGAGAACGTGGGAAAGTTGAACACCAGACGGGCTGCGGCGTTCTGGAGTGATTGTAGGGTTTAATGGCACAGGCAGGGAGCCCAGCCAACAGCGAGTTTAGTACCATACGGGAGATGACAAGTGCCTGGATTAGGACCTGCGCCGCTTCCTGCGTGAGGCAGGGTCGTACTCTGCGAATGTTGTAGAGCATGAACCTACAGGAACGGGTCACCGCCTTGATGTTAGTTGAGAACGACAGGGTGTTGTCCAGGATCACGCCAAGGTTCTTAGCACTCTGGGAGGAGGACACAATGGATGTGTCAACCGTGATGGCGAGATCATGGAACGGGCAGTCCTTCCCGGGAGGAAGAGCAGCTCCGTCTTGCCGAGGTTCAGCTTGAGGTGGTGATCCGTCATCCACACTATATGTCTGCCAGACATGCAGAGATGCGATTCACCACCTGGTTATCAGAGGGGAAAGGAGAAGATTAATTGTGTGTCGTCTGCATAGCAATGATAGGAGAGACCATGTGAGGATATGACAGAGCCAAGTGACTTGGTGTATAGCGAGAATAGGAGAGGGCCTAGAACAGAGCCCTGGGGACCAGTGGTGAGAGCACGTGGTGCGGAGGACAGATTCTCGCCACGCCACCTGGTAGGAGCGACCTGTCAGGTAGGACGCAATCCAAGCGTGGGCCGCGCCGGAGATGCCCAGCTCGGAGAGGGTGGAGAGGAGGATCTGATGGTTCACAGTATCAAAGGCAGCCGATAGGTCTTAGAAGGATGAGAGAGAGGAGAGAGAGTTAGCTTTAGCAGTGCGGAGCGCCTCCGTGACACAGAGAAGAGCAGTCTCAGTTGAATGACTAGTCTTGAAACCTGACTGATTTGGATCAAGAAGGTCATTCTGAGAGAGATAGCAGAGAGAGCTGGCCAAGGACGGCACGTTCAAGAGTTTTGGAGAGAAAAGAAAGAAGGGATACTGGTCTGTAGTTGTTGACATCGGAGGGATCGAGTGAGGTTTTTTCAGAAGGGGTGCAACTCTCGCTTTCTTGAAGACGGAAGGGACGTAGCCAGTGGTCAAGATGAGTTGATGAGCGAGGTGAGGTAAGGAGGAAGGTCTCCGGAAATGGTCTGGGAAGAGAGGAGGGTGACATTTGTGTCAGCGCTGCGCCGCGCACACCTTTCAATTAAAGCAGACTAAGGAGGGATGTTGTCATGAAAGGTTTGATGGAGGAGGGCAGGCCAGATGGAGTGGGCAGGATGGAGGTGGGGTAGGCCTGATGGAGCGGGCAGGATGGAGGTGGGGTAGGCCTGATGGAGCGGGCAGGACCCCAAGCATTCTTCCAAAGTTGAATTTTTACTGGGATTAAATGTCAGGAATTGTGAAAAACTGAGTTTAAATGTATTTGGCTAAGTGGTATGGTAACTTCCGACTTCAACTGTACATTAGTCACACGCAGTATCTCAGACACCACTGGCCCGACTTGGACGTAATTTAGGTGAATGATGCGTCTTGCTATAGAGATCCGTCATTTACAAAATTGCACTGATTGCCCCATTGGCATCATTCGTGGGAGACATGTTACCTTGTTTATCTCTCTTTTTTTTCCCCATCTCGCCCTCTTCTTATTCATTTTGCATTAATACTCTTCCTGTCCTTTACATCAGTGAACTAAAACTCCCATGTGTGTCACTATAACCTTCCCAGCGTTGTATCTTTACCCTCTTCAATTTCCCCTCTCCTCCACTACATCAGCTCTAGCCAGTGCACAGTACAGTAGGCCGGCCCTCTTTCCAACCTGCCACGCAACCAACTCTCATGAAGTGTTCACCGTCATCAGACGGACATAGTATGATGTGCTGCTATCTCTATCAGCCACCCACACAAAAGCCCTCTGTGCCGCCAGTCATACCTCCTCTATTCTTGATTTGTTATTGTGGTTCTTTTTGCGAGGGCCGGCCTGGTTGTGTTTTTCCTTTAGTCCCCTGGGCCAGTTCGGTAGTCACAGTACTGCAGTGAGTGGAAAGTGGCCATGGCACAGTTCCAAGATGCTAGATTTACATTTGGTCATGTTAGTGCAGAAGTGTGCCGATCTGACACAGCGCATAACTCCCAATGCACAGACTGGACACTCTGTGTGTGTTCCTCATTCCACAACAAATGTGGTAGAAACGGGCTACAAATTACTGTAAGTGAAGAGTAAGTTATCCTGTTAGTTTATCAGTAACAGTCATTCTCCAGGCCTGTTGCCCTAATTTCCCAGTTTTCCAGGAAAATGATGGCCCAGAATGACCGCATTTGACCAACTAATATCTGGGCACGTATTCACAAAGGGTCTCAGAATAGCAGTGCTGATCTAGGATTAGGTTCTTCCTGTCCATGTAATATTATCCATTATGGTCTTAAAGGCTAATCTGTTCTTCGATCAGCACTGCCACTCTGAGACACTTTAAAAATACAGGCTCTGGTTTCACTGAATGGTACTGGACTTAACTGGTGTTGGTTACTGCACCCTCAAAGGCTAAATGTGCCAAAGGTGTTCATGTTCCGGTTATTTTAGCCCAGGCCAAGAGGCAGACCTGTTCTTGTCACCTACAAGTAGTCTGTTTTGTTCATCGTTTTTGCATTCTATTTAAGAAGAGTTGCTTTTTCTGTGTCCGTCACCATCCTCTCACGTTTCCTTTTGGTATACAATTTGCTGTAATAATACGTCCCCATAAACTCTATCTTGGCATTCGCCAGCAGGGTTTTGGTGAAGAATTACAGCATATTATCACTTTAGCTATTCCCCTTTAGCAAGATTGTAGGACAAAAAGGATTTTACAATGATAGGGAGGGGAGATACAATGAACCTTTCATTCTGCAATGAAACTCTACAATGCACAATGAAGTTAAATGCATAAATCAATCAACATGATAGGGTACCATTGCACGGAATGGGCTGACTCGCCATAATAACATCATGTCTCCCCCTCTGTTTGTTGTGGTTGTCCATTAAGAACCACACGCTCAGATGATTTAGTGCTGACAGAGGAGAGGGGATGGTGTGTTGCTTGTGTTCATTGTGCTGACGCGTGTTGCGGCAGAGTGTTGTCTTTGCTTTGGTGATTTAGCCTATATATGCGCGCGCGCGCGCACACCTTTCAATTAAAGCAGACTAAGGAGGGATGTTGTCATGAAAGGTTTGATGGAGGAGGGCAGGCCAGATGGAGTGGGCAGGATGGAGGTGGGGTAGGCCTGATGGATGGGCAGGATGGAGGTGGGGTAGGCCTGATGGAGCGGCAGGATGGAGGTGGGGTTAGGCCTGATGGAGTGGGCAGGATGGAGGGCGTGGGGTAGGCCTGATGGAGTGGGCAGGATGGAGGTGGGGGTAGGCCTGGATGGAGTGGCAGGATGGAGGTGGGTAGGCCTGATGGAGCGGGCAGGATGGAGGTGGGGTAGGGCCTGATGGAGTGGCAGGATGGAGGTGGGTAGGCCTGATGGAGCGGGCAGGATGGAGGTGGGGTAGGCCTGATGGAGCGGGCAGGATGGAAGTGGGGCAGGCCTGATGGAGCGGGCAGGATAGAGGTGGGGTAGGCCTGATGGAGTGGGCAGGATGGAGAAGGGTAGGCTGGATTAGGGATGGGCATTTGAAATATGAGCACATTTATCTAAATGCCTATGCCAACAATGTGCAACAATGCCTAATTTATCAAAACCATACAGATAACAAATCATGATTGCTAAATTGCCCCATTATTTATTTATATATATAAATAGTTTTCAGTCAATAAAAAACGTAATATGAGCGGGTTATATTATATAATGGAACACAATCTTTAAGAAGACAGTAACTTCAGCAGTGGCGCTAGCTTGTAGAAGTCTGTGGCTGTGCAATGGCATAGACAAGTTAGTCATATTTCCTGAGCCCTTATCACAGTCAAGACACCTGTTTTTTAGTAAAAGAAAACATGTTGTAATAAAATAGAACAGACAAAAACACAATACATTTGAGGCATCTTAAAAAGTTAGTAATTCATAATGCTTTATTAAGAAGTGTAATAAACTACTGAGAATAAATAATAATAAGGATAATAAAGATACATTATTATATATGTAAAGCACTTTTCATTATGCAGAATAATCTCAAAGTGCATAAAATTAAAACCAAATAAGACAAAAAATGGACACAACCCATGGGGCGGCGCACAATTGGCCTAGTGTCGTCTGGGTTAGGGAGGGTTTGGCCGGCAGGGATATCCTTGTCTCATCGCGCACTAGCAACTCCTGTGGCGGGCCGGGCGCTGTGCACGCTGACCAGCTCGCTAGGTGTACAGTGTTTCCTCCGACACATTGGTGCGGCTGGCTTCCGGGTTGGATGCGCGCTGTGTTAAGAAGCAGTGCGGCTTGGTTGTGTTTCGGAGGATGCATGGCTCTCGACCTTCGCCTCTCCCGAGTCTCATCGCTGCAACTCCCGTACGGACAAGACAGTAACTACTAACAATTGGAAACCACGAAATTGGGGTAAAAAAAATGTATGGACACAACTACACAGGGCAGCTGACGCTAGAAGGACACAGCTGACGCCGGAAGGACACAGCTGACGCCGGAAGGACACAGCTGACGCCGGAAGGACACAGCTGACGCCGGAAGGACACAGCTGACGCCGGAAGGACACAGCTGACGCCGGAAGGACACCAAGGAGCACAGCTATCAACAGAAAGCCTTTCTAAAGAGTACTCTCTTTAGGCCTGTTTTAATGAGGCGTTATTCATAATAAGTTGTTATGTCTAACATGTCCAAGCAGTAGTGCATGATTCAGCATATTTTGATATGCAGCCTTATACAGTGATTGTCATGAGTTTTTGGTTGACTTTGTTTTTTGTTGTTATATTGTGCTGTCAAAATAGAGCTCCAGAATGTTCAGATAAAAAAAAAATTACAATAGAGATGAATTTGTCTTCATCTTTATTTGGGCTAATATTATACACTGAGTATACAAAACATTAAGGACACCTGCTCTTTCGATGACAGACTGACCAGGTGAAAGCTATGATCCCTTATAGATGTCAGTTGTTAAATCCACGTCAATCAGTGTACATGAAGGGCAGGAAACAGGTTAAAGAAGGATTTTTAAGCCTTGATACAATTGAGACATGGATTGTGTATGTGTGCTATTCAGAGGGTGAATGGGCAAGACAAAAGGTTTAAGTGCCTTTGAACGGTGTATGGTAGTAGGTGCCAGGCGCACCGGTTTGTCAAGAACTGCAATGCTGCTGGGTTTTTCCATGCTCAACAGTTTCCTGTGTGTATCAAGAATGGTCTACCACCCAAAGGACATCCAGCCAACTTGACACAACTGTGGGAAGCATTGAAGTCAACTTGGCCCTGTGGAAGGCTTTCGACACCTTGTAAAGTCCATGCCCCGAACGAATTGAGGTTGTTCTGAGCGCAAAACTCAATATTAGGAAGGTGTTCCTAATGTTTGATATACTCAGTCTAACTCAATTGGTGCTAATTCACCACCTGAGGAAGTGAAAACTCAAAACACATTAGCTAGATCACTAACTCCTATAATGTAACACCTACTGCTAGTAGCCATGTATTACTCTAACATTAAATGTAATGTCCTAAAAAAAACTGCAATAGTCAACACTCCTCTCTTTAATATGGACAACTACAGTAGTTGCTTCCCAATTTGCATTTTGAAATGTTGAACAATCATTAGGGGAACACAAGGGTGGTGAGAAACTCGGTCATTACAGCATCGAAACGGGCAGGCACAGCAGCCGGGTGGACACTTTTATTACAGGAAGGATGAGGATAATGCACTTCACTGTTTAACCAATTCATGGTTTTATACGCCCCAAAATTAGGACGTTTTGATTGAGGTGACCAGGTACCTTGTGCAGCTAGCAACAGTGCGATCAATTACAAATTTAGCTCACACAGCCAAGTCAAAGGGTTGCAAAATGCGACTAGTTGGTCGCAAAATGCGACTAATTGGTCGCAGTCTGGAGCCCTTTGTGGCTTTGGTAATAATAACCTAATCCTCTGTGTTGAACATACACCCCCCACATATTACAAGGAAATTAGTTTGTGAAACAAATCTTACCTTTACATTTTATAGGGAACTTAACATTATTCTCAACTGAAACACTTGCTACAATGTTCAACATCTAAATGAGTGGTGTAAGTCCAGCTTTCAAGGGGTTTGTGCAATGATTTATATACACTAGATGACCTGGGGCACTGTTTAGAAAGCTACCGCACCTCCATCTTGGCACTCCTAAAATATTTTTGACAATGTTGGAAGTTATAGAAATGCATTTATTCATGTCTAAATTTTGTTTTTGCCACGTTTATTCTATTACAGACACCTTAATGCATACTTTTAAATTATATGTGAGCTAAACATACAAAAACTTTTTCCGTAGCCCTTTACACAGGTTGATTTGGGCACTAATAAGCGCCTAAATTGGAATGTAGTGGCTTTACAGTAATAAGCTATACATGATGTCCGAGCTCTGGCTCTGCGCTTCAGTGCTGCATAGGTTTTTTGACGGACAGACATTCTGAACTTGAGCACCTCACGCAACAAGAAGTTGCCCCATCCCTCCCGGTAATTGGTCAACTTTTTGATGTTTTTTTTGTTTGTTGTCTGATTGAGTGAAATGCTGAAAATGTAAGATGACTCTATGTATTTTGAAAGATGAGGTGTTGAGGATTATAATAAATACAGCTTTGATGTCATACTAGCAAAAAATTCATATACAGTGTCAACGTTTATGATCCATGATTTGATGTACTGTTACAAAATTACATGTTGATATACCCTGGGTTGTTCTGAACAGAATGAGTCTACTGAGTGTTTGTTTATTGTTTAGAACATTTGCTGCAGGACATGCACCTGAATGCACTCATGACTCTTTCACTGCAAACAAAAATTACAATCTGTTTCTCTGAAATTGACTTCTGAAAGACTAACACTGTAAGATTGTATTTTATATCTTAGCTAGTCATGTTGGCAATATAACAAGCTTTCAAATCAGACCCCGATTGCGGTTTTATAATGGACAGTTTTTGGATTGCGTAAACAACAGTAATTGTGTGATGGCAGGTGTCAGGACTTGCCCTCCTGGATGGAGATCAAAGGTTTCAAAGCCCTCGTCTCCTGGGGGAGTTGGACAGTTTTGTGACGGTCGTAAATACCTTACAGGAACTTTCTCTCCCATGCCAGGCAGTATTGAGGGGACAGAACCCTTTTGTTACTAAGAGATTCTTCCCGCCAAAACCACAACATCAAAGTGGATAATGGAGCAATATTTCTAACAAAAAATGTGGGAAATGGTTGAGAGGGACTTAAATGATCTGACATGATTGTTCTTTATTATTTTGTGATATCATTAAAGACGCTATAACGGAAACGTTGTAATTTTAAGGGCTTTCACAATGTATATGTCAGAGTTATATCTAAATGTTGTAACTTATATTATTAAATAAACTATTTGTGAGAAGATAAAATGTGATTTTAGCCTTCTAAATGAGAAATGTTTTTCATATAAAGGTTTACCCAGTCAGTAACCATGCCCACGTGACCACAGACATTATGCCAAAAGGATGGAACGCCCCTTTTGCCAGAGTGCTTATAAAGGTCTCCTAAAGAATTAACACATTAGACCAGTACATTGCCGGGTTGCTACTAGTGTGTAAATGGTTTAAAACTACTAGACCAGTATATGTGCAGCGTGACCGACGGCGTGAGCTGAATGTTACGAAATGGTAAGACCCTCTGAAACTCGACAGAGAATAAGACATGCACCGCCTACAGCTCTGCATGTAACATAGTCTAGGAAACTCAACCGAAGACGAGAAAAGAGAATTGGAATGTCTAATGAATCCAGTCTAACGAACACGTCCATAACAAAGCCTAGTAAGGACATTGTAAGGACATTGTGACCTCTGGTGGACAACCAGAGACTTTCTGTTGAACTATTGGTCACAGACGGATCGAGGGGTTTCAACAGAGAGACGACAAAGACATATAAGTGTAAATATGTTGCGTTTCTAAATCTGAATGAGCGGGTGTTAGGGTGCTAAATATCGATATTCACGATGAACGTATTATTCAACTGTATCTACGATAGTTGAATTCCTTTCTTTCCTTCTCCCACTCTTTCTTTCCCCACCCCTTTCATTGTGTAACCAGCCGTCATATTGGGTTAGTCCACTAGGGACTTTTCATTGGATTATGTTAGTAATCAATTCAACATATATTGTGTGTGTTTATGTAATTCTGTGTGATTTAGTTACACAAATTGGCTTAATTATTTATTTATCGCTGAATCATCATTTAGACTTGGGTTTGTGCAGAGTTGAAGTCAACGACATTCAGAATGAGATGATAATAATGAATACTTTACTGTTATTGATGTAAGAGATCTTTTGAGTTTAAGTCGGGAGATAGTAGCTCGTTAAATAACTTTTCCCGTGGTGCCCCAAGATGCTAATGAGTTATATGTTAAATGAATAATTTAATCACGTAATAATTAAACATAGTTAATTGATTTTATAAAATAAGTCATCACATCAATGGTATTCACGACACAGGGTTGTGTTTCAAATGAAACAACTACAAGTGTGCTTGCTCTAGTTCCTCAACTGCACAGCTAAGAGAGCTAAAAAGAAGTACCTTATCGTTAAAGACTCTTCGAGTCATAAAAGTGCATTGAAATTGCTTAGGAACTGTGCACACTTTGGAGAGGTGTGGGGGCATTTGGAGATACCAGTTGGTCCTCTCATTTAAACCCTTGTAATTATTTTGTCTTATGTTGCATCTACCCCCCATTTTCCAGGAATATTATTTTACTGAATGTATCCAGAGTACTTTCAGATTTCGTTATCAACAAATGTGGTGAAAAGTAGAGTAAATGTAAAATGCAAATAAAATCAACAGTAATGTTTGGGTTCAGTTTGTCAGGTGAACTGTTGTGTACTCACCTTTTGGTCTAAAATTGTTCCTGTGATCTCCAAGCCGTTCCTTTTCAATTGCTACCATGATTATGCAAATTATTTTCATATTTCTGTAAAAAACATTTCAATTTAGCCCTGTCCATGTAGGCCAATTCCCAGTAATGTTACTGACGATCTACACAAAATACTCAAATGTCAAAGGGATTTCTTTTCTTAAAGATGAATAAAAATATACCCTGATTAGTAATTATTCACCCCTCAATACATCTTAAACACCTTTGGCAGCAATTACAGCTGTGTGTCTTCTTGGGTAAGTCTCCATAAGAGCTTTGCACATCTGTATTATGCAATATTTGCCCGTTCTTAAAAAAATTCTTCAAGCTCTGTCAAGATGTTGGGGGTCATGGCTAGACAGCAATTTTCAGGTCTTGCCCTAGAATTTTAAGCAGATGTAAGTTAAAACTGTAACTTTGCCACTCAGGAACATTCACTCGCTTCTTGGTAAGCAGCTCCAGTGAATATTTGGCTTTGTTGTAGGTTATTGTCCTGCTGAAATGTGAATTCCCCTCCCAGTGTCTGGTGTAAAGCAGACTGAAGCAGGGTTTCCTCAAGGATTTTGCCTCCATTTATTTTCATCCTGAAAAACTCCCCAGTTTAATGTGTGGCCTAAGGTGTTGGTTCCAAAAATCCTTTGTATGCTGGACAGTGAGTGTGGGAGCTGGATCAATGGCCTCTTCTCTCTGGGTCCACTGGGTCAGTACCAGTCAATTAATGCCACAGACCGAGACGGTTTATCATCACCAAGCATGTCAGTCCATATATAGACACACTGACATGTAATGTGTTATGTCAGTAGCTGCTTGTATACAGTGCCGTGAAAAAGTATTTGCCCCCTTTGTAATTTTCTCTACTTTTGCATTTTCTTTTTATATTGAATGTTATCAGATCTTCGACCAACACCTAATACTAGTTAAAGGGAACCTGAGTGAACAAATAACACAACAATTACATACTTAATTTATTTCATAAACAAAGTTATGCAACACCCAATGCCCTTTGTGAAAAAGTAATTTCCCCCTTACACTCAATAACTGGTTGTGCCACCTTTACCTGCAAGAACTCCAACCAAACACTTACTGTAGTTGTTGATCAGTCTCATGTCGCCGTGGAGGAATTTTGGCCCACACTCCCATTCAGAACTGCTGTAACTCATCAACATTTGTGGGTTTTCAAGCATAAACTGCTTGTTTTCAAGTCCTACTACAATATCTCAATTGGGATTAGGTCGGTACTTTTGACTAGGCCATCCCAAAACTTCAAATTTGTTGCTTTTTAGAAATGTTTCATGTAGACTTATTGTCTGTTTTGAATCATTGCTGCTGTTCAGCTTCAGCTCACAGACGGATGGCCTGACATTCTGCTGTATAATTCTGATACAGAGCAGAATTAATGGTTCCTTCTATCTAGGCAAGTCGTCCAGAGGCAGCAAAGCGTCCCCAAACGGTCACACTACCACCACCGTGCTTAAACGTTGGTATGAGGTTCTTATTGTGGAATGCAGTGTTTGGTTTTCGCCAAGCATTATGGAACTCATGTCGTCCAAAAAGTTAGACTTTTGAGTCATCTGTCCATGGAACATTCTTCCAAGAGTCTTGATCATCCAGGTGCTTCTAGGGTGCTTTTTGACAAACTTGACGACATTGTTCTTGGACGTGGACTGTAGGTACAGGCAAAAGCCAATATTGACTCATGGCACTAGTGTAGGCGGTCAGTCAGGTGATGGCTCACATGCTCTTAGATCTCAGGTAAGGGACAGACCAAGGTTCTGTTTGTTTATATCTGCTTGTATCCATGACGACAGCTTTCATATTGAGAGAAGTTAACTGAAGCCAAAGAACGAGTGGAAAATTCATAGGTTGCACCTTCGTCACGTCACACGTCATTGTTATGAACATTCTCAAGCGGCCCTCTGCCGGCGGCGCCATTGAGGTGCCCGAAAATCATTAGAACCCCAGTCATTCTGAATGGAGGCTGACGACTGTTTAGTCTAAATTACACTAGTGTCCTGGAAATACGATGACATTGGTAAAGTAGGCAAATATTTAATAGGAAATAACTTTGCCATCATTATCATGTTGTCAAATTTCTACTTTAGACAGATGGCAATGTTGTCATTAGCTAGCAAAGTTAGTCATAGCTAGCAATGCTAACGTTAGCTAGCAAAAATCTGGTGGTCTCCCCTCAATCTTAGCTAGCCAGCTAACGTTATACTGCATCTAAAGTCAATCTGGTGACATCAAAATGATGACAAAAGCTTGTCCTACTAATTATTTGCCATCTTTTGAAATGTCATATTTCCAAGACACTGTAATGCACTTTTGATGAAATCTTCATCTGTGCTCATTGACACTGCATTAAGTAGAATGCTCAGTTGGTCATCAGTCCAAAACAAATGTTCAAAACAATATTGTGACGAAACGTGCAACCCATGAATAGCTAATTTTCCCCCTAACTTGTGGCTAACATAAAGAACTACAAATGCCAAAGCTGTCATCAAGGCCAAGGGTGGCTACTTTGAAGAATCTCAAATATAAAATATATATTGATTTGTTTAACATTTTTTTGGATACTAAAGGATTCCATATGTGTTATTTCATAGTTTTGATGTCTTCACTATTATTTTACAATGTAGAAAATAGTAAAAATAAAGAAAAACCCTTGAATGAGTAGGTGTGTCCAAACTTTTGACTGGTGCTGTATGTTACTGTTGTCTTAGGCCTACAAAACCTAGCGGTCAAACAGGGAAATGGTTCCAAACTTTTGACTGGTACTGTACATTTAACCAAAATGTACGCATCAAAAACAAAAAATAAATGAAAAGGGAAAGAAAAGCAGGGAAGTGTAATGCAATTGTGAAATTACATGTCTTGAGTCTGATAGTGGATGTATTAAGTTGTCAATATCAAAATGTGACATTTCTTAATTTGTATACCAGACTAACATTTAGAGGTAATAACTGGAATAATAATAATTAAAAGGATAATAATGAAGTGTAATAGTGAAGTTGCAGAGAAAAGCCATGCATTTCTTTTTATTCTGATATGTGTCAATCCTGCCTTTATGCGGCCACGTTTTCCCAAAACAGCTGACACCCCATTCTTTCTGCAATCACATGACACCTTGAGTATGAAAACATCTATTTTGGGTATTGAACTACAGTAAGAATTACAGAACTATGGAATTACATCATGGGTCCCTGATTTGTACTACACATAAATGCATAATTATGGATATGAATGCCATTCTCTTCTTGGTGATGTATCCTGAATAGGTACACAATTAGAAAAATGCAATATCATCCTTTGCATGTGTGGGTGTTGTTCTACACACTGGCTATTATTCTAATGAGCTTCGCCCCTAAACAAGGCCACATTTGGTTGCTCCGGACCAGACCAAATCTGAACCAATCATGGACGTCTGTTTCACAAGTTTGGACTTCGCAGGACAGTACAGTACATCAGAGTACACTACCAGTACATTATACTGTACTTGACTCGAGTGCTGTACTGGACTGCACTGTAAATGTTTGGGCCAAATTGGAGCCTCCTGAGGGGTGTAGCGGTCTAAGGCACTGCATCGCAGTGCTTGAGGTGTCACTACAGACCCGGGTTTGATCCCAGGCTGTGTCACAGCCGGCCACGACCGTGAGACCCATGAGGCGGCACACAATTGGCCCAGCGTCGTCTGGGTTAGGGGAGGGTTTGGCCGGCCGCGATGTCCTTGTCCCATTGCGCTATAGAGACTCCTTGTGGAGGGCCAGGCGCATGCACGCTGACTTCGGTCACCAGTTGTAGTGTTTCCTCCGAACACATTGGTGCGGCCGTCTTCCGGGTTAAGCGAGCAGTGTGTTAAGAAGCAGTGCGGCTTGGCAGAGTCGTGTTTCGGAGGACGCATTGCTCTCGACCTTCGCTTCTCCAGAGTCCCGTCGCTGCAACTACTGTACGGACAAGACCGTAACTACCAATTGGATATCATGAAATTGGGGAGAGAAAGAATGTGTAAAAAAAATTAAAATAATTAAATTCAGGTCAAATCAAGGCCATTCCGGACCGGCCCAAAAAACGTCTATGGACGTTGAAATCAGACTGACCCACCTTCAATAACTTTTGAACATCCGGTGTCAGTCGGTGCTCAGTGGGTGCAGATGCTGGTTACAGTAAATAAAAAGAGAGGGGGCTCATGGGTAGGTGTAAGTAAGAGCCGGGAGAGGTAACATGAGAGAGATGAGCTGAACAACAGTATGCCAGTGGAAGGGAGGACAGTAGCAGGTGACCCAAATGTGGTTTGTCACTACTATGATTTTCCATTGTAGCCAATTAAATCGCTGGAATTCCGATTTGGTAACAGAATTATGAGTTATAATCACTTAAATGTATATCAGTAAAAACACAAACTAATTGATAGGCCTTTGTGTGGGTTTTTGGTAAAGGAATTACAAGGCACAAGGCAATGGTTCTTAAACTTACAGAAATTATTTATCCAAAACTAAATATAAGTGTGGTTATTAGTTGGCAGGCGTCTTTACTTAAACAATATTGCATTTTGTAAAATTCTAATTTCTTCTAACTTTTTCTAGTAGAGGTTTTCTAAGTCCTCTTTTCAATACGTTTGACCAGAAATCGAAGCCATTACTTAGGCCTAATTTTTTGGATGGAAAATGGTTGAAAAATGTATCTATGCTTTAATTTCCCAAAAATATAGGTTCTTTGACACCCAATTTGATATGCTTCTGTGAACGTCACATGTTGGTGCTCATAGGTCCTTTTAAATGGAAATGACATTATCCATAAGCTCCTCAAAGCTGTGATAGTTAAATGTACCTACGAAGTTCTGGGATCAGTGTCTCTGCTTGTGTTTATCTGGCCTCACCGTTAGGATAAAAGGGCAGGACAGAACCCTATACCCAGCCTAACAAATCATCGAAAGGAAACATTGGTCCGTGTTTCTAGAAAATTACTGTATTATTCTGTTGTGATATCAGTGTCTCTTCCCTATTGCTCCATATGAATGACTTGAGAGATGTGGCCATTTTGTTGTGAGATCTCTGTTTATGTTCCAATCATCTCCAAAAGAATGACAACTGATGTTGCCATCATAGAATTAGTAGAACGGCCATCCCCATTCAGGTCAATTATGCTATAATGGGTGCCTCCCCAAAGGAGCAAAGCAGGAAATCTTTTTTATTTATTTCCATGTTTTCCGTTCTGAGATCAGTGTTTGTGCGTATCCSCAGGTGGATGGAGGCGTGTGTAGAGGAGGAGCTGCCCCCCACCACAGAGCTAGAGGAGGGTCTGAGGAACGGAGTCTACCTTGGAAAACTGGCCAAGTTCTTCGCCCCCAAGATGGTGTCTGAGAAGAAGATCTACGACAGGGACCAGGCCCGCTACAAGGTGACCTTTGTCCTCATACCACGGAATACTCTTACACTTCAGATCAACATTCTATCAAGTTGGCATGATGCCATTTCTTATCAAGCTCTGTTGAAGCTCTTGTCAAGTTACTTGACACTATTTTTCAGACTATTCATTTAACTAAACAACTAGGATACTGAATAAAACTGACACACACACACACACACACACACACACACACGACCACAAATCTGGGTGGCAGTGGGCACTATCTAGTTCCCTCCCTCTATCTAGTTCTTCTGCTCTCCCCCACACGTCCTCCCCTATCTAGTACCCCCCCCCCACACCGCCATGGAGTCAGACAGACAGGAAGTGTCTAATCCCAGATCCATTGCAGACATTTCCACTTCCTGTCAACCATCTCCCATGGGGCAGAGAGATAGCAACCCCCCCTACAGCCAGCAGCTGTGCTGACACAACACACTCACACACACACACACACACACACACACTCCAACTCTTGGTGCGTGCGTTTCCTACCAAAAACATGCTATTTGTTATATACAACAGACTCAGTTGCTGGGATCTAATGTTTCTGTTTTGCCTGTTTTTTGTCTCCAGCACACAGGACTTCACTTCAGACACACCGACAACACGGTGCAGTGGCTACGGGCCATGGAATCTGTAGGGCTGCCCAAGGTAAAACTAACACACACACACTGCCCAAGTCCCTCCTTCCAGTGGCATACAGTATCATAACCTGGTAGTAACTGGTGATATCACAAGGTTGAGTTGCCTGTTTTATGACAGATTTTACTAAGTCAAAGGACACACCTACGCAGACAAACAACTGTGAGACTTTCACTGGGCCGGGTAAATAGAGCACGCCGTTCTACTGCTTTCTTATGAGAGGCCTGAGACCAACGCTAGGAGGGTGTAGCTGTGGTGCCTGTACTACTATTGCTAGCACAAATAGAGTGTTATCAGCACCAATGCATCTTTTATGGGTGGTGACAAAAGGTGTTCCCACTGGAGCTGATATGGAGAATGCTAACACCTTATCGTCATGCCATGTGATGGTAACACTGGAACCGCTCTGGAGATGCCTGTTTGATGATCAAATCAATCGATTAATTCCTCTGTTTTGGGGGAAGCAGAATCTTAGGAGTAGACATACAACTAATGAATATGAGCTATTGTTTATTCATATGGTTATTATGGGCTCTTGTCATTATTGATGCTTGAAAATGTTTCTCTATTAATTTTAATTCACAAGAATGATCAGGGCAGGGGAATAGGTTGCTTCACAGTTGTTCCCTTCACTGTTGTTCAGCAGTGCTGTTCCCTTCTGAGAAAACACATGCACGTACACAGCAGCCAGATGTACTGTATGTATAGAAAAGAAGCACACACTGTAATACACCCAAAGGCAACTAAAGGTGTGTGGCAGTGACCAGGAGGATACAGAGGAATAGTGTCAGACTGCCACAGCTTGAAAATGAAACTGACAGCCTGAAAGATGTAGTGTTCTTGATATGACTCCTTGGCCGCTGCACTAAACAAGGTATCAGAAGACACTAATGAAAGATCCATGACTAATGCCTCCTCTGGTTTCTACTTTCAGATATTCTATCCCGAAACGACAGATGTGTACGATCGCAAAAACATGCCCAAGGTAGTGTACTGCATACACGCATTAAGGTAAGACAYAATTCCAACACAATATGTTTTTTGTGTCTTACTGTCCCCCCCTTCCCCTTTAGGCTTACTGCTTACATCATCTTACTCTTTGTGTCTACCACACACTAGTCTATTTCTTGTTTCTGTTTCTTCACTACACTTTATATTTTGGAGGTCTACAGTGCATTCGGAAAGTATTCAGACCTCTTGACTTACCACATTTTTGTTACGTTACAGCCTTATTCTAAAATGGATGAAATCAAAAATCTACACACAGTATAATGACAGTGAAAACAGGTTTTTAGAAATGTTTGCAAATGTATAAATAAATAAAAAATGAAATACATTATTTTTTTAAAGTACAGAGATCCTTGATGAAAACCTCCTCCAGAGCGCACAGGGCCTCCGACAGGGGCGACGGTTCACCTTCCAACAAGTTTCATTGTCCTTGAGTGGCCCAGCCACCATACCCAAGAAGGTGCTTCAACAAAGTACTGAGTATAGGGTCTGAATACTTACGTAAATGTGGTATTTCAGTTTGTTTTTATTTGCAAACATTACTAAAAACCTGTTTTTGCTTTGTCATTATGGGGTATAGTGTGTAAATTGATGAGTCAAGAGGTCTGAATACTTTCCAAATGCATTGTATGTTTTTAGCTCATCTTCTGCGGTTTGATGAGTCCTAAAAGCATATCACATGATATCACTGTCTAAAGGGGATCATTTGAAAAAGCTAACAAGATTGTGTGAACCAAGACAAGTGAAAAAGACTGGATGAACGTTGACTTTGAAACTATTATAGTCTGTGGTCCTTTTGGGTTCAGTTTGTGGTTAAAGCATGTGCCATCTTCAACATTTTGAGTGACAAAGGTGTGGCAATAAGCAGTAATTTCCCAAACTCACTCTTGGAACTGATGAGGTGACTTCCTATACACGTTATATTATTTCGAGTATCATAGCAAAGGGTCTGTTGTGGCCTGCTGGAGGTCATTTTGCAGGGCGCTGGCAGTGCACCTCCTTGCACAAAGGCGGAGGTAGSGGTCCTGCTGCTGGGTTGTTGCCCTCCTACGGCCTCCTCCACGTCTCCTGATGTACTGGCCTGTCTCCTGGTAGCGCCTCCATGCTCTGGACACTACGCTGACAGACACAGCAAACCTTTTTACCACAGCTCGCATTGATGTGCCATCCTGGATGAACTGCACTACCTGAGCCACTTGTGTGGGTTGTAGACTCCGTCTCATGCTACCACTAGAGTGAGAGCACCGCCAGCATTCAAAAGTGACTAAAACATCAGCCAGGAAGCATAGGAACTGAGAAGTGGTCTGTGGTCACCACCTGCAGAATCACTCCTTTTTTGGGGGTGTCTTGCTAATTGCCTATAATTTCCACCTTTTGTCTATTCCATTTGCACAACAGCATGTGAAATTTATTGTCAATCAGTGTTGCTTCCTAAGTGGACAGTTTGATTTCACAGAAGTGTGATTGACTTGGAGTTACATTGTGTTGTTTAAGTGTTCCCTTTATTTTTTTGAGCAGTGTATATAATTTAAATAGTGCAATATTTATAGGATGCCATTTGAGACCGCCTCAGTCTCTCACCTGAGAGCTGCTGTCATAGTGTGGTAATAGTGGTGCTAGTAGAAGTAACAGCTCTGTAGTGACACTTAGTCATTGTGTGATGTCAATAGTGTCACTACTAGTAGGAGGTTTTGTACTGACAGTTTTTCCCCCCGGGCTCTGCTTTCTGTGCCCACACTGACTGTCATGTATACAGTTATGTCATGTACACTGTAATGTGTACAGAAAAGGGTGGCTCGCATCTGAATGTGGCACAGAATTGGAGTGAACGTGTTAGCGAGTTGGCTTGTTTTCTTAATTTTTTTTTGCTGTTTGGTCAGGGCCCATGAGGATCAGCTTCCTTCCCTCCCTGTGTGTGCGCGGACACACACACACACACACACACACACACACACACACGTGATCTTCCTTCCTGGCAGGCTGGTCTAACCCCCACTGGGAGCCAGGGAATACACTAGCTCTGAGGAGAAGTAGACACACTGGGCTAATGGGTCTTTGTTGAGAATTCAGTACAGTGGAAAAATTGAAAGGCACCACAATAGAATGGAAACTGAACATAAGTATTCACTCCGGATATGATGGGATTGGTTGGGCATGCGTGTGTGTGTGTGTGTTGGTGACGGTGTCACGTTTTGTGTATGCGTGTGTGTGTGTGAAGAGGGGGGAGAGTGTGTGTTTGTGTGGAGGGAAAGGAAGGAGGATGTTGTTRCGTGTCCTTCCTACGTGCTTATTGGCCAAGTCAGCAGGATGATCTAACGAAGCCTCCATCATTATCCTCAGTCTCAGTCAGCTGTTTATCTCACAGCAGGGCTGAGTCTGCCAGCCAGCCATGGGTTAACAACGTATTAAACCTTTGGCCTTACCTCTGTCTCAGCAGACTCTACAGCCCTAAGGAAGAGACCTGTGTCCCTGTTTACACTCACATACATATGCACACACACACACACTTAGAGTTTAGAGGCTAACATAGCACTATCATAGCCTCCTCGTACACACAGTTACAGGCACTGGCCCAATATAATGAATGCCAACTTATCAGGAACCTGCTGGCAGATGAAAGTTTAATGCTGTTTCCAGCCACCTGTTTGTTTCAGGCCACCCTTAGTTAGCGCCGTTGGCAGAAAGCAGATATTTCTGGTTTTCAGGGATACAGTATTTTCAACTTCCATTTCCCCTGAAAAACGAAAATGGGGACTCTGCTCAGGTGTCTCTCTACGCCTGCCGTGTTAGGTTAGTTTCAGGCTGACGGGACTCAGGACGGTGCAGTTTGCATGTCAGGATTGTTACTGCTGCTTTCTCTGAGCACCCAATGCCCCCCTGTGGGGAGAAGGGGACATTGCCATTTGGCTGACGCTCTCCTAGTTCGGTCTGGAGCAGATGGATGTTTCAAGGTCCTGTTGGGATGCATCCTTCCTTCCTTAATTTCCTTCAAGTCATCACTGATCGGATTGACATGCTTTCATAGGTGAATGGAATATGGTGGATTCCTTGCTAGCCCAAGGCAAGAGGAAGGATTCATTTCTGAAGTATTGAAGCGCAGCTGAAGTGTGGATGGATGCAGATGTATAGATCTTTGTAAATGTAGGTTTCCCCTGCCTCTGAGTTATTGAGTCAACAGCCACATCTTAGCTTCAGCTTGCTACCCTTTCTTCCTAACCGTTAAAACTAGATCAGTTAATGAGTTGACGTTTGAAGCTTCATTCCTTTCCATCCCCCCCCCCTCCACAGCTTATACCTGTTCAAACTGGGCATTGCACCACAGATCCAGGACCTGCTGGGGAAAGTGGCCTTCACAGGTAAGACCAGATTATACCAGCTCTACTACATCATGATAGTTTGAGGTATCATAAGAGCCATAGCTGGAGTTCATCCTGTACTCTAACGTCAACCCATAGCGTTCTTCTCTGCCTGGCACCAGKCCGTTTTGAACTGGAGGCTGGGTCCTTGAACCTGTAACAACAGTTGCTGTGTAGTTGTACGACAGTGTAATGAGCAAGTTGCATGTAGCTAACTGCTCCAGAATGAACGCTGACATAACATACGGCGTTGTCGTGAAGGAAGAACCACTCTAGTGATTACTACCTCCCTTTAAAACTAAAGGAAAACATGTCTTCTGAAGACTCATTTAAATTGCCTCGGCTGGCGTGCGCGTGTGTGCGTGTGTGCGTGACACATAATTGGTGCTCATGTTTGGTTTTGATCGAAACAGAATGTCATCACTTGCTCCCAGCTGTGTGTTCAATTCGATAAGCACTGTGGAGATGATTTGTAACGTGGTTGATATGAGTGAAGTGTGAAATACCAAACACGTCTCTTTACCGTTCTGTTTAAAATCTCCACTGTGTCTTCATGTTATATAGGTTGCTAGTGAATGAGCAGTCCCTCTCCTAGGCACAGAGCGGCTCATAATATTGGTCGGAATGGCGCAAATGGAATGGCATCAAACACCTGGAAACCATGTGTTTGATGTACTTGATACCATTCCACTGATTCCGCTCCAGTCATTACCATGAGCCCGTTCTCCCTAGTTAAGGTGCCACCAACCTCCTTTGCTCCTAGGGTATAGAGGTTTCCTGCTGTGCCAGTTTGGCTGACCTGTTGTAATGTGATCCTGTCTGTCCCACAGAGGAAGAGATCAGTAACATGCGGAGTGAGCTGGAGAAGTACGGCATCCAGATGCCAACCTTCAGTAAGATAGGAGGCATCCTGGCCAACGAGCTCTCAGTGGACGAGGCAGCCTGTAAGTAGTACAGTACACTGTTCCGTCCACTGGATTACTTCTGGAGACCACTGGTCTTCTATCCTGCTCCTGAATAGACCCATAGGGTGTGCAGGGTTTGGTTCCAGCACAGCACAAAAACATTCGATTGAGATAATCCAGGGCTTGATGATTAGTTGAATCTGTGTTAGTGCTGGGCTTCAACAAAAGTCTGACCTCCCATAGATAGACATTTTTGCTGCTTAGTGGTATTTATTCTTGCCTCTGTCCCCAGTGCACGCTGCTGTGTTTGCCATCAACGAGGCGGTGGATAAGGGTGAGGCAGCGGTGACCATGGGGGCGTTGAAGAACRCCAATGCCATGCTGAGGAACACTGGGGAAGAACTGGCCCAGGACTACCAGGTTACACTGAGCCGGGCCAAGGKTAGCAAGGAGGACCAGGCCTCAGGCAGGGTGAGGAACTCTGAGAGCCTCCCTGTTGTTGTCCTTTCCACACAAATCAGTAAAAGAAAGTCTGTGTCCCAAATGGCATCTCATTCTCTTTCAAGATCACTGCTTTTGACCAGAGATCTATGGGCCCTGATTCTGGTAGAATTTTCCAAACTGATCTTGGATCAGCAACTTGATCCTGTTCTGAACAGAAACCTCTTAGACCAGGCAGAGAGGTAGTGAGAATTGGTAGTATATGAGTCTTGTCTGCAGTGACTACCACCTGAAACACTTGCCAWGACATTCCAGTGGCTGCAGCGTCAGCTGAACTCCCACTACAACACTAGTCTTCCCAAACAAACTGGCATCTCTCCTCCCATACTCCTCACTAACTCTGTGTAAACATGACCCACTATGTTAAATTACACATTTCTTTAGCAAAGACAAGAAATCTGAAGTTAATWTGATGTCCAGATTATCAACAATTTTAGCATGACAGATTTAGTTTCAATATGCACAACATATAAAAATGGATAGTGCGATATTGAGCCAGATGAACTCATGGATACCATTTTTATATCTTTCCGTGCAGTTTMAAGGAAGTTGAAGGTAGTTTTGTGAGCCAATACTYACTAGTATTAGAGCAATGCCTGGAAGTCTACCGATATAGCTAGTATGCAAAAAAATGGTATCCATGAGTTCATCTGACTCTGGTTTAGTAGAAAACGGCTTGATTGCCAGAATCTCGTATTATCCTTTTAAGAATGTACGTTTATAGTCCATCTAACACGATGCTTTTCTCTTGTCTCCGTGTTCAGCGCTCATCTGTAGCCACAGAGGAGAGAGATGTTTATGAGGAGCTGCTGACCCAGCAGGAGATCCAGAGCTGCATTGACCTTGTCAACAGTAACTACAGTTCCTGTCTTATGACCTCAGTTCTATAATGAACATCTCTAGGATAGGCCTTCAGAATGTCTAGAGCAGGGGTGTGAAACTCAAATTCTGTAGGGCCGTGTGTCTGCTGCTTTTCCTTATTTCTTCTCAATTTGTGTCCAATTAAGACCTAGACAACCAGGTGAGAGGAGTTTCTAACTAATCAATGACCTTAATCAAGTACAACGGAGGAGTGAAAATCCGCAGACTCTCGGCCCTCCACACATGGTCTAGAGGTAGTGTCCGAGGGGGGTGTGTGGCCAGTGTCTCCATCCAACCKCTGCTCCCTCCTGTCTGTCTCTCCAGCCCAGGTGGCGGTGCGGCAGGTGAACCAGGCCATCTCTGCCCAGGACGAGGCTGTTCTGCTGGCTGGGCTCAGGGTGCCCGCTCTGGGAATGCTGGGGGTCCAGGAGGCAAACTCCCACTGGTACCTGGAGCACTTAACCTCCTACTGCGAAATCAAGGCTCGGGTCAGTAAGGCCCAGTGGTGGAAAAAGTACTCAATTGTCATACTTGAGTAAAAGAAAAGATACCTTGATATAAAATGACTCACGTGAAAGTCACCCAGTAAAAATACTACTTAAGTATATTTAAAACCAAATACTTTTTTACTTTTACTGAAGTATCAAAAGTACATGGAATTGCTAAAATGTACTTAAGTATCAAAAGTAAAAGTCTAAAACATTTCAATTTCCTTACATTAAGCAAACCAGACGGCACAATTTTATTTTTTATTTTTTTATTGAAGGATAGCCAGGGGCACACTCCAACACTCAGACATAATTTACAAATGGAGCATTTGTGTTCAGTGAATCCACCAGATCAGAGGCAGTAGAGATGACCAGGGATGTTCTCTTGATAAGCGTGTGAATTGGACCATTTTCCTGTCAAAATGTATTGAGTACTTTTGGGTGTCTGGGAAAATGTATGGAGTAAAAAGTACATTTTCTTTAGAAATGTAGTGAAGTAAATGTTGCCAAAAATATAAATAGTAAAGTACAGATACCCCAAAAAACGACTTAAGTAGTACTTTAAAGTATTTTTACTGAAGTACTTTACACCACTGGTAAGGCCAGTGGTCAAAGTAGTGGACGCATGTCTAGTAGGTTTTTACAGGTGTCGGGATATAAAGTGTCCTGTCAAAAGAAAGCAGAATACTAACACACTGTGTAGATGTGTTTTTGCCTTCAACAGCCCCAGACTTTATTTGTAGATTAAAGTTGCATTAGAGTTACAGAACCAGGATTTTTCTATTAAATTGAACTTGTCACCCAAACACTTTCTCTTTTGACCTCAGGACACTGGAGGTGCAATGATGCTGCAGAGGGAGGAGATTCAGAGGGTGGTCAGCTCCACTAACGACTTTGCTGAGGCAGAGAAACGAAGTAAGCACCCCTCGCCTCCCATTCCAGTAATTTATATGAATTACATCAGAATAAACGTGTTTGAGTATTTGTAGGTTGCTAATCCTTTGCCATCTGCATTATAAGAAGATTGATGAGTACGATGGTTTTCCTGTTCAGAACTGGAGGCCATTGTAGCGATCAACGCGGCCATTCGTCATGGCGTAGCAGCAGAGACGGTGGAGGAGCTGATGAACCCAGAGGCCCAGCTTCCTATTGTCTACCAGACAGCTGCCAACCTCTACCAGACCGAACTGTTCAGCCTGCAGATACAGGGGGCAAAGGTGACGCACGCATGCAGGCATTCAAACACACTAACACACACACACACACACATTTGAGTTGAAATTACACTTTCCTATTTTAAGCTATGATATAAACTTGTACAGTTGTGAGCAGGTGCTAGTTGGCACAACAAAGTAGTAATAGATTTCTCTAGCTTGGTTCGCCAGTTTGCAGACAGTTGTGTGTCTGTCCAGGTGTATATGGTCACTGAGCCTTCTGTCTGATTGTATTGAGCAGGCAGGACTGGGGCATGAGGAGCTGTGTGTGGCAGTAGAGATGCTGTCTGCGGTGGCCGTGCTCAACGAGGTCCTGGACACCAAGGACCCCCAGGCTGTTACTGAACAGCTGACTGACTCTCCTCTGGGCTTCAGCAACATGGATCAGGACAACCTGCACAGGTAGCCAACACCACAACCTGCACAGGTAGCCAACACCATAACTATCTGACATATCACAGGTAACACCACAACTATCTACCCTTTTGTCCCTCTAGAGCAGGGGTCTCCAACCTTTTCTTGCATGAGAGCTACTTAAAGGAAATGTAACTTATCGCAAGTTACTATTTTTTTTCTAGCTTGCTTCTCTTCTCCCCTGCAACACTTCACAGGTCCTTGATGTTATTAGGTTCTGACAAACCAAGTTAACTCAAACGGACAACTAGAAAAAGCTCAAAACAAGTTTATTCACCCACTGGGMTAAACAGCTGAAAAGACAGACATGTTTCCACAAGTACATATATTTAGACCCTCTACTGGGCGGAGTCAACTCCTTGCACATCTAGACAGCCAATACATCTCTGTTGCTAGGCAGGAACTTAAGTGGTTCCTCTCATTGGTGTAGTCATGGCCCTGTCTCCTGTCTGTGTATGTCATAGTACTGTTACTTCTCAAATTATTCTGACCTGACCTGGTTAGGCTGTTTTTATGTTATCCAGAGCGTTGATGACTGCAATTGTGCTTCCGGCACCAATTTACACTCTTTTTCCAACGTTTACTAACACCGGCCGTATTCAACGGGTGTTGAGCGTTCGTAAATTCGTCAGTCGTTCTGCGCTCTGYCACACTCAGACGAGAGTGCTCTGAAATCGGAGTAGATAGTGTCGTGACTTTACTTCCATTAATCTGATGACTTATTTATTTAATCCTTTAACTATGTTTAATTGTTACCCAATTTTAAATTAATCATGTACAATTAACATTAGRATTTGGGGCACCACGGAAMAATTTGTTTAGAGTTACCATCTCCCGAATTAAACTCTCAGGTCTTTACCTATTTCATCGATAAACAGTCATCTTATTAATCATTACCTCTTATCAAATCATCATTCTGACCAGTCGTAATCTTCTTGGATCTGCGAAAACCCCAGTCTAGCTCATTATTCAGTACTACACAAATTGTGTTAATTATTTATTTACTAGCTAACTAAATTATAACACAGAATAAACATACACCCTTTACATGAGACTAAGGTCCCTAGTGGACTGACAAAATATGACGGTTTATTACACAGATGGAGAGGGYGGAAAAGAGGGAGACAGAGAAGAAGGAACACATTCTATAACTATTCTCCCATAAACCTCAAACTTTGCACACAAACTACCGCCCGTTTGGAATAAYAGATCGTTAATATATTTACGTGTGAAATGCCTTCGTTCGTTATATCTCTCGGTCGGAACCAAGCCTTCTCGGGAAGTTGTTGGCCTTCCAGTTGTATGGCTCTGATTGTCCGCAAGGGGTCTCCCCTTTCACGTTTTCTACTGTTCAATCTGGAAGATAACTAGTCGACGGTTCCCATTGGTGATGAGCGWCGTAGGATAGTCTCACTTAGATTCGATTTTCGCGATCTGATTTAAGACAGCTAATCAGTTGAACAAGTGATTGTCTAAGGTGAGCTTCTCGCCTCTTCCTTATCGTATTGGCATTRAGGATTCGGACCACGATTGACATGAGATGCAGCTTTTCGTCTCTCTGGTCCAAAGGAAGGTGTTCATTTCTTCACCTCGTGTTGAGGTTCAAAGTTTCAACCATTTCCAACATGAAGCTACCAGCCTCACGTTTCCTGGTTTAAGGGTTGATTCCTCTTCCAAGCCTTATGCACTCTTGGTCAAAAGGGGGCGTTCTGTTATACTGACAAGCTCTCTGACCTTACTCAGGGCCTGGCTACTTAATGTGCAAAAGATATCAAAAACTATCTCATTAGAAAACTAAAATCACATTCCTAAACACATACCTTCATTACTTTCCATATTGTATTCACAACATATTGGATAAAAACTTGACAGATAAAGGAAAGTATTTGGTCCTTACAGTTTTTAATAACATCACAAAATGAAAAACAATGTGACATTAGTTTTCCATAGTTCCCCACTGACCACTTCCCACATTATGTTAAATATATGGTTGCACATTTTTGGGACTATTCAGAGGTGGAACTTTCTGTGGGAATTAACAGGAATATATATGCAAATTAATATTAATACCATTTAAATGAAGATGTTTTTTGCATTGGATATATTTACCATATCATATGGAGACAGGAACATAAACCTTTTACCTTATCATAAGTAGACATAATTGCAAATGATTAAATTCTTCCAATGGAAAAAAAACTATTTAGTTATGAATTGAACTTTAATTAGTTGACTCTTCACATGGGATGATTTCACTGAACAACAAAAGAAAGGCAATATTGAGTGATCCCCAATGATCCTTCGCATCTCCCAAAAACGTTTTCAATATCTGTAAAATTATAGTCTTGAAACTAAAGCTTTGGTTGTTTTCCTCTCAGGCTTTGATGTCTTCTCCCTGGACCTCCTCAATGTCCACCTCTTGAACATCAGACTCTGAGGCCTCATCTTCACTGTCACTTTCCAACTTTGTTGAGGATGGCTCGTTGTCAGGCTCAAAAAGCCTAAAATTTGCCCGGATGGCCACCAATTTTTCAACACTTTGGTCAGCCTGTTACGTGCTTTGGTGTGTGTGTTCCCAAACAAGGACCAGTTGCACTCTGAGGCAGCTGATGTTGGTGGGATTTGGAGGATGGAGGAAACAGGGCAAAGAGCCTCAGATCCACAAAGTCCCTTCCACCAGGTGGACAATGAGATATGTTGGCATGACTGCCATATTGTATCTCCATCCCAAAGCCCTTGCTTGGAAGTGTACTTCACCAGACTGCCAAGAACCTTGCCCTCATCCAGGCCAAGGTGGCGAGACACGGTAGTGATGACACCATAGGCCTTGTTGATCTCTGCACCAGGCAGGATGCTCTTGCCGGCATACTTGGTGTCCAACATGTATGGGCTTCAGGCATAAGTCTTCATGCTTTTTCATGTATTTCAGAACTGCAGTTTCCTCTGCTTCGAGCAACAGTGAAGTGGACAGGGCAGTACGGATTTCTTCTCTTAGATCTGCAAACAGAGTCTGAACATCAGACAGGATGGCATTGTCTCCCTCAATCCATGCAATGGCTACTGCTATAGGTTTCAGGAGTTTCAGGCTGCTTACCACTCTCTCCCAAAATACATCATCCAGGAGGATCCTCTTGATGGGGCTGTCCATATTGGCAGACTGTGATATTGCCATGTCTTGGAGAGTCATGGTAGCAAAAACTAACTCGCAGAAATTGTTAACAAGTTAGAAATGATTTAAACACACTTTGCTGTAGGCTACTATTTACTAGTTAACAAAAAATCATGTATGTCATGTAAAATATATTCACCCCACCCAGTATTGTAATCAAAACTTACCAGAAGGCATGTAGTCCTTGGCTCAGACGATGTAGTAGTGTGGGCTCAATAGCATCTCATTAGCATGCAAGATCTTGAAAATGTGATGGAAGAGTGCACTGCACATGTGATGGAAGAATGTGCATGTACTGTGCATGTAGAGGGTTGCAATTCCATTGAATTGGGGATAGTTTAACCAAAATATGCCACAAGACCTAGAATTGCTTTATGTGTATCCCACAAAAAAGGTTAACTGTTATAAGCTAACTTTTCTAATGAATTTAAGTGAAATTACCCAAATTCCCGGGCTTAACTTCCCATGGAAAATTTCCGGAAAGTTTCCGACCCTTTGCAACCCTAGTTAAATATTGTTCCATTATCACTTTTTGGATGTTAGTTTTGGGCGGGCAAAAGTGTCTGAACAAATACATTCCTTTAGTTAATGCTAAAGCGAAAGAGAGTCTCCGTCTTGTAATTTACGACCGAGTGTGAAGGGTCGACCATCCAGCAGCTCCCCCTCTCCCCTCTGTGGGAGAGAGAGAGGCCTGGTTACTGTCACAATCTCGGCAGTCTGATCTGACCCATTCTGATCCTCACAGGACTGTCATGACAATAGCCAGAGCGAATTTACCAGCTACGTCTATCAACAGTTGTCGCAGTGACATTAACATTCTATTGAAATGGTTACTTGCATAGTAGAGTTTTTTGTTAAGACATGTAGCTAGCTAAACAATGAACCATATTCCCAACTCAGGACGTTAACTTCTCTGGGATATGTGGGACGCTAACGTCCCACTTGGCCAAAAGCCAGTAAAAATGCAGAGCACAAAATTCAAATAAATTACTATAAAAATCAATCTTTCATGAAATCACACATGAAAATCATGAAAATACCAAATTAAAGCTATACTTGTTGTGAATCCAGCCAACATGTCTGATTTCAGAAAGGATTTACTGCAAAAGCACACCAAACCGATTATGTTAGGTCAGTACATAGCCACAGAAAAACACAGCCATTTTCCCAGCCAAAGATAGGAGTCACAAAAAGTAGAAATAGAGAAAATTAATCACTAACCTTTGATCTTCATCAGATGACACTCATAGGACATCATGTTACACAATACATGTATGTTTTGTTCGATAATGTGCATATTTATATCCAAAAATCTCAGTTTACATTGGCGCCATGTTCAGAAATGCCTCCAAAATATCCGGAGAAATTGCAGAGAACCACATCAAATAACAGAAATACTCATCATAAACTTTGATGAAGACCATGTTTTACATAGAATTAAAGATACCACCTTGTCTTAATGCAACCGCTGTGTCAGATTTCAAAAAAAACTTTACGGAAAAAGCAAACCATGCAATAATCTGAGACGGTGCTCGGATATAAACAACATTTCTCCGCCATGTTGGAGTCAACAGAAATACGAAATTACATCATAAATATTCCCTTACCTTTGATGATCTTCATCAGAATGCACTCCCAGGAATCCTAGTTCCACAATAAATTGTTGTTTTGTTCGATAATGTCCATTATTTATGTCCAAGTAGCTACTTCTGTTAGCACGTATAGTACACATATCCAAACGCTCGCGCAGATCCAGGCGAACGTCGGATGAAAACTTCAAAAAGTTATATTACAGGTCGAATAAACTTGTCAAACTAAGTAGAGAATCAATCTTTAGGATGTTGTTATCATAAATATTCAYTAACGTTCCAACCGGAGAATTCCTTTGTGTCTATAGAAGTAATGGAACGCAAGTCGATATCATGTGGAATGCGCATGACCAGGAACTGGCACTCTGCCAGTCCACTGACTAAAACAGCTCCCATCCGGCCCCACATCACAGTAGAAGCTTCATTCAACGTTCTACAGACTGTTGACATCTAGTGGAAGGCGTAGGAAGTGCAAACAGATCCATATCCCACTGGGATTTCAATAGGRGATGAGTTGAAAATCGACCGGCCTCAGAATTCTCACTTCCTGTTTGGATTTTTTCTCCGCTTTTTTGCCTGCCATATGAGTTCTGTTATACTCACAGACATCATTCAAACAGTTTTAGAAACTTCAAAGTGTTTTATATCCAATAGTAAAAATAATATGCATATATTATTATCTGGGACAGAGTAGGAGGCTCTGGGCACGCTATTCATCCAAAGTGAAAATGCTGCCCCCTATCCTAGAGAAGTTAATACCCTGCATGAATCTGCAGGTAACTAACCAACCAGGTTCAATGTTAGCTATAACTGGCAAAGCAAATGGCTCTGAGATAAGAATAATATTACTACACAGATCATACACGTAACGCTAGCTAGCGAGCCAGCCTGCTAACATTAGCTAGCTAGCTAACAGTACACTTTAACTTGAAATGACAACAAATTTCTGACAATTTGCCTGAATTTTTCCGGGTTTTGGATTTGTTTATATTTTTCACAAACAAAATAAAAATTATTKTTGGAGAACCAATGAAATTGGATGATCTGAGTCCATGTCAATYCTTAAATCACATCAAAAGACAATTTTTAAGGTCTGGGAAAAAGCGAACACATTTTTGAGTGTAATTKCCCCTTTAATTGCAGATCTAGAGAGAGAGCAATGTGTCGGTCTAGCAATGTTTCTGTACTGTTGCACATGCTGAGTTTGCTAAAGTGGCAATATTGCTTGAAATTAATTGGCAGATGTTATGCTTGGCTTTTTAAGCCAATAGTGGCTAACCAGGGGTGGGATAATGTCAAGATGGCTTTGATTGGATAGTAGCTGGAAGCTTGCGGTGTCTGATACTTGTGAGATTTGTTKATGAAAGTTTGCGGTGGAACTCGTGAAAAAATCATGTACTTTCAGAAATGTTTGGCCAACTACTGGTAGCTCGCGATTGACCTGTTGGAGACCCCTGCTCCAGAGAGGGAACTCCACAGTTACTCACACACACACACAGGTAACAACTAGAAGAAGAAACGTCTGTCTGCCTAATGTGTAACCTCGCCTGGCCCTGCCCCTTCCCCCTCTCCCCCTCTGTCTCTCAGGTATGCAGACACTCTAATCAGTCTCCGAGCCGAGAGCCTGTCCCAAGGCCTGGAGTTCCTCACCTGGAATGATGTTCAGAAGACCATCGACACTGTCAACCTACAGGTCCACGAAGAACACGAGCGTAAGTCAAGTCCTCTAACGGTCTTGACACTGACTACATCCCAAATGCCACCCTATTTATTTCACTACTTTTGATCAGGGCCCATAGCGCTCTGGTCAAAGTAGTGCACTGAATAGGGAATAGGGTGKCATTTGGGATGTAGACAATGTCRCCCAAGTCTAACCATTCACTTAGTTGGAAGAAAAGTTAGCAGTGTCTTGACTAAATAAATACACAGTCTAAATAATAATACAATGTTTTATTGTCACGTACACCYGATAGGTGCAGAAGATGTGTTGTTTTACAGGATTAGCCATACAGTAGTAGTAGTACGGCGTCCCTGGAGCCAATTAGGATTAAGTGGGTTGCTCAAGCGCACATCGATGATGAAGTAGTCCTGAGATCAGTATCATTAGGGCTGTTTCCCTGCTGCTTGGGGAGGTTCAACTCCCCCTGACTCAGTGTCATTACACATGCTGTCTGTCTCAACTCCCCTCCAGGTATTATTGCTATAGCTGAGATCAACGAGGCGCTGAGCTCTGGGGATCCTGAACAGACCCTCTCTGCTCTGCTCCTGCCCACGGCCAAACTGCAGGGGGTAAACCCAGCAACAGCGAAACACTACCATGACGTCCTGCAGAACACCAAGCTACTCATCTGTAAGGTACTGGACTGTCAGCTATTATGAGATCCTATAGATATCTTCCCTCGAGCAGAGAAGCCTCCATCTTAATACATCTCATGTACGGAGAAGGCATTTGTACGGAGAAGGCATTAGTACCCAGAGGCTGGGGGTCACAGCTGTTGATCAGATCTAGGTTACAGATCCAGGCTACAGATCTAGGTTGCCATGTTTCCTATATAGTGCATTACTTTTGACTAGCGCCCAGTGCTCTGGTCAAAAGTAGTGCGCTATATAGGGACTAGAGGGCCATTTGGAATGACTGTAGATCTGTAACCTAGACCTAATAAGGTGTTTAGTTGAGAAGGATAGGGACAGTGACAGAGATGAATGAGATGTTCAGTGATTAATGGGAGCATGTTAAAACAGGTCTGTCTGGAGTCAAGAACATCATCYGAATGAACCTGCCCTCACCTTTATTTAAAACCCTGCTCATTCTATGACATGTACTGTATCCACCCCAATGGTGGAATCAGCTTCTCCCTGAAGCTAGGATAGCGGAGTCCCTGCCCATCTACCGAAAACATCTGATACCCTACCTCTTCAAAGACTATCTTAAACAATCCCACAGCACCCCCACCTAAAAGATTTAATGAAATAAATAGTGTGTGTGTGTGTGTGTATAATATGTATTACCGTTCAAAAGTTTGGGGTCACTTAGAAATGTCCTTGTTTTTAAGGCACTGCATCGCAGTGCTAGCTGTGCCACCAGAGATTCTGGGTTCAAGCCCAGGCTCTGTCGCAGCCGGCCGCGACCGGGAGGTCATTGGGGCGACGCACAATTGGCCCAGTGTCGTCCGGGTTAGGGAGGGTTTGGCCGGCAGGGATATCCTTGTCTCATCGCGCACTAGCGACTCCTGTGGCGGGCCTGGCGCAGTGCACGCTGACCAGGTCGACAGGTGTACAGTGTTTCCTCCGACACATTGGTGCGGCTGGCTTCCGGGTTGGATGTGCGTTGTCAAGAAGCAGTGCGGCTTGGTTGGGTTGTGTTTCGGAGGACGCATGGCTCTCGACCTTCGCCTCTCCCGAGTCCGTGCGGGAGTTGCAGCGATGAGACAAGACTAACTACTACCAATTGGAAACCACGAAATTGGGGAGAAAAAAGGGGTTTAAAAAAAAGAAGAAATGTCCTTGTTTTTGAAAGAAAAGCACCTTTTTTGTCCTTTACAATAACATKAAATTGATCAGAAATACAGTGTAGACGTTAATGTTGTAAATGACTATTGTAGCTGCAAACAACAGATTTTTAATGGAATATCTACATAGGCATACAGAGGCCCGTTATCAGCAACCATCACTCCTGTGTTCCAATGGCACGTTGTTAAGCTAATCCAAGTTTATCAGGCTAATTGAGCATTAGAAAACCCTTTTGCAGTTATGTTAGCACAGCTGAAAACGTTTGTGCTGATTAACGAAGCAATACAACTGACCGCCTTTAGACATCTGACCGCCTTTAGAGCATCAGCATTTGTGGGTTCGATTACAGGCTCAAAATGGCTAGAAACAAATAACTTTCTTCTGAAACTCGTCAGTCTATTCTTGTTCTGAGAAATGATGGCTATTCAATGCGAGAAATTGCCAAGAAACTGAAGATCTCGTACAACGCTGTGTACTACTCCCTTCACAGAACAGCGTAAACTGGCTATAACCAGAATAGAAACAGGAGTGGGAGGCCCCGGTGCACAACTGAGCAAGTGGACAAGTACATTAGTATCAAGTTTGAGAAAGACGCCTCACAAGTCCTCAACTGGCAGCTTCATTAAATAGTACCTGCAAATCACCAGTCTCAACGTCGACAGTGAAGAGGCGACTCCGGCCTTCACATATAAAAATAGCCTGTCGTGAACTAACACTCGCACTTGACTTTTTTTCCCCTTACTAGCACTGACTTTTCTACTACTAAAATTGAGGAAAAGTGTACTTACTAAGACTAAGATATGTAGTTTCTCACCTAGCTATTTTAAGATGAATGCACTAACTCTAAGTTGTTTTGGATAAGAGTGTCTGCTAAATGACTAAAATGAAAGGCGTGTGCAGTCTACACCTATCAATGTGGACAACAYAATATACAGAATTAAAATGGGAATTAACTAATAAATGAATGTATGGTAATACATGAATATACTTCATTTGTATTGCAAGGGTTTTATATTTWCAAATTGTCCTTGTGAACAAATCAAAACAGTACATAATGATAACTTTGAAGTAAGCATGTCCTTCCTTGGCTGAGATAATGAGTGGCCTGGACATGCCGAAACAGTCTGGTTTCTCAACATCATCTCTGGGAGAATTGTTTTTGTCGTCACTGTTGCCGTCGGCTGGTTTTTCAGGACATCCTTGCTGATACTGTACACAAATGAAAACATTTGCTAAACCGTCAACTTAGTAGCTCTGATAGTATCCCACAGGGGAGAACGCATAGCATAACATTGTGTTCAGATTTCAAGCAGAGCTGTTTCCTGTTCACTTGTTTACAGCGTGTAGTTCCAGACGGCTTCCCTTCCTCTTCATCTTCAGTAGTTTGCTTGTTCATGCTCTGGGCTCCCCCACTGCGCTCTGACAATGGAAGATACTGTACAGCTGTACATGGCCCATCTGTAAATAGCCCACCCAATCTACCTACCTCATCCCCATATTGTTTTTATTTACTTTTCTGCTCTTTTGCACACCAGTATTTCTACTTGCACATCATCATCTGCACATCTATCACGCCATTGTTAATTTGCTAAACTGTAATTACTTCGCTACTATGGCCTATTTATTGCCTTACCACCTCTCGCCTTTTGCACACATTTGCATAGACTTTTYTTTTTTATTCTATTGTGTTATTGACTGTACGCTTGTTTATTCCATGTGTAACTCTGTTGTTTGTGTCGCACTTCTTTGCTTTATCTTGGCCAGGTCGCAGTTGTAAATGAGAACTTGTTCTCAACTAGCTTACGTGGTTAAATAAAGCTGAAATATATATATGTTTTAAATACAATGGGCACATACACACAGTCTCTACACCAGAACAGGTGTCTGCTGTGTCCTCCTGAGAGAGGCGAAGCGCAGTTTGGAGGCGGTTGTCCTGGACATGAGAATACACAGGAAGGGGTCCAGACAGCTGTGGAAGCAGCACAGACACACTGCAGCGCTGGAGTACACATACAGCCCGTCCCCTCCACTGGTGGATAGCCTCACGTAATGGGCGATATGGAGGACGCCGCTGGGAGCGAAACACACAGTGAAGATGAGGAAGACCAGTGTACTGACCCTGATGAAGGGTGTCCAGTCAAGGCCCGAGCGACCCAGATGCCGCACCACCGCCACATGGGTCCAGGCACAGACCACAAAGGGCACGAGTAACCCTAAACAGACCAGTGCCAACCTGTAGGGCACCAGCAGTGCGTGGGGGGAGTCCTCCAGGGGCAGTATGTCGTGGCAGGTGGTGAAGCCCAGACGAGGCAGCAGGAAGCTCTGTCTCACCAGGAGCTCAGGCACCACAGCCACCCCAAACAGGCCCCACACCCCCAGGCTTGCCCCCAACGCCCAGGCCGTCTTGTGCAGCCGCCTGTACAGGAAGGGCCTCACCACGGCCAGGTAGCGCTTGAGGCTGACACAAGCAATGGTGTGGGCAGAGCAGTAGACATTGCCATAGAAACAAGCGGTGACGACACGGCAGGCAGCTTCGCCGAACACCCAGTTGTTTCCGTTTAGGTGGTAGTGGACTCGGAGGGCCAGGGAGAGCAGGAGGAGTAGGTCAGAGAGGGCCAGGCTAAGGTAGAGGACAGCCGTGGAGAAAGACCTGGCCCGGAGCCTCAGGAAGGTCAGGATATAAGCGTTGGAGGGAATGCCCACTGCCATGGCCAGGAGGTAGGCTGAGGGGATGAGCCGGGTGCTGAGGAGCCCTGTGGTGTAGGCTACTGCAGGGTCTTCCAGCCTCACGTCCAGCCCAGGGGCCCCAGGGGACAGGTTGACCAAGCTGGGGGGCCCCGCCGCAGCCGTACAGTTGGTCTGAACTCTCCTGCCATTGAACGTCCTTGGGTCCAACACAGCTAAGGTGGTTATTTTTGTCTTGTTGACTTTCTCCTCTGTGGTGAAATGGGGGGGAAGAACATAGATTTTAATTCCGGTGTGAGGTTTTCTACTTTGAATGCAACTATTCCCCTTTGACACACAGTATTGAATGGAAATGCAATTATAATAATCTAGATATTATTTAAGTTAATTGGCTCAAAATGCTGTTTAAAACATGCATGATGTTACACAATTCATACAAGATGTGTGACAACCGTACACTAGCGATTGTGAAGCTGATTTACTGGCAAACATTTAGGCATAACAAGCATGTTGTTGATGGAGGGGAAACAGAACTGGTGAAGCCCTACCAAAATGCAGCTTGACCAAGTGGATGCAAAGTCCCCAATTGTAATATGAAAGGCTTAAGAATGATGTCCTCTCTAAAATCCTATGGAGAAATGTAAAAAGAAAGTGACTTACCATTGTCCTGGAGAGAGAGTCCTACCGTCAGACAGAAGAGAATCCCAGCCAGTGTATTGGTCCGGTCTTTCTCCTGTCTCCTCCACATTGTTATTATTATTCCTGTTTTATTCCAACTCAAAGTCCTCTAGTGTTTCTATAGACTTGCTATAGGCTAGTTGTTCATTATCAGGATTAACTAGCAGAATCAACTAGCCATCCAGATAGCTGGTTCACATGATCAAGCAGGCTACTGTACTGGAAGTCCATGCTACACTGGTGTTAGCACTGGACCGTGAGGCTGTGTGCGTAGGGTGTGTGTATACTCTGTGTGTGTTTCCTGTCCAGGCTTGAAACTGAATTCCTGCTCTGCGTCAGACCCTATCTACTGATTCAGCCGAGTGGGAGGAGACGGTCCAAATAGTTTACTGTTTAGTTGGTCATTCCTAAAATAGTTTGTTTTTTTGTGCAGGTTTCTCAAGTCTTTCAGTTTTCTGTGACTGAAAATATGGCTTGTCTAATGCAAAATTACTAATGTTAGAGTAAAAAGATTAACTCCGGTTATACTAAGTAACAAGATTATCAGCTTGGGTAACATCCAACATACAGTTGTAGCAGTAGGATGATTTCAAAACCCAAGCTTCCTGGAACAGTTTCCATGAACCTGCTTTGACCTTCAGTATTCCACTTGAGTCACACACATTTTGATTCCACGTGATCGGAACTACAATTGTCAAGTTAGAAAGTATGGTCACAAGTTCCTATTTAGCTTTGGTCTMTATGTTATGTTTGTGCTTGTACAAGTTCTTGCTTATCTCTACACGTCCTAAAGGTATTTATATACTGTATGGTCAGTGGGGAATTCACTGGTCAAAAGCAGATCTACTTCCTGACATACCAAGGGGGCCTGTTTTCTCTTGGCTTCCTTCCTGCCTTTTGTGTCATTGGGGAGACAACCTCTCTGCTCCCAAAGGTCTCCACAATTAGTCTGAGAAGGAAAATGTTGGTCAGGCAGGCTGAATAAACGTTTAGTGTGGTTTCTCTGCTATTTTAAGTGGTATTTGTGTTTGAGCCATGGACCCATGACCAATGGTGTGGACTGAGCTGAGGATGTTTTGTCCATTAACAATGTGTTTTGACATTTTCCCTCAGGTCTTACCTCTGGGCACAGAGGAAATGGTACAACTTCTTGTTCATGCTTGTGCTGTCTTTGTAGCTGTTAATGTGCTTCATACCTGGGTTTCAAATACTTACAATATTTACAAAAAATGTTATCTCTGCCAGTTTGAGCATGTCTGGCTTAATAAACCAATAGAAAGTACCACAAAATGCAAAGTATTTTAACCCAGGTATGTTTTTTGGGGGGAGCATTTTTGTTGTTTTTGTTTTTACATGTGCTGTCTTGGTTAGTGCTTAGAAGAAGAACATTCAGTTAGGGCTCAGGCCAAACTTGAGATCTGTGGTTGTATCTCAAACACTTGATTTTACCAGAAAGTTCAAATGATGTGTGCACATCTCAAGATAGAATTATGCACTGRGTTGTGTGGATTGTCAATGTTTGTGTGGTCTACCACTCTGAAAGCAGAGATTGACCCTGTGTCTGTGACTCCAGAGCTCAGGGGATGAGTCTGCTGTGCTGTGGCTCGACCAGATTCAAGAAGGGATACACACAGCCAACCAAGATGAAGAGGAGGCTCTCGCATGTAGGCACACCATGCTCACTCAAAACCATGAACAAATCATTTCTTAGTAGTTCTTCACATCACAATTCTCCAACCACTGGATGAGAGGTAAATTACCAAAATGTTAAATGTCATAACTGATCCTGTGTGTTTTGTCTGTGGCAGTGGCAGGAGCTGTGGCGGACATCAACAGGGAGGTGGCGGAGGGGGACTCCCAGACCACCCTACAGGCCCTCCAGTCTCCCCTGGCAGGGCTGAGAGGTGTTCTGTCTGAGTGTGCAGACACCTACCAGACACAGCTGGCCCAGCGCCAGGACCTCAACACTACCACTGGTAACCTGGCATACAATCAGCTTATTATGGATGTTTGTTCTCAATACATTACCTCCCCAACTTCTAGCGTGTCATTTAGCTCTTATGCAGAGCAACTTAGTTAGTGCATTTGTCTTTAGGTAGCTAGGTACGACAACCACATATTACAGTCAACTATTGTGTAAATCATGCATTTGGAGGTTAGTGAGTGATGTCCAGGTGTTGTTTCCTCTAGCAGGCAGCAGTGAGTGTGTGTGATGTCCAGGTGTTGTTTCCTCAGCAGCAGGCAGCAGTGTGTGTGATGTCCAGGTGTTGTTTCCTCTAGCAGGCAGCAGTGAGTGTTGTGTGATGTTCAGTTGTTGTTCCTCAGCAGCAGGCAGCAGTGAGAGTGTGGGTGATGTCCAGGTGTTGTTTCCTCTAGCAGGTAGCAGTGACAGTGGTGTGATGTCCAGGTGTGTTTCCTCTAGCAGGCAGCAGTGACAGTGTGTGGATGTCCAGGTGTTGTTTCCTCAGCAGCAGGCAGAAGTGAGTGTGTGTGTGATGTCCAGGTGTTGTTTCCTCTAGCAGGCAGCAGTGACTGTGTGTGTGATGTTCAGTGTTGTTTTTCCTCTAGCAGGCAGCAGTGAGTGTGGTGTGATTTCAGTGTTGTTTCCTCTAGCAGCAGCAGTGAGAGTGGTGTTGATGTTCAGGTGTTGTTTCCTCAGCAGCAGGCAGCAGTGAGAGTGGGTGTGTGATTGTCCAGGTGTTGTTTCCTCTAGCAGGCAGCAGTGAGATGTGTGTGTGATGTTCAGGTGTTGTTTCCTCTAGCAGGCAGCAGTGACAGTGTGTGTGATGTCCAGGTTGTTTCCTCTAGCAGGCAGCAGTGACAGTGTGTGTGATGTCCAGGTGTTGTTTCCTCTAGCAGGCAGCAGTGACAGTGTGTGTGATGTCCAGGTGTTGTTTCCTCAGCAGCAGGCACAGTGAGTGTGGTGTGATGTCCAGGTGTTGTTTCCTCTAGCAGGCAGCAGTGACAGTGGGTGTGATGCCAGGTGTGTTTCCTCTAGCAGGCAGCAGTGTGTGTGTGTGTGTGATGTCCAGGTGTTTCCTCTAGCAGGCAGCAGTGACAGTGTGTTGATGTGCCAGGTGTTGTTTCCTCTAGCAGGCAGCAGTGAGAGTGGGTGTGATGTCCAGGTTTGTTTCCTCTAGCAGGCAGCAGTGAAGTGGTGTGATGTCCAGGTGTTGTTTCCTCTAGCAGGCAGCAGTGACAGTGTGGGTGATGTCCAGGTGGTTTTTCTTAGCAGGCAGCAGTGAGATGGGTGTGATGTCCAGGTGTTGTTTCCTCTAGCAGGCAGAGTGACAGTGTGTGTGATGTCCAGGTGTTGTTTCCTCTAGCAGGCAGCAGTGAGAGTGTGTGGGTGATGTCCAGGTGTTGTTTTCTTCTAGCAGGCAGCAGTGAGAGGGTGTGATGTCCAGGTGTTGTTTCCTCTAGCAGGCAGCAGTGACAGTGTGTGTGATGTCCAGGTGTTTTTCCTATAGCAGGCAGCAGTGACAGTGTGTGTTGTGATGTCCAGGTGTTTTCCTATAGCAGGCAGCATGACAGTGTGTGTGATGTCCAGGTGTTGTTTCCTCTAGCAGGCAGCATGACGATGTGTGTGATGTCCAGGTTTGTTTCCTCTAGCAGGCAGCAGTGAGAGTGGGTGTATTCCTTTAGCAGGCAGCAGTGAGAGTGGTGTGATGTCCAGGTGTTGTTTCCTCTAGCAGGCAGCAGTGACAGTCTGTGTGATGTCCAGGTGTTGTTTCCTCTAGCAGGCAGCAGTGACAGTGTGTGTGATATCCAGTGTTGTTCCTTTAGCAGGCAGCAGTGAGAGTGGGTGTGATGTCCAGGTGTGTTCCTTAGCAGCGCAGCGTGTGTTGATGTCCAGATGTTGTTTCCCTCTAACAGGCAGCAGTTGGTTGTTGTATGTCCAGGTGTTGTTTCCTCTAGCAGGCAGCAGACAGTGTGTGTGTGATGTCCAGTGTTGTTCTCTAGCAGGCAGCAGTGACAGTGTGTGTGGTTGATGTCCAGGTGTTGTTTCCTCTAGCAGGCAGCAGTGACAGTGTTGTGTGTTCCAGGTGTTTTTCCTTTAGCAGCAGCAGTGACAGTGTGTGTGATGTCCAGGTGTTGTTTCCTCTAGCAGGCAGCAGTACAGTGTGTGTGTGATGTCCAGGTGTTGTTTCCTCTAGCAGGCAGCAGTGAGAGTGGGTGTGATGTCCAGGTGTTGTTTCCTCTAGCAGGCAGCAGTGACAGTGTGTGGGTGAGACACTGTATCAAGGACAGTTATGACTACTACTACAACCTGGAGAACAGAGAGGGGACCTGGGAGGAGCCAGAGGACTTCACACACAACAGCACACAGCTCCGCAGAGAGGAAATACAGGTCCCTGTCATATTTATGTTGGATTCTACATAAGAAATTATGTATTATTTCTTCAGACGAAATTATGTATTCTTTCTACATTTTACCATTATTTAACTAGGCAAGTCYGTTAAGAACAAAATATTATTTTCAATGACAGAACAATAGATTTTTACCTTGTCAGCTCGGGGATTCGATCTTGCAACCTTTCGGTTACTGGCCCAACGCTCTAACCACTAGGCTTCCTGCCGCCCCCTAAGACATGATGTATTATTCTTGTTGCATGACACAGACCACAAAATATCAGTTAACAGAATACCCTTCTCCATACATAGCACACAGAACACCACCAGAGACCACACACATGTTCTGAGTCATTTATAATGCTTTACACATTTAAAACTAATCTAGTGTTGTATGTGTCCTCTGGTCAGAGTGTGGTTGGAGGTGTGACAGCGGAGTATAACAGGGAACAGTTATGGTTGGCCAACGAGACCCTGGTAACCCAGCTACAGGCCAGGATCAGAGGTTACCTGGTGAGAAGAGCTCACGCCCAGAGACTGGACTACCTACTACAACAACAGCCACACGTGGTCCGACTACAGGTACGGTGTCATATGTTCTACACTGTTTTTATTTTTTTTAAGTAAAACAAGAATTTCCTATTTACAGTTAAAATTCACATACTGCTTTTGGAGTTTACTCACACACAGATGATTTTAATGTCATAATGTTTGTGTCTAGGCCTCCTGGAAGGGCTACAAACAGAGGAAGGTATACAAAGACAGACTCAACGTGTTGCAAAGCAACGTGGGGACTGTCGTCAAGGTAACAAGTTGTGAGCCTTATTTGAAAGAGAAAACATTTGTTTGAAACAGTGAGAAATAAAGTGTCAATAATCAGGAGAGATGTCACACACAGTTTAACCTCAACAGAAACACACAGCTACGAGTTGCTAACATTGTTGTTTTCCTCCCGGTCCAGCTTCAGTCATTTGTAAAGATGTGGAGAGCTAAACGTAAATACTCTCAAAGACTGCAGTATTTCATAGACCATGTGAGTAACACAACACCTACATAAAAAATGAGGGTTTATGTCATTGAGATGGAGTCATATAGTATGACTCCTATTATACCTCAGTGACATTTACTGAAGATTGATTCCCTTCTGTCTCGTTTGTATGTTCAGGAGAAAGAAATAGTGAAGATCCAAGCTTTCCTCAAGGCTAACAAAGCCAGAGACGACTACAGAACACTCAGTGAGTTTAGACAGCATTTAATACGTCACGCGGTTTCAAAGAAGTTACGATTTCGAAGAGAGATGGAACTACCTGAACTTCTCTGATGCAATGCGAAACCATTGTGTGTGTGTGTGTGTGTGTCTCTCTCTCTGTGTCTTTCTCTGCCCTGTAGCCGGGGCCCAGGACCCTCCTCTTTCGGTGGTGCGTAAGTTCGTCCACCTGCTGGAACAAAGCAGCCTGGACCTGCTGGAGGAACAGGAAGTGACACGGCTCAGGGAGGAAGTGGTCACGAAGATCCGCTCCAATCAGCAGATGGAGAAAGACCTGAACCTGATGGACATTAAGATCGGCTTACTGGTCAAGAACAGGATCACCCTACAGGTGACATTTTATAGTTTAACACACTGAGGGAACACAACTGACAAACAGTGCTTTCCAACTCAACTGAGAAACTATGCTTTTAACAAACAGACCTGCCACAGTTTCCAAAACCATTTGCCTTATGCTGCTGATAACAACTGGTTCTGGAGACAGGACATTATTGTCTACAACAGTAATAGGCCTGCTGCTCAGATACTTTGATAATGCATCCCTGTCTTCCTTAAAGCTATCACTGATCAAATACAACTGGATAGGTGAGAAGGGCCTTTTACATGCTGCCGCATCTGTTTTTGCTGTCTGTCTTCCCAGGATGTGGTGTCCCACAGTAAGAAGCTGAAGAAGAAGAGTAAAGAGGAGCTGGCTGCAGGGGACAGGCAGGGCATCAAGGGCCTCAGCAAAGGCAAAAGGAAGAAACTAGAGGCCTACCAGCACCTCTTCTACCTGCTACAGGTGAGTTCTAAACACACACGCTTAGACATGCGCGCACACACACACACACATACACGCAAACTCTTTTACCCCTAGGTCCTCTCCTGCTCCACAGACCAACCCTTCATACCTGGCCAAGCTGATCTTCCAGATGCCACAGAACAAGTCCACTAAGTTCATGGACACAGTGATCTTCACCCTGTATAACTACGCCTCCAACCAGAGAGAGGAGTACCTGCTTCTCAAACTCTTTAAGACCGCTCTGGAGGAGGAGATCAAGTGAGTGGAAGTGTCTACCTGTCCCAAATCGTACACACCCCTTATACAGGAACTATAGATTGTTTTGCCTGGGTGCCTTTGTTTCTCTCCGCTCATTTTTGCTAGCTCATTGGTCAGATAAGGCAACGATGTACAGTAGCACTGTTTAATGCAACAGTCAGTAAACCAGGCTACTAGGGAATCCACTGTCCCCCTTGTTCATAACTCAAGGACCCTCTCCAATCATATACAGTATTATATATAATTTGTTCTTAAATTGTTGTCTGATATTTCCTGATTGAATATAAAGGAATAATAAAGTTGTATGATAAATCTATCAAACCCCCCCACCCCCCCTCAGGTCCAAGGTGGACCAGATCCAGGACATCGTGACCGGGAACCCCACGGTCATCAAGATGGTGGTGAGCTTCAACCGTGGAGCCCGTGGTCACAACACGCTGAGGCAGCTGCTGGCGCCTGTTGTTAAGGAGATCATCGAGGACAAGGGCCTTGGCATCAACACCAACCCTGTGGATGTGTACAAGGCCTGGGTCAACCAGCTGGAGACCAACACTGGAGAGGCCAGGTGGGACAGACACACACACTAGTGCTGAGCGATTAACCAACCTTTCAGTTTATTTTCGTTTTTTAAATAACTGGTTGACTGACGGTTCAATTATTTCTGTGCACTCAACGTGCCATGTGCCGTTTCTCTGGAGAGATTTTTCTGTGAGACGTTAACTCATCATAGTTAAGTGCATAAAATGTGGCAATTAACTACAATGACCAGYATCCATTGCGCCGAAAGCTGCTTGTTCTCATTGGTTCTTGCCGGGCAAGCCTGTGGGACCGGCAGACCTGTTCTTATTATACCTCAGTGCCGTAGACAGACACGGAGAGGAGGGCCGATAGACAAGAGAGAGATAGAGCGGTTGCTTAGATGTCTCTCTACCCGACAATACAGCTAATTGATTGACAGTTGTTATTTGGCAGTCTTAAAAGTATGCCTTATCTACTTAGAAGAACTACTGAAATAGTGATTTCGTCAGACCACAGGCAGCTAGCCAGCTCTGGAGGATGACTCTTTTGGGAGCACGGAGGTAGATGGCTGGCAGGTTGCTACTCCCTGAGCAGAGATGAGATGATGACTAAGAATAAAATAAGTCATCAAATATTTTGTTTATCAGCACAAGAACTGAAATATTTTATTAAAGTAATGTGTTTTAAAGGATGGTTTATTAATAAGTGCTATGCAGTAATGGGCAGTCACTACTATCATTGTGGTTTTATAAATATAATAATAAAGTCGTTATCATACTAAAAACATATGTAATATACAGAACCCAAATATTTTTATTTGGCAAAGCAATGTCAATAAATGATGCCTTTATAAGTGATAGTAATGGGCAGTCATTACCATCAATTATTTTATTCTGTGTTACAGCATTGAACCCACGTAATGCATTTATTGTTAGGCCTGGGTTCAAATACTATTTAGGGTATTTCAATCATTTTCAAAGACCTTTGGAAGTAAGTATTTAGATATGATTTATTTGAAAACACACTGACTCAAATACACTCCCATGTATTTAACCTAGGCGTTTCAAAATAGTATTTGAAATAAGTATTTGAAAATACTTTCAAATAGTTCCAATAGTCAGGCCACGTTATTAGACAATACTCAAATACACAGAAAATAAGTATTTCAAATAATCAAATACAATCAAAATAGACATGTATTTGAACCAGGTCTGACATGCACATACACACTTTGACCTCACTGTTGTACCCCCTCTCTTAGTAAACTGCCCTACGAGGTGACCCCGGACCAGGCCATGTCACACAAGGAGGTGCGCGCCAAGCTGGAGTCCTCCAGTCAGGCGCTGCGGACGGCCACAGACAAAGTGCTCAACTCCATTGTGTCGTCACTGGATAACATCCCGTATGTCTCAGGCCTTTTTGGAATTCTTTAAAAATGCACCCGTCTTTCTTTCCTTCCTTTTTATTTCTTGATGCAATCACTGATCTGACATGAGTGGTTCTGTAAAAGCCTTGTAGCAGAACTCCAATAGTGATAGATCAGCGATCCCTCCAAGGGAGGATGGAAGGATGCATTTTGAAAAGTGAAGCTGTATGGGAACAGGACTAGAAAACATCCTGTCAGTCTGGGCCAGGGCAGAAACCCAAACTGCCAGGCGGCGCCACAAATGACACCCTGTGCACTATAAAGGGAATAGGGTCCCATTTGGGAGGCAACACTGTGGTGTGTTTATGGAAGGGTAAACAAATCAGTGCTTATAGAGGGTTAGAAACCATCCATGTTACTGGTTTCGACAACTGTTGACTCCACACTCTGCAGTACTCAATTTACTCCACAAGGGGGCAACCAAGGTATTATTTTATACAACTGCCCAAAATACACCCCTCATTCTGAAATGGTCACAGTCCCCTGCATTTTATGTTATTGCTTCCTATCATTTGTACATCAAATCACTGTGTTGTGTATCTATGTAATGACTGTCAATTTCACACGATCTCCATGTTTTGTTTTGCATGTAGCTATGGCATGAGATACATTGCAAAGGTCCTAAAGCATTCCCTTCATGAAAAGTTCCCTGACGCTACAGAGGATGAGTTGTTGAAGGTATAAGACCGGAGTATTACATGTGACATTAGATCGTTCTTTTGCCATTCGTATACCTTCCATGTATATTGCTGATATTGTTGTGGATATTGTTACGGTTCCTCTAGTTTTCACTGACACGGTAGTCATCCAGCTCGCAATGATTAATACAGGTCCTTAGATATAACAGTCCTTTGGGAAGCTATGCAGCTATGTTTAACAAAGTGTGTGTGTGTGTGGTTGTGTGTGTGTGTGGTGTGTGTGTGTGTGGTGTGTGTGTGTGTGTGTGTGTGTGTGTGTGTGTTGTGTGGTGTGTGTGTGTGTGTGTGTGTGTGGTGTGTGTGCGTCGGCTGTCAGATTGTAGGCAACCTGCTGTACTACCGCTACATGAACCCAGCCATAGTGGCTCCGGACGGCTTACATCATCGACATGTCAGCCGGAGGTCAGCTCCACTCTGACCAGCTCGTAACCTGGGCTCCGTGGCCAAGATTGCAGCATGCCGCGCCAACAAGCTGTTCGAGGAGAGAATGCCACATGACCTCCATGAATAACTACATCTCCCAGACCTACCAAAAGTTCAGGTGAGAGTAAAAACTACAACTTTCAAGCCTATTGGATAATGTCCTACTACACTCTGTATAGAACTGCTCAGAGAAATTCCATCTAATGAAGCAGAAAGGAACATTTAAGACAGAGCGGGCTGTAGACGGGAAACGCTTGGAGGTCACAGGAAAGTCAGAACAGGGTAAGTTGACGTGAGCCAAAGGTGAGCCAGGAGAAAGAGGAAGTGTCTGTGTGAAAGTGCAGAAGTCGGCCAGAAAGTGGGGTAGTGTGTCTTCCACTCAAACTTCAAGACACACACACACCTCAAACACTAACAACACCACAAGAGAGTGAGAGAGAAAGGGACACAGTTGAGTTCTCTGCCCCTCCCTCCAAACAGAGTTGACTCATCTTTACTGGAAATCAATTTGAACTCCAGTCACTGAAAACCACAACGTCGCATTTTTTTGAAGAACCTGATTCAACAGGATATGTTTTGTCTTAAGGCGTTATGTTGATTTCAATATTTTTTGTGTTTTGTTTATTTTTGGGTAGATATCAGAAATTATATGTCCTTGTAAACTGAATAAATTACTCATTACAAATGTGTCCCGTTATCTGGGTCTCCGAAGTGGCACAGTGGGTCTAAGGCACTACAGCCGTCACTACAGAACCCTTGGTTCGAATCCAGGCTGTATCACAACCACGCCGTGATGGGGAGTCCCAATAGGCGGCGCACCTATGGGCCCAGCGTCGTCCGGGTTTTGGCGCGTGTAGGCTGTCATTGAAATAAGTAATTTGGCTTACTTGTCTAGTCTCATTAATAAAGGTCAGTAAAACATTTTTTTAATCTTCCTGGTGTGGTAGTGAACAACCCGAATGCTTGATCCTGTCGGCAGGTGTTTTTCCCAGGCTGCGTGTTCACAGGAGAGTTCACGTGGCATCGAGTACTCTACATGGTGAAGCTCTGAGGCAAGCGCTTTCATCTACATCTCTATAGATGAGATCATCAACACACACTCGGTAAGCCCAGGCTATGGGTGACTACACCAAATGGACCACCCACCCGTTTTCACTAGTATAGCTCTAACTTTGACCAGGGCTTTGACCTGAGCTCTATGGGCGCCTGGTCAAAGGTGCTGACACTATTTTAGGGAAATAAGTTCCGTTTGGGACGTGACCTAGGACTCTATTGCCCCTCTCTGGAACCCTTACTGCCCCCTTCTCTTATCTCCATCCCCTGGGTAAGGAGTGGTAATGGTGACAGACCTCTTGTGTATAACGCAGACATCAGAGGTTCTAGACGTCTCCGATGAGGAGAGATGTGTAGGCTAAAGATTATGTTTACGACTCTTGAAGAACAGGGCTGACCTCATGAACTGTTATCTCACACAGAGCTTACATACATCTTTGAGCTGGAGAGGCCTAGGGGTTGGAGAAAAGCGTGTCTAGTAGATAACACAAAAGTGTGTGTGTATTGTGTGTGTCCTATGCGGTTGAACTAATGTGGTGTTTGTAGCTAGTTGTTATAAGCCGGTATGTGTGTGTGTGTGTCGTAGCTAGTTTTAACCGTGTGTGTGTGTGTCCTAGCTATGTGTTAACCTGTGGTGTCCTAGCTAGTGTTAACCGACCGCGTGTCGTTTCACTGTTGTTCATATAGCTATGTTAACCGTGTGTGTCCTAGCTAGTGTTAACCGTGTTGTGTCCTAGCTAGTGTTAACCGTGTGTGTCCTAGCTAGTGTTAACCGTGTTGGTCCGGCTAGTGTTTACGTGTCCCTAGCACCATAGTATGTTAACCGTGTGTGTCCTAGCTCGTGTTAACCGTGTGTGTCCAGCTAGTGTTAACCTGTGTGTCCTCGCTAGTGTATAACCGTGTGTGTCCTAGCTAGTGTTAACCGTGTGTGTCCTAGCTAGTGTTAACCGTGTGTGCCTAGCTCGTGTTAACCGTGTGTGTCCTCGCTAGTGTTAACCGTGTGTGTGTTCTCGATAGTGTTAACCGCTGTGTGTGTCCTCGCTAGTGTTAACCGTGTGTGTCCTCGCTAGTGTTAACGTGTGTGTCCTCGCTAGTGTTAACCGTGTGTGTCCTAGCTAGTGTGTAACCGTGTGTGTCCTAGCTAGTGTTAACCTGTGTGTCCTAGCTAGTGTTAACCGTGTGTGTACCTAGCAGCTCGTGTTAACCGTGTGTGTGTCCTGGCTAGTGTTAACCGTGTGTTGTGTCCTCGCTTAGTGTTAACTGTGTGTGTCCTCGCTAGGTGTTAACCGTGTGTGTGTCCTGGCTAGTGTTAACCGTGTGTGTGTCCTGGCTAGTGTTAACTGTGTGTGTGTGCTCACTAG
>NC_036855.1:27396237-27523229 GCF_002910315.2 Salvelinus sp. IW2-2015
TACCTGGCCAAGTTGATCTTCCAGATGCCCCAGAACAAGTCTACTAAGTTCATGGACACAGTGATCTTCACCCTGTATAACTACGCCTCCAACCAGAGAGAGGAGTACCTGCTGCTCAAACTCTTCAAGACCGCTCTGGAGGAGGAGATCAAGTGAGTGGAACTTTCACCTGTCCCAAACCTCCCTTATATAGTTACTACAGATGGTCTAGCCTGGGTGCCATTATTTCTTTGCACTCATGTTAAGGCAACGATGTACAGTAGCACTGAGTGCAACAGACAGTAATCCACGTTCCCTCTTACTTCATAACTCAAGGATCCTCTCCAATCATATACAGTATTATATATAAGTTGTCTGATGTTTCCTGAATATAAAGGAATAATATGGTTGCATGATAAAATGTGTCTCTCTTGCTCTCCCTCAGGTCCAAGGTGGATCAGATCCAGGACATCGTGACTGGGAACCCCACGGTCATCAAGATGGTGGTGAGCTTCAACCGTGGAGCCCGTGGTCACAACACGCTGAGGCAGCTGCTGGCACCTGTGGTCAAGGAGATCATCGAGGACAAGGGCCTGGGCATCAACACCAACCCTGTGGAAGTGTACAAGGCTTGGGTCAACCAGCTGGAGACCAACACTGGAGAGGCCAGGTGGGGTACACACACAGACAGTGGTGAAAAAATACTTTAAAGTACTACTTAAGTAGTTTTTTGGGGTGTCTGTACTTTACTATTTATATTTTTGCCAACATTTACTTCATTACATTCCTAAAGAAAATGTAAATTTTTGACAACTTCTTTACTCCATACATTTTCCCTGACAACCCAAAGTACTGCTGAAATTCACGCACTTATCAAGAGAACACGTGGTCATCCCTACTGCCTATGGTCTGGCGGACTCACTAAACACAAATGCATCTTTTGTAAATAATGTCTGAGTGTTGGAGTGTGACCCTGGCTATCCATACATTTTTAAAAACAAGAACATGGTGCCGTCCACTTTGCTTACTGTAAGGAATTTGAAATGATTTATACTTTTACTTTTGATACTTAAGTATATTTTAATAATTCGATTTACTTTTGATACTGAAGTATATTTTAAACCAAATACTTTTACTCAAGTAGTATTTTACTGGGTGACTTTTACTTTTACTTGAGTAACTTTCTATTAAGGTATCTAAACTTTTACTCAAGTATGAAAATTGCATACTTCTTCCACCACTGCACACACAAATACAATCACACACACACACATAGACAACATGCGTACACTCACACAAACATACACTGACCTCAATGTTGTCCTACCTCTCTCAGTAAACTGCCTTACGAGGTGACCCCGGACCAGGCCATGTCACACGAGGAAGTACGTGCCAAGCTGGAGTCCTCCAGTCAGGCGCTGCGGACAGCCACAGACAAAGTGCTCAACTCCATCGTGTCGTCACTGGACAACATCCCGTAAGTCTAAGGCCTGGTTGGAATTCTTAAAAAATGCGTCCTTTTTCCTTTCCTGCCCTGGTCAAAAGTTGTGCACTACAACGGACATAGTGTTCCATTTGGGAGGCAACCCCAGTGGTGTGTTAGTGGAAGGGTAGACAAAACAGTGCTTAGAGAGGCCAGAGGGTTACAACCCATCCATGTTACATAGCTTCTGGTTTAGACAACTGTTGAATCCCCACTCTGCAGTGCTCAGTATACTCCACAGGGGGGCACCACAGTGTTATTTTATACAACAGACCAAAATACACCCCTCATTTTCTGAAATGGTCATGGTCCCCTGCATTTTATGTTGATGCGCCCCATCATTTGTGCATCAATTCACTATGTTGTGTATATTTTTAATGCATGCTGGTTTCACATCTTGTCCATGTTTTGTTGTTGTTGTGCATGTAGCTATGGCATGAGGTACGTTGCAAAGGTCCTGAAAAATTCACTTCATGAAAAGTTCCCAGATGCTACAGAGGATGAGTTGTTGAAGGTACAAGGCTTTAAGTATTACATCTCATGAATGTTCTCTCTTTTGCCATTCATACACCTTTCATTCATGTTGCTGATATTGGTTAGGTAATATCAAGTTCCTTTAGTGTTCCCTGACACTGTCGTCCCCATGCAAATATTCAGCATCTCCAGTTTGTACTGATTAATACAGGTCTTTATGACAGCACTTTGTGACGCCATGAAGCTATATTTAACTGTGTGTGTGTGTGTGTGTCGGCTGTCAGATTGTAGGGAACCTGCTGTACTACCGCTACATGAACCCAGCCATAGTGGCTCCAGACGGCTTCGACATCATAGACATGTCAGCCGGAGGTCAGCTCCACTCTGACCAGCGTCGTAACCTGGGCTCCGTGGCCAAGATGCTGCAGCATGCCGCCGCCAACAAGCTGTTCGAGGGAGAGAATGCCCACATGACCTCCATGAATAACTACATCTCCCAGACCTACCAAAAGTTCAGGTGAGAGTAAAGAACTACAACTTTCAAGCCTATTGGATAATGTTCACTTTCACTCTGTATAGAACTGCTCAGAGAAATGTTCCATCTAATGAAGCAGAAAGGAATCATTTAAGACAGAGCGGGCTGTAGCGGGAAACGCTTGGGAGGTCACAGGAAAGTCAGAACAGGGTTAAGTTGACGTGAGCCAAAGGTGAGCCAGGAGAAAGAGGAAGTGTCTGTGTGAAAGTGCAGAAGTCGGCCAGGAAAGTGGGGTAGTGTGTCTTCACTCAAACTCAAGACACACACACACTCAAACACTAGACACACACACACAGAGAGTGAGAGAAAGGGACACAGTTGAGTTCTCTGCCCCTCCCTCCAAACAGAGTTGACTCATCTTTACTGGAAATCAATTTGAACTCCAGTCACTGAAAACCACAACTGTCAATTTTTTTGAAGAAACCCTGATTCAACAGGATATGTTTTGTCTTTAAGGCGTTATGTTGATTTCAATATTATTTGTTGTTTTGTTTATTTTGGGGTAGATATCAGAAATATATGGTTCCTTGTAAACTGATAATATTACTATTACAAATGTGTCCCGTTATCTGGGTCTCCCGAGTGGCACAGTGGTCTAAGGCACTACAGCCGTCACTACAGACACCCTGGTTCGAATCCAGGCTGTATCACAACCAGCCGTGATGGGGAGTCCCATAGGGCGGCGCACAATTGGCCCAGCGTCGTCCGGGTTTGGCCGGTGTAGGCTGTCATTGAAAATAAGAATTTGTTCTTAACTTGRCTAGTTAAATAAAGGTTCAATAAAACATTTTTTTAAATCTTCCTGGTGTGGTAGTGAACAACCCGAATGCTTTGATCCTGTCTGGCAGGGTGTTTTTCCAGGCTGCGTGTGATGTCCCCGAGCCAGAGGAGAAGTTCAACGTGGATGAGTACTCTGACATGGTGACTCTGAGCAAGCCTGTCATCTACATCTCTATAGATGAGATCATCAACACACACTCGGTAAGCCCAGGCTATGGGTGCATCCCAAATGGCACCCCGTTTCCTATATAGTGCTCTAACTTTGACCAGGGCTTTGACCTGAGCTCTATGGGCCCTGGTCAAAGGTAGTGCACTATTTAGGGAATAAGGTTCCGTTTGGGACGTGACCTAGGACTCTATTGCCCCTCTCTGGAACCTACTGCCCCCTTCTCTTATCTCCATCCCCTGGGTAAGGGAGTGGTAATGGTGACAGACCTCTTGTGTATAACGCAGGACATCAGAGGTTCTAGACGTCTCCGATGAGAGAGAGATGTAGGGCTGAGATTGATTTGACGGACTCTTGAAGAACAGGGCTGACCTCATGAACTGTTATCTCACACAGAGCTTACATACATCTTGAGCTGGAGAGGCCTAGGGTTGGAGAAAAGCGTGTCTAGTAGATAACACAAAAGTGCCGTGTGTATTGTGTGTGTCCTAGCTGGTGTTAACTATGTTGCTGTGTGTTGTAGCTAGTGTTAACCGTGTGTGTGTGTGTGTCGTAGCTAGTTTTAACCGTGTGTGTGTGTGTCCTAGCTAGTGTTAACCGTGTGGTCCTAGCTAGTGTTAACCGTGTGTGTCCTAGCTAGTGTTTAACCGTGTGTCCGTAGTGTTACCGTGGTGTCCTAGCAGGTTAACCGTGTGTGTCCTAGCTAGTGTTAACTGTGTGTGTCCTAGCTAGTGTTAACCGTGTGTGTCCTAGCTAGTGTTAACCGTGTGTGTCCTAGCTCGTGTTAACCGTGTGTGTCCTAGCTAGTGTTAACCGTGTGTGTCCTCGCTAGTGTTAACCGTGTGTGTCCAGCTATGTTAACCGTGTGTGTCCTAGCTAGTGTTAACGTGTGTGTGTCTAGCTCGTGTTAACCGTGTGTGTCCTCGCTAGTGTTAACCGTGGTGTGTTCTCGATAGTGTTAACCGTGTGTGGTCCTCGCTAGTGTTAACCGTGTGTGTCCTCGCTAGTGTTAACCGTGTGTGTCCTCGCTAGTGTTAACCGTGTGTGCCTAGCTAGTGTAACCGTGTGTGTCCTAGCTAGTGTTAACCGTGTGTGTCCTAGCTAGTGTTAACCGTGTGTGTCCTAGCTCGTGTTAACCGTGTGTGTGTCCTGGCTAGTGTTAACCTGTGTGTGTCCTCGCTAGTGTTAACTGGTGTGTCCTCGCTAGTGTTAACCGTGTGTGTGTCCTGGCTAGTTAACCGTGTGTGTGTCCTGGCTAGTGTTAACTGTGTGTGTGTGTCCTAGCTAGTGTTAACCATTGTGTGTGTCCTAGCTAGTGTTAACCGTGTGTGTGTGTGTCCTAGCTAGTGTTAACCGTGTGTGTGTGTGTCCTAGCTAGTGTAACCGTGTGTGTTCCTGCTAGTGTGTTAACCGTGTGTGTGTGTCCTAGCTAGTGTTAACCGTGTGTGTGTGTGTCCTAGCTAGTGTTAACCGTGTGTGTGTGTGTGTGTGTCCGACTAGTGTTAACCGGTGTATGTGTGTGTGTCCTAGCTAGTGTTAACCGTGGTGTGTGTGTGTGTGTCTAGCTAGTGTTAACCGTGTGTGTGTCCTAGCTAGTTTAACCGTGTGTGTGGTGTGTGTGTGTGTCCTAGCTACTGTTAACCGTGTGTGTGGTGTGGTGTGTCCTAGCTACTGTGATTAACCGTGTGGTCCTAGCTACTGTGATTAACCGTGTGTGTCCTAGCTAGTGTTAACCGTGTGTGTCCTACTAGTGTTAACCGTGTGTGTGCCTAGCTAGTGTAACCGTGTGCCTAGCTAGTGTGTACGCTGTGTTCCTAGCTAGTGTTAACCGTGTGTTCCTAGCTAGTGTTAACCGTGTGTGTCCTAGCTAGTGTTAACCGTGTGTGTCCTCAGCTAGTGTTAACCGGTGTGTGTCCCTCGCCTAGTGTTAACCGTGTGTGTGTCCTCGCTAGTGTTAACCGTGTGTGTGTCCTCGCTAGTGTTAACCGTGTGTGTGTCCAGCTAGTGTTAACCGTGTGTGTGTGTCCTAGCTAGTGTTAACCGTGTGTGTGTTCCTAGCTAGTGTTAACCGTGTGTGTGTGTGTCCTAGCTACTGTGATTAACCGTGTGTGTTGTGTCCTAGCTACTGTGATTAACCGTGGTGTGTGGTGGGTGTCCTAGCTACTGTGATTAACCGTGTGTGTGTGTGTTCCTAGCTACTGTGATTAACCGTGTGTGTGTGTGTGTCCTAGCTACTGTGATTAACCGTGTGTGTGTGTGTCCTAGCTACTGTGATTAACCGTGTGTGTGTGTGTCCTAGCTACTGTGATTAACCGTGTGTATGTGTGTGTGTCCTAGCTACTGTGATTAACCGTGTGTATGTGTGTGTGTCCTAGCTACTGTGATTAACCGTGTGTGTGTGTGTGTGTGTGTCTAGCTACTGTGATTAACTGTGTGTGTGTGTGTCCTAGCTACTGTGATTTAACCTGATGTGTCCTAGCTACTGTGATTAAACCGTGTATGTGTCCTAGCTACTGTGATTAAACCGTGTATGTGTCCTAGCTACTGTGATTAACCGTGTATGTGTCCTAGCTACTGTGATTAACCGTGTGTGTGTGTCCTAGCTGGTGTTGGAGCACCTGGAGGCCATCTCCCCCGACCACAACGACCTGCTGCATGAGCTGCTGGAGGACCTGGGGGACGCGCCTGATGTGGAGGCACTGCTGGGTACCACACACACCACCATACCTCTTACACGCCACAGTTCCTCCCAGACATTAGAAACACACGGCATTAGAAGATCCATTTACAGGACAGAATCCTAATTTGTGATAAGCATGTACACACAGTCTCAGAATGAGTCAGGAAGCTGCCTGCAGGGAGAGCTAAGCGTGTTTGTCTTTTCTCCAGGTGAAGGAGCCGTGGATCCTAACCATCCCAACAAGGAGAGCACCCTGAGTCAGCTGGCTAAGACGGAGATCTCCCTCACACTCACCAGCAAGTTTGAGCTTCTGGAGGGAGATGACAAGGACACGAAGGGCCTGATGATGAAGTAAGACACTGGATGAGTCCCCAATGGCACCCTATTCCCTATATAGTGGATCTCTTATTGACTCTCCATTATGGTGACCTATTAGAATCTCCATCCACACACAGAGACTGCCAGGGTTGGGGAATAACGGATTACATGTAATCCGTTACATGTAAGGGATTACAAAAAAAGGGTAACTAATCCATTGTTACCAGCTACAATATTGTAATCAGAATACAGATACTTTTGAAAAACTAGATGATTAATTTGAGGATTACTTATAAATTCAGAAAGGATGTTTGCGCATAAAAATATTTGACACTGTTTTCTCAATGACATTCAAATCAGCATTGAAAAAAGGCGCAAGTTCAAGTTTGTTCCACCTGAGCYAGTCTGACCACAAGTCAGAGACCACTATGATGACACACCAAATGTGTTTGATGGACCGCTGGAAAAGAGCAGGAATAGGTTTTTGTTGGCTACAGTCCAAGCGGTCTTCCAATGGTACGACTGCTGTCGGCATCCAAAGATTATCCAACTTGAATAAACGCTTGAAGGTACGGATGACAGCAGTGGTGTAGTCTACGGCGATATGGATATAACTTATTGCTATCTACATAGCGCATTTATGTGAATCACACTGCTGCTCTCTCATTTAGCTATTTGTGCCTTACGGATTGTGGTTGTTGTGGATGGCTGTTKACAAATCTAAATGTGTATTTGAACCCAATAATGGTTGAATTCAAGATGTTTAAGCTGCCTATCAATCATTGTTTTTGAAACCAGTGGACAGCCAATGAAAAATGCGCTTTTGCAACAGCTGTACAGTGCGGATCCCTGCCTGTGGATTAAAAGTGGGGCTTTTATTGCTCAATCTAATTCATACTGATTTTTTTTTTTTATCCATAGGCCTGTTCTCAACTCACACGCTTTTGATAGACTTAGTGGCAATCTGTAGTTGCAAGATCAARTTTTGGACTTGTAAGTTAGATATATTAATGTAAAGATGTAATTTAATCATATTATATGTAGTAGAAAGCGATGGGTTAGAAGAAGCCTACATAACCAACCCATAAAGTTACATTTAATATCCATATATGGCCAGCTATGTAAACTTTAACATTGATTTATCCTGCAATAGATGTCATTTAATTGCTAACATACAATTTTGTCTTCTTCTAATGCCTCTTAAGGGGAAAGTCATCTAAAAGTAACTGAATGTAATCAGATTACGTTACTGAGTTTGGGTAATCCAAAAGTTACGTTACTGATTACAATTTGACAGGTAACTAGTAACTAATGGATTACATTTAGAAAGTAACCTACCCAACCCTGGAGACTGCACTGTGAGCTGTTTTGTTCTGACCAAGCAAACTTGGAAGAAGCCAGAAGAAACACTGTTTCAATGCTGTTATGACGTTCCAGTAGGTACATACATAAATAACAACAGTGGCTATTGCTCAGTGACAGCTCTACGTACTCTTTCCTGCTCCACTACCACTTCCTGTCCTGACATTTTTAGCCAATTTCTTGCTCTTCCTTGAAGGCTGTGTTTAAAAGACGGCCTCTGTTCTGCTGATGTGAATGTATACATCATGTTTCCTGCGACATGAGCACCAATAATCACGACTAATCATGTGGTCAGGAAAACCTCCTGGTCCTACCTATGATACTATAAATGGTATCTCTAGACAACTCTGTTCATCTGACCTACAGTAGTTGAGATGTTTGGGATGTCAACCCTCCAGCTCTACTGTCTCAGGCTCTGTCCCAAATGGCGCCCCTACTCTTAATAGTGCGCTACTCCTTTGTAGGGCCCCGCTTTTGACCAGGGCCCTATAAAGGGGATAGGCTGCCATTTGGGAGGCATACAGAGTGTCACTGTGGTCCTGGTAAGTGTTGGTCCACCATGCACTGGGTCAGAAAACAGGAAATGTGTTTGAGTGGCGTCATGCCCTACTGCAGAGTCATGGAAACTCCAACGGGACAGTGACATGTCCATTGTGTGTGTGTTAACATAGCAAGATGTTTGCTCTCCCCCTGAGCCCAGTGCAAAGCAGAGGCCAGAGCTCAACACACTACCAAATCAACAAGACTTAAATGTTTGAGGAGAGCTACGCTGTTTAGTTGAAATGACATTATAATCCTTTTTAATCCGTCTCCATCTACCTCTCTCTCGGTCTCTCTCTCTCTCTCAGGACTAAGAAGCTGATAGTAGATGTGATCAGGATCCAGCCAGGAGACACTCTCCCAGAGACCCTTGAGACCCCGGCCTCTGCCCTCCAGGTGATGTCATAATGATGACCCTTACACAGCCCAGCCAACCACACACCTCAAATAGCCTACTTCTCTATTAGTGGTTTTATTTTTATGCTTTTCCCTTTGTGTCGTGCCAGAGTGGGAAAGAGTGGACTGACTAGTCATGCTAACTTTCCTTTCTGTTTTTGTGTGTCTGCCTCTTCCTACCTGTGCTGTCCTGTAGGAGTGTGAGCATTCTAAGGTTGTGGCGCTGCGTGCGGTGCAGGACGCCCAGACCCCAGAGGGGCTGAAGAGCAGCCAGGCGGTGCTGGAGGACAGACAGCTGCCTCTAGAGCAGAAGAAGAGGAAGATCCTCCGCAACCTCCGAACCCTGGAGCAGGCTGGCCTGGTCACCGCTAGCAACATGTACCAGGACCTCATCAACGACATCGCCAAGGTACAAATGCGCACAAACACACACACACACACACACGCACACTGATGGCCTTCAGCGTTTGTGTTGTAGATAACCAATTTAACCTATCATGTCCCTCCTGCGTGTGATTGACAGGACATTCGTTACCAGAGACGCTACAGACAGAGGAGGAAGGCGGAGCTGGTGAAGCTCCAGCAGGCACTGAGCGCGCTCAACTCCAAGACAGCCTTCTATCAGGACCAGACCAACTACTACGACACTTACATCAAGACCTGCCTCGACAACCTCAACAGGAAGTGAGTGTTCCCTACAAAACCCATCCCTCGCCACTAACCATAAGTCGAAGTTCATCTGAACTTCACAAACACTGTACAGGGCCTTGCAAGTCAACAAGGATCTAGAGATGGAGAGGATGGATTGGTTTGGAATTGGGCCATATGGGCTAGTGTTGAAATATATTGTCATTGCTATTGGTACTATTCAAAACTTGATGTGTTGTGTTTGTGTGACTTCCATGCTTGTGTCTTATCTGGCGCGTGTGTGTGTGTGTCCGCAGGAACACGCGGCGGTCTATCAAGCTAGAAAGGAAGGTGGAGGAGAAGGGCAGTAAGAAGTGGAAGCATCAGTCTCTGAAGTATACGGCTGCCCGACTGCACGAGAAGGGAGTGATCCTGGAGATAGAGGGGCTGCAGACCAACCAGTGAGTGGAGCAGCACTGAGGACAGCTGGTCCTAGCTAGCTTAGCATTCTGCAGTGACATCAACTTCCCGAAACCGGAGTAGTATTCATTTGTACACACAATTTCAAACCATAGCAAAATGTTATGCAACGGAAAAACGTTTTACAACGAATAGCCAGGGTTTTGTGATTCAGAGGTAGTGTGTGGTTGACTTGGAGTATAGATGGGTGTGTTTAACAAAACTGATGCGTGCGCATCTTCGGGGCGAAACAGAGGTTGGCTTAGAATCATATGATTGACAACATGTAAACTATATTTCGTCTGTAAATGTTTATTGAAAACATGCATTTGTCTCTCGAATACATTGTTACAGTTGATAGCTAGCTAGCAAATTGTTGCCATATTATCATAGACATGACATCAGTCAAAACACCTCAAAACAAGGCATGGTATCAAGAACAAGTTACAACGAGCTAAAACAAGCGACTTACGATTCCCCACATGGCAGCTTTTTGTCATTGTTGCTAGCGATCTGACTGTTCAGAATCATAACAGCAGATGGCCTTCTACCCCTGCGATGCATGTGCAGCATTTTCGTGACGTTGTCAGACAACCCGTCTATGGACACCAAATGTGAACATGGTATTGAATCCTGACGTGAGTTGGTACCAGACTAGGTCTCGGGTATTGTGCTAGTCAAGGGAACATTCGCCAATACTTTCACAAATGCATGAGCCTTTCATAGCTTTCACCAATCAGATCAGTGATAACTCTAAATAAAGGGAGAAAGGAAGGATGCGTGGGTAAAGTATTTGGATGGGGACAAGGGCAGGTCTTTGATGTGAGCTGTGTTAGCTCTATGTGAGATGGGGAGGAAGGAACAACCTCATTAAGGGACATTGTCCATACAGAAACCCACAGTGTTCTCTCTCTCTTGTTTCTCTCTGTCTCTCTGTATTTTTTGCTCTATCCCCCACTCTCTCTCCTTCACTTTCTCTCGCTCTCCCTCTCCGAACACTCGCTCCTGTCCTTCATGTTTTGGTCAGGCTGTTCTAGCTAGAGTGGCGCTGAGGAGAGCCAAAGTCAGCTCCTGTGGCTCCTCACTGCTCTGTGGGAGTTCCAGGCCATGTCAAAGTGGAAACTGAGAGCTAGTATCTAGAAGGCATCGCTATGTCCTCTTTAAAGCCAGTTAAACACACTACACCATGGGTGTCAAACTCTGGCCCGCGGGCCAAATTTGGCCCGCGGGGTAATTATATTTGGCCCGCGAGACAATACCAAATTACTACTAGAGCTGGCCCGCCGGTATTATACAGCGCATTCACCGCTAATACTACGAATCCCATAATGCTCTGCTGTTGTTTTCGCGCGCCAATCAGGACAGGACCCAGAAACGCCCTCTCCTCTGTGACAGTAGTCATAGCAACATAGACGCTACAACTGTCAGCGCGCTATCCCTTCCCAAAAATGGCGAAAAGAAAGGCAGAAAACAGGAGCTTTCTGGACAAGTGGGAGGCGAATAATCTGTTTTACATATGTAAAAGACAAACCTGTTTGTCTTGTTTGTGAGTCAACGTGGTGTAAGTAAGGAGTCAACATTAGACGACACTATGAAACGAAACACCATGACAAATACAAGGACCTGGACATGACTCAAAGGAGCCAGAAAGTAGAGGAGATGAAAAGAAGTTTTGGTTTCACAACAGAATATGTTCAAAAAAGCCACATCACAAAGTGAGGCTGCTGTAAAGGCTAGTTATATAGTGGCAGCAGAGATCGCAAAATCAGCCCGGCCTTTAATGAGGGAGAGTTCGTGAAAAAGTGCATGATGAAAGTTTGTGAACTCGTATGCCAGAGAAAAAGCAAGCATTTTCAAACGTGAGCCTGAGCAGAATTACATTTTATTTATTTAATAAATGAATGCCATTGATGTGTATTTTCATTTGAAATTCGATTTTGCATGTCTCCACTATTAAATTATATATTGTATGGTAATAAGCGATGCTTGTTCCATATTCAATGTTAAAGCAAAACTTGTTTGGGTCCATATTAAAAGGTTCATTTGTTCAATGTTGGCCCGCGACTTTGTTCAGGTTTTACATTTTGGCCCACTGGGTATTTGAGTTTGACACCCCTGCACTACACTATGGCCCAATATCGTCAATGCATTTCAGAAACCTTTTGAGAAAATTGGATATCTAAGCTTATATTTCTGATCATACTATTTCTCACAATTTACATTKAAATGTTATGCCAAAACAAGTCTGTCCTGACATTGTGACCTTAACCAACTATAGTCCTGCTATTGTCTTATCTGTGTCTGTATCCTGTTTTTTAATTTGATTAATTCAATTGCATGTTTTTGTCTTTTCTCAGGTTCAAAAATGTAATGTTTGACATCTCTCCCAGTGAGGAAGTTGGGGACTTTGAGGTGAAGGCCAAGTTCATGGGAGTTGAGATGGAAAAAGTCCAACTCCATTTCCAGGTGATGCTTTTCTCCCAAATGACGACAACTCATGGTTGTCAAGGCTCCTCTCTGTCATGCTGACAGACTGATAGTTCCGTGTCCCTGTCTGTTGACTAGGACATGTTTCTGTCTGTTGTCTCTGTCCCGTGTAGGAGCTCCTCCAGCCGTAGTTCCATAGTTATTTAAAATATATATTTTATTTTATATCATCGTAGAACCATAGTTGACTGTTGTCTCTGTGTCACTGTCCCTATCTAGGATCTGCTCCAGCTGCAGTACGAGGGAGTGGCGGTGATGAAGATGTTTGACAAAGCCAAAGTCAACGTCAACCTGCTCATCTTCCTCCTCAACAAGAAGTTCTATGGAAAATGAGGGATTATTGAACCAAAGATGGATGGGAAAAGATTAAGTGGGCATAGGTGTGAAAGGATTGTGTGCCTTTTGACAAAGCAACAATTGGGATAGGATGTTTGAATGGTGGTTAACGTGTTATGTACGTCTGACTGGCCATCCTCAGGCTGGTGAGCTAAACACACGCACGCACCTGCACGCACACACACCCTTAGGCTGGTGAGCCACACACACACACATTTGATTAATCACTTTATACCAAAATGAAGCTCACATTGAAATGGGTTTGTTGCTTGTATTGTCATGTTATATCTGTTGCTTAATTATTGTATTTTTTTTTCATGTTCAGTTTTCCACTGGGTAATTAATTGTACATGGAATATATTTTTCAGAAGTATATTATAATGGCATTTACATTTTATATGTAGAAGTTATATACAGTGCATTCGGAAAGTATTCAGACCCTTTGACTTTTTCCACATTTTGTTACTTTACAGCCTTATTGTAAAATTGATTAAATACCACATAATGACAAAGCAAAAACAGGTTTTTAGACATTTTTGCCAATTTATTAAAAAGAAAAAACTGAAATAATACATTTACTAAATTATTCAGACCCTTTACTCAGTACTTTATTGAAGCACCTTTGGCAGCGATTACAGCCTCGAGTCTTCTTGGGTATAACGCTACAAGCTTGGCGCACCTGTATTTGGGGAGTTTCTGCCTTTCTTCTCTGCAAATCCTCTCAAGCTCTCAAGTTGGATGGGAAGCGTCACAGCACAGCTATTTTCAGGTCTCTCCAAAGATTTTAGATTGGGTTCAAGTCCGGGCCATGGCTGGGCCACTCAAGGACTTTAAGAGACTTGTCCCGAAGCCACTCCTGCGATGTCTTGACAGTGCTTAGCGTCCTTATCCTGTTGGAAGGTGACCCTTCAACCCAGTCGGAGGTCCTGAGCGCGCTGGAGCAGGTTTTCATCAATGATCTCTCTGTACTTTGCTCTGTTAATCTTTCCCTTGATCCTGACTAGTCTCTCTGTCCCTGCCGCTGAAAAACATCCCCACCCCATGATGCTGCCACCACCATGCTTCACCATAGGGATGGTTGCCAGGTTTCCTCCAGACGTGACACTTGGCATTCAGGCATAGAGTTCAATCTTGATGTCATCAGACCAGAGAATCTTGTTTCTCATGGTCGGAGAGTCTGTAAGTGCCTTTTGGCAAACTCCAAGCGGGCTGTCGTACCTTTTACTGAGAAGTGGCTTTTTTCTGGCCACTACCATAAAGGCCTGATTGGTGGAGTGCTGCAGAGATGGTTGTCTTTCTGGAATGTTCTCCCATCTCCACAGAGGACCTCTGGAGCTATGTCAGAGTGACCATCGTGTTCTTGGTCACCTCCCTGACAAAGGCCTTTCTCCCCCGATTACTCAGTTTGGCTGGGCGGCCAGCTCTAGGAAGAGTGGTTCCAAAACTTTTTCCATTTAAGAATGATGGAGGCCACTATTCTTCGGGACCTTCAATGCTGCAGACCTTTTTTGGTACCCTTCCCCAGATCTGTGCCTCGACCCAATCCCCTCGGAGCTCTACGGACAATTTCGTCAACCTCATTGCTTTGCTCTGACATGCACTGTCAACTGTAGGACCTTTTATATAGACAGGTGTGTGCCTTTCCAAAGCATGTCCAATCAATTGAATTTACCATAGGTGGACTCCCAAGTGGTAGAAACATCTCAAGGATGATTAATTGAAACCGGATGCTCCTGAGCTCAATTTCGAGTCTCATAGCAATGGATCTGAATACTTATGTAAATAAGGTATTTATGTTTTCTTAAAACCTGTTCGCTTTGTCATTATGGGGTATTGTGTGTATATTGACAAGGAAAACAATACATTTTATCCATTTTAGAATAAGGCTGTAACGTAACAAAATTTGGAAAAAGTCCAGGGGTCTGAATACATTCCAAATGCACTGTAAGTAAACACATTGTTATTGTCAAAAAAAGTTTTTTTTGGAATTAGATGTGTACAATGCACTATTGCCTAATGGTCAGAATGGGAGATTAGACCGCAACATTCCTGTCCAGCTATAGCCAGCATGGATTGAAGTACAGTAGTTAACCAGTGCCTTTTTAATCTACATACAGTAAATTGGGAAGCTGTATATCTTTTAAAGACTATTAATGAAGTTATTCTTCCTAGTTTCACTGCTTTTTAAAAAGATTATACTGTCAAGTATAAATAAATCATTTCAAATGTTTTAATGAGGTTAAATCAAAATATCTGTGATTTTTCTTGTTTGTTATCAAAACTAACACAGTGCTATAAGAAAATGATTTTAAAATAATTGTTTGGTCATCAAATAAATAATAAAGCCTGATTTTGTTTTTTAACTGTCATTAATGTCACCCCAGCTGTGCAACACAGCCTGTTCAAGACACCTGGTCCAAGATAGTAGTTTAGGTCACTGAATAGAAATGATCTTATATATATATATATAGATTAAAAAGATTGAACTGAATGCCAAGTGTCACGTCTGGAGGAAACCTGGCAACCATCCCTATGGTGAAGCATGGTGGTGGCAGCATCATGGGGTGGGGATGTTTTTCAGCGGCAGGGACAGAGAGACTAGTTATTTACAAATTTGCACTGAACTGAAAACATTGTAAATTATAGATGAAAGCAACATGTGGATGCCTACCAGGCATTTGCTCTCACCTGTCCAGTACTTTAGTCAAATTCAGCTGAAAGTAAGGAGACAAGGAGATGCTGCCACTGTTTACTGTGTCCAACTCATCAGGTGGCAGAGCTGGAATTAATTGCACTACTCTTTAATTGTCTTACTAATTTTCTTCGTTTTTTCCTTGTTTGCGTTATGTCAAGGGACATATTTTAATGCCAGTCTACCGGTGTGTACAATTATACAAATGCTTTGTTGCTGCAGATGCTTTGTTGCTGCAACTGTATATTGAGTAATGTTGTTAGTGTGCACTCTACATGGACTGAGTGTACAAAACATTACAAACACCTTCCTAATATTGAGTTGCAACCCCTTTGCCCTCAGAACAGCTTGCCCTCAGAACAGCCTCAATGTGTCGAGCATGGACGCTACAAGGTGTCAAAAGCATTCCACAGGGATGCTGGCCCATGTTGACTCCAATGCTTCCCACAGTTGTCAAGTTGGCTGGTAGTAGATCTCTAATCCGAATAGCTTGTTACATCTCATCCCACAGATGCTCAATTGGATTGAGATCAGCTGAATTCACTGTCATGTTTGTGGAACCATTTCTAGACAATCCTAGCCTTGTGGCATTATCCTGCAGTGAAAAAAACTATTTGCAGATGGATATACACTGCTGCCATGAAGGGATGCACCTGATTTGGCAAGGGTGTTCAGATATCCTGTGACATTCAAACATTGCTCCACTTTTATCAAGGGGACCAATGTGTTCCATGAAAACACACCACCACCAGCCTGCAATGTTGACACACGGTATGATGGATGCATGTACAAAGTGGTTTTCACCATACCCTAGTCCTCCCATCAGCATAAAACAGCAGGAACCGGGATTCATCAGACCTGGCAATCCAGTGTTTTTGATCCTTAGCCCGGCTGCCGTACCCCATTCGTATCAAGGTACGATGAGTTGTGCATTATTTTATGGATCACAATTCGTGTCAGCCTCCTTTGTCCTGTTTTTGACCACTGGCCTGCCGTTGCCTGGATGCCCTTTGGGTGGTGGACCATTCTTGATACACACAGGAAACTGTTGAGCTTGAAAAATACCAGCAGTGTTGCAGTTCTTGACACACTCAAACCGGTGCGTCTGTCACCTACTACCAAACCCCGTTCAAAGATACTTCAATGTTTTGTCTTGCCCATTCACCCTCTGAATTTAGGCTGAAAAATCCCCTTCATTTACACTGATTGAAGTGGATTTAACAGGTGACCTCAATAAGGGTTCATAGCTTTTACCTGGTCAGTCTATCTTATGGAAAGAGCATGTTTTGTACACTCAGTGTATATGACAATGTCTATTACTATGTAGTCCACATTTGAAGAAATGGTCCATATTGTCATGCTGTGTTTCAAAACCACAGTATTAACATGCATAGTTTACAGTAAATCTCTACACATTTCGAGGTAGTTGGCGGTTGTCTGATTTCTTAAAGGAAAATACCAGTCAAACTTTTAGTGTGTGTTTCATTAGTCCACTGTTGATACAGTCCCAAAATGTTTTGCATGTCAGCTATTTTTTTTTTTTTTTTAAACAGGCAAGTCAGTTAAGAACAAATTCTTATTTACAATGACGGCCTAACCCGGACGACTGTGCGCTGCCCTATGGAATTCAGCCTGGATTCGAACCAGGGACTGTAGTGACGCCTCTTGCACTGAGATGAGGTGCCTTAGACCGCTGCGCCACTCGGAAGCCCTCAAACAATCAAGTTTTCAGGATATAGAACTTTCAAAATACAGAAAGTGTCATAGTATGATGCGTATTTTGAAAACTTGATTGCTGACATGCAAAACATTTTGGGACCGTATCAACAGTGGACTAATGAAACACATTTTTGAGTGGAATTTTCCTTTAACTCACTTCTCAATATAGCCCAAGTAACCTAGATATGTACAGGAAGTTTTACATTGTACACCCAGTGTTATATATTCAGATCTTATAACTTCAAAGGAAAAAAGTTACAAGGTTGAATGTGTTTATTTAAATGTCTTTGTTTGAACAGTGATATTTTGTTATTTAAGATACCTTGAACTGTTATCAAATAAACAGTAAAAAGACAAACAGTTCATGATAAAAACTTTAGCATTTTTTAACAATACAGCACATAGAACTTGTCATGAGTATGTAAGACATGATTTAAAGTGCATGGAAGTACAAGTGGTATTTGGTTAGTGGTTATGGGATCAAAGTTCCACTAAAGGGAGGTTTTGTTGGGCAACACGGTGAGGATCTGGTTCTCGTATTCACTTTGTTGTCTTCTCCTCCTCTGTAGCCTTCTCCTCCTCTGTAGCCTTCTCCGCCGCCGTAGTCTTCTCCTCCTCTGTAGCCTTCTCCTCCTCTGTAGCTTTCTCCTCCGCCGTAGTCTTCTCCTCCTCCGTAGCCTTCTCCTCCTCCGTAGCCTTCTCCTCCTCTGTAGCCTTCTCCTCCTCTGTAGTCTTCTCCTCCACTGTAGTCTTTGTCTCCTCCGTAGCCTGCTTCTCCTCCATAATCTCCTCCTCCATAATCTCCTCCTCCACCACCACCTTCTCCTCCACCACCTTCTTCTCCTCCTTGTCATCAGGGCACAGCTCTGAAATACAGAGAAAGTGTGAGGATATCCAGTGGCGACCCGTCATTCAGGGCAGGTGGAGCCCCACCTGTTTAGCAAAAAATTTCAAAATTGTTTTGCATGTTATTTGGGCATGAATACGTGTCACACGTCAGTTTGCAAACAATGTAAAAATGTAAATAATTGAGTTAATAAAGCCGCATACAAACTTGTTAAAAGTAAGGCAGCTCCAAAATGGAGGTGTTTCAGCCTAGCTCAGTGCTTTCGGTGGTGGTGGAGCAGCCAGCGGAATATACGGAGCGTAGGGGTTGGTAATGTAATCTATGTGCGCCGTGATTGGCTCAGTGTTCTGTCACTCATGGGGACGCTACGTCGCCGCAACATCTACGGGTAGAGCTCGAAAATTCAAGCCCCTTGAGTGGTACCATAGTTACATTAGAAGTGCCCTTCCAAGAAGGCTCAAGGTCATTGGCCACAGATAAACTGACATCAAATCACGTTATATCTGCCGTAGCTTTAATTGGACTGAAGTCTAGGTTTAAGGATCTCTTTTCCAAGCTTAAAAGGATAAACATTCAACACCATGGGTCAGAGAAGGTTGAATACATTGGCCATGCTATCAATCCTAACAATGGAATGGCCATTGTTTTCTCTGTCTGCACAAGATACATTTAAAGAGGGACTTGTGACTGCTCTTATGATTTAAATTCCCTCAAACACAAGTTTCACATTTTGTAGATTTTTTACCATCTATAAAATATAATAAAAAGATGAGGAGGAGCAAAGAGAACCCCTGACCTGTTTTTCCATCGTAGGTCTGGTGTTTCTCCGGGAAGTTCAGACACTCTGCCTGTTTCTTATAGGTGTCCAGGTATGTGTGATCCATTTTCCCTGTCCTTGCTGAGAGAGGGAGAGCGAGAGAGAGGCTGGTGAGCTGACCTACAGTACCTTGCTGGTGTAATCTTTTAGGGCTGGTAACAGACAACAAAAGGCTCATCTTCCATTAAGTCTTTCAAAGCATTGAATATATCTCACTGGTTCTGAAAGAGTGACTGATCCCTTTGACAGAAAGATACCGTTTTAACACCTTATCGATGTAGGGTCAACTCCAGGCAACTCCAATGCTTTGTCTGGAGTATAGCATGCCTAAACTGCTACTATTTATCAATGTCAATAAGTGGGGTTAGCCTGATCCCAGATCTGAATGTGCTTAAGCCAACTCCTCTGGTCATTGTTGTCATGACACTGAACCAGCAGTTAGGAATTGGTTAAAGCACATCCAGATGGGTCCAGACAATTTTGGGGATGGACTTACACAAATCAATTGATTGATTGGACTTACTGAACAGGAGCAGGTATCTGCCAGTGACATCTCCATTACGAGATGTGTCTGACCAAAGCAGGCAGTCAGGGCAGGTCTCCAGGTACTGGCCTTTGTGTTCAGACAAATGAACTGTGGATCCACAAAATAAAATAAATGCCTAATCCATTATGATTAGGACATTTGGTAACGATTTTTTTTCTGTCCTGCTTCAGCTGTTACAGTACACAAATTCAACACACTTGGCAGGTTACTTTTTGGTGCTTGTTTCAGTGACTACCAAAGAAAATAAAATGTAATTATTATTACTATTGCTACATGATTACCATGTAATTTCCAAGTAAAAAATACCGGACTATAAAATACAGTAACAGTACATTTTATTTGTTATTTATCTTTACAGGCATACGATGACATATAGTGAAGACATAACATGGCAATATACACAATAATAGTTAAGTGGATAAAGGCCCTCTCTTATTGAGCAGCTAAATGTTTTCATCCCTCAGATGTAGAGCACTAGCCAGGTTGCCAGATTGTTTCTGCTTCAGCCAACTTGCTCCTTTGCCGATGTCCTCTTTGGCATAACAATGCCAGAGGGTGTTGGCTAAAGCAAAGACAGATATGGCAACCAGGCTAGTAGAGCACAGGTCACTTACTGTGTACTGTGGAAGTGGTGCCGGAGATGGTAGCATGTGTTGTACCCACGACGCATTTGCCATCACTGATGGAACATTTTGAAAAACGTGTTAGCATGTTGTATGATTCATTGCTTAGGTGCCACTTGAAACAGTGTCTTTGCTTTCAGAGAAAGGTGAAATGAAATGTCTACCATTGCACATGATTTCCTGATATTTAATAAAGCCCATTCCAAACTACTATGACATTCACTAAAGTCTGCATTCATATCCACAATATAGCCAGACTTACATGCGGTCTCCCCATCTTAGGGTGACTACTTTATGGTCCGATGTAGCCGACAGGTCTATCCAGGAGCTTTTCAGAGTCCCCAAAGCATTTTGGAAGAATAAATGATCCGCAGACCCCATCACATACACCCATTTGCCATAGAGCTGCCAGTCACAGACAAGGAAAAACACATGAGTTTCATACCATCTAATTGCCTCATCCTATACCAATTTGGACCATTTGAAGTTGGAAGAAACACAAGGGTAGTATAGTAAAAGAAATGTGTAGGCGTTATGGATTAACATCCCCTGCCTTATCATGGATGTACAGTTACCTATCCAATAGAAGACACAGGGTTTTCTTTAATGGAAGCCTTTTTATGCAAATTTGGTTGAGTGTGGAGTACCACAGGGCAGCCGGCTTGGACCATTTATTGTTTTCGGTGTTTACTAATGACCTTCCTTGAATAAAGCCTATGTGTTTATGTACTCTGACAACTGAACAGTATACACGTCGGCTGCAACAGTAAAATAACTTACGTTTTAGAATGGGTAACTAGCAATAAGCTGGTGCTAAACATATCAAACTAAAAGCATAATTTTTGGGACAAATCACTCACAACCCTAATCCTCATCTAGATCTATTATTGAATGTGGCTATTGAGCAAGTTGAGGAGACAACTGCTGGGTGTCAACCTAGATGGCAAGCTATGATGGTCAAAACATAATTATGACTTAACGGTTACTAAAATGGGATGAGGTCTGTCTATGATAAGGCGTTGCTCTGCTTTCTCTATCTCAGTCAACCAGACCCTAGTTTTGTCACACCTCCACTACTATCCAGTTGTGCGGTCAGGTGCAGCAAAGAAGGAATTAGGCAAATTGCAGTTGGTGCAAAACAGAGCAGTACATATTGCACTTAGATGTACACGGAGTACGAATGACATACATGTCAATCTCTCCTGGCTCAAAGTTGAGGAGAGATTGACTGCATCACTATTGGTCTTTGTGCGAGGTGTTGAAGGTACCAAACGGTCTGTTGAAGCAGTTGGCACACAGTTCGGAAACTCATCGGTACAACACAAGACATGCAACCAGAGGTCTCTTCACAGTCCCCAGGTCCAGAACAGAGGCTGGGAAACACACAGTATTAAATAGAGCCATGACTACATGGAACTCTGCCACAGCAGGTAACTCAAGCTAGCAACAAAACCAGACTTAAAGAACAGATAAAAGAACACCTTACATCACAACGGGAACTGTGAAAGACAGACATTTATATGCATTTTGTATTGTATTGCATTATGTATGTGATACGTGATTGGGATATGACTGTGGTATGTGCTTGTCTCACCATCTTAAGACGAATGAACTAGCTGTGGGTGGCTCTGGATGGGAGCGTCTGCTGAATGGTTAAATTGTAATGTAAATGTGCTATATATTATTTATTTTATTTGTGTTTCCTGTTTTGGAAACCCCAGGAAGAGTAAATTGCAGATCCTAATAAATACTTCACAGCATCTGTCACTGTCCATAGTAGGTTTGCCGGATAGGGAGTAGAGAGTCATCTGAGACGTATTCATTAGGTCCAAATTATAATATTTAGTATTATGATCACAACTTACCTCGGTATGGTCCTCCAGTACCAGGGGTTTGACCAGTTCTTTACAGTCCGGTGCAGATGCAGCACTCAGAGAGGCTAGAGCCAGGAGAGCTACAACTAGCTGAACAGCCATAGAGAGAGGTAGAGCAGAGACACTGAGGACGATCGTACAGTACAGCTAGAGCAGAACACCTCTACTGCTGGGGCATATGCCTCCCGGAGGCTTAGACAAAAACACTGTTGCATAAGGGGCAATGTGGAGGAGTAAGAGGGGAGGCTTTCAACATGCTTCAATGCTTGAATGGGTAAATGGAGGGCTAAATCAGCATGCATTGCCAGACTTGTCTTATATAACTCTGAATGGATGTCCCCTCCCTGACTGAGTAGACACCATCTATTAGCTAGGGACCAGAGCACTCTAAATAGAAGCTTCTGTTTGGGACTATTGTCCTTGAATGAATTCAAACGGACAGCCTGGATACCAGCTAAATGATAACATCTACATTAGGGTGAAAAGGGCCTCCATTGCTTTTGTTTGAAGGACGTTTTGTTACATGTAGCAACAAGCTAAATAATTAAATGATCAATAGCATGTACATTGTGTCTGGTTTGGAATAGGACTACAGTAAAAACAACGTTGCAGGATGAAGAGGGATGCAGCCCTTGGTTTGGTTGCTGTGCACACGAGGGGGTCTTACACTTTCTCTTGAGTTACCTGGCAACCAACTGCCTTGGTCCCAAAACAAAAGAGCTTCTCTTTTAAATGTTTTGTTGTGCCCTAGCTTTGTCACATTTTTATGCCAAATMAGACAAATGTGCTGACCACTAGGAACCAATAAACTAATTCAGGGTGAGGGCTACATGGAAACTTTGAATGAAATACTGAAACAGGTAGCAAGTAAACAAATATCTATTTCGTCCAGTTTCAATTTATTTTCAATTTCAGTAAGACATATCGACCTTGATATGGCTGTCTATTAAGTTGAACAGCTAAGCCTGAAGTACATGATTTCTGATAGGTAGGCAACATGGAACTCTGAAGGGTCATATTTTGGTGGTGTCTCTCATTCACCATAAACAGTTGTCATGAAACACATACAAGTTACTGTTTAAGACTTGAATTCATTGTAGAACTTTTTAAAAGCAAAATTACATACAGTAACAATGTTTAGTAATAATAAGTATCAAGCAACCAAATGCATTGTACAGTAAAATAATTGAATATACTGTAACACAATTCAACACGTTAAGAAGGTTAGAACASTCCCAGTGATGGGTGATTCTGTTGATCAGGTGGCTTAGACTTAAGCCTGTTGTCTCATTTCCTTTAGTCATCAGGACACAGATCTGGAACAGAGAAGATATTTACAGGAGTGAATGCTCTCTCAGTACGAAATAACTCATTCAGTTTTAGGAGAGTTATGTTTCATTAGATGGTAAAAGATGAGAGAAGTATATTAACTATATCATACCCAGGTCCCCAAAGTGGTATTGTGGGAGGAAGTTGAGACACTGCCTGTTTCTTAAAGGTCTCCAGTTATGAGGCTTCTAATCTCCCAGTCCTCGCTGAGAGAGAGGGTGGGTTAACTGAACTATCAATGTCTTTTTTTAAAGTCTGACTGGAGAGATTGGTGGGATTGGTGATGATACTATAAAACATGGACAAAGCTAATCATTTGACTTACTGAGTAGAACGATGTATCTGCTTCTGGTCTCTCCCTCAGAGGTCGACACGACAGTAGAGTCTGGTCACAGGAGGCAGTCACGGCAGGTTTCAGGGTGCTTACCATCATGGTCAAATCAAAGTTTGTCACGTGCACCGAACAGGTGTAGACCTTACAGTGAAATGATTACTTACAGGCCCTAACCAACAGTGCGATTAAGTTTTTWAAAAAGGTATTAGGTGAACAATAGATAACACTAATTGAGGTAGTATGTACATGTAGGTATGGTTAAAGTGACTATGCATATATGATAAACAGAGTAGCAGCAGGGTTTGGGGGGGCAGGACAATGCAAATAGTCCGGGTAGCCATTTGATTACTTGTTCAGGAGTCTTATGGCTTGGGGGTAAAAACTGTTGAGAAGTCTTTTGGTCCTAGACTTGGCGCTCCGGTACCGCTTGCCATGCGGTAGTAGAGAGAACATTCTATAACTGGGGGTGGCTGGGGTCGTTGACAATTTTTTTTGCCTTCCTCTGACACCGCCTGGTGTAGAGGTCCTGGATGGCAGGCAGCTTAGCCCCAGTGATGTACTGGGCCGTACGCACTACCCTCTGTAGTACCTTGCGGTCGGAGGCCGAGCAGTTGCCGTACCAGGCAGTGATGCAACCAGTCAGGATTCTCTCGATGTTGCAGCTGTAGAACCTTTTGAGGATCTGAGGACCCATGCCAAATCTTTTAAGTTTTCTGAGGGGGAATAGGCTTTGTCGTGCCCTCTTCACGACTGTCTTGGTGTGTTTGGACCATTCTAGTTTGTTGGTGATGTGGACACCAAGGAAGTTGAAGCTCTCAACCTGCTCCTCTACAGTCCCTTCGATGAGAATGGGGGCGTGCTCGGTCCTCCTTTTCCTGTAGTTCAATCTTCTCCTTTGTCTTGATTATGTTGAGGGATAGGTTGTTATTCTGGCACTACCCGGCCAGGTCTCTGACCTCCTCCCTATAGGCTGTCTCGTCGTTGTCAGTGATCAGGCCTACCACTGTTGTGTTGTCYGAAAAACTTAATGACGGGGTTGGAGTTATGCTTGGCCATGCAGTCATGGGTGAAAAGGGAGTACAGGAGGGGAATGAGCACACACCCCTGAGGGGGCCCCCGTATTGAAGATCAGCGTGGCAGATGTGTTGCTACCTAACCTCACCACTTGGGGGGCGGCCCGTCAGGAAGTCCAGGATCCAGTTGCAGAGGGAAGTATTTAGTCTCAGGATCCTTAGCMTAGTGATGAGCTTTGAGGGTACTATGGTATTGAACGCTGAGCTCTAGTCAATGAATAGCATTCTCACGTAGGTGTTCCTTTTGTCCAGGTGGGAAAGGGCAGTGTGGAATGCAATAGAGATTGCATCATCTGTGGATCTGTTTGGGCGGTATCCAAATTAGAGTGGGTCTAGGGTTTCTGGGATAATGGTGTTAATGTGAGCCATTACCAGCCTTTCAATGATCATCAGGTTTGGACCAGACAGTATCAGATAGACGGCCAACACTTAGAGACAGAGGGGCGCTGTTTCGCTTTCTCATCGAGAAGGAAAATTATGAAACAGACAATTATTTATTTTCTTTTTTTTATTGGTATTTTTTTGGTGGGGGAAGCCTGGCTTTCTTGGCATCCATTTCACATGAGGGATTTTATTTGTCCCCCTCCCCCAATAATATTTTATTGTTGGACAAAATGACTGTAAGAACACCAGAAAATCAGCTGCAAGTCATTTTAATTTGGAAAAAAATTGGTTCCAAAGTATTCCCACGCATTATAGAGAGATATGTGATCGTAGACAAATGTAAGCAAGGTTTAAAATGATTATTATTCAGGTCAATTTGCAATTATGTTCCCGCCACATGACCGTCCGCTCAAGAAAAAAAAACTTCCTGTAGGTTTTTGCTCCAACCCTAATCTAGCGCACCTGATTCTTAATAATTAGTTGTTGAAAAGCTGAACCAGATCAGTTAACTGGGGTTGGAGCGAAAACCTACAGGAGGATAGCTCTCAAGGAACAGGGTTGGAGATCCCTGATCTAGTTGATGATCCCTGCCCTAGAGAGTCCTGTCAGTGGGTGTGGTTTTCTGTAGCTTCCAGGGGTGGGGCCGGGGCTTCGTTTTTTACATGGTCGTCCAGCAGGCCCATCTGAGAATGAGAGAGGGAGAACATTAAAGTACACTGAACTAAAATATAAATGCAACATATAACAATTTCAAAGATTTTACTGAATTACAGTTCATATAAGGAAATCGGTCATTTGAAATAAATTAATTAGGCCCTAATCTATGATTGGGAATACAGATATGTATCTGTTGGTACGGCTGTGGCAGTCATGAAATTTTGTCAGCTGGTGATTGTCAACCAAATAACTGTCAATCTCACGGTAATTTACCATTAATTAACAAACACAGCCTACAAGTKATTTTAAAAAGTCCATGTAATATAGCCTACACCTCAAATAAATCCATMATTTATTTTAAACAGGTCTAAAGAAGCATGATATGAAGAAAACGTAGTCTATTTCTGAAGAAAAGAATAGCCTACTCTGAGTTGTCATGTTAGGTCCTGGTGTGGCTATGCCAAATGGCTGTGGGTTACACTAGTTCATTTAGCAGACAAGATTTGCTTATAATTTCATGGCATTATTTTCTAGTATGAAGAATACAATTGAACAATGCTGAATAAAATATAAATATTTTCTCAACCATTTGAGTGAGTGCGCACATGAGGCTTATTCTGTGTTGAGCGGTTAACAAGAAATACATTTGAAGTCAGAAGTTTACATATTTTTAGGTTGGAGTCATTAAAACTCGTTTTTTCAACCACTCCACAAATTTCTTAACAAACTATAGTTTTGGCAAGTTGGTTAGAACATCTACTTTGTGCATGACACAAGTAATTTTTCCAACAATTGTTTACAGACAGATTATTTCACTGTATCACAATTCCAGTGGGTCAGAAGTTTACATACACTAAGTTGACTGTGCCTTTAAACAGCTTGGAAAATTCCAGAAAATTGTGTCATGGCTTTAGAAGCTTCTGATAGGCTAATTGACATCATTTGAGTCAATTGGAGGTGTACCTCTGGATGTATTTCAAGGCCTACCTTCAAACTCAGTGCCTCTTTGCTTGACATCATGGGAAAATCAAAAGAAACCAGCAAAGACCTTATAAAACAAATTGTAGACCTACACAAGTCTGGTTCATCCTTGGGAGCAATTTCCAAACACCTGAAGGTACCACGTTCGTCTGTACAAACAATAGTACGCAAGTATAAACACCATGGGACCACTCAGCCGTCATACCGCTCAGGAAGGAGACGCGTTCTGTCTCCTAGAGATGAGCGTACTGTGGTGCGAAAAGTGCAAATCAATCCCAGAACAACAGCAAAGGACCTTGTGAAGATGCTGGAGGAACAAGTACAAAAGTATCTATATCCACAGTAAAACAAGTCCTATATCAACATAACCTGAAAGGCCGCTCAGCAAGGAAGCCGCCACTGTTCCAAAACCGCCATAAAAAAGCCAGACTACGGTTTGCAACTGCACATGGGGACAACGATCGTACTTTTTGGAGAAATGTCCTCTGGTCTGATGAGGCTTGCAATTCAAAGAACACCGTCCCAACCGTGAAGCACAAGGGTGGCAGCATCATGTTGTGGGAGTGCTTTGCGGCAGGAGGGACTGGTGCACTTCACAAAATAGATGGCATCACGAGGAATTTAAATTATGTCGATATATTGAAGCAACATCTCAAGACATCAGTCAGGAAGTTAAAGCTCGGTCGCAAATGGGTCTTCCAAATGGACAATGACCTCAAGCATACTTCCAAAGTTGTGGCAAAATTGCTTAAGGACAACAAAGTCAAGGTATTGGAGTGGCCATCACAAAGCCGGACCTCAATCCTATCGAAAATTTGTGGGCAGAACTGAAAAAGCGTGTGCGAGCAAGGAGGACTACAAACCTGACTCAGTTACACCAMCTCAGTCAGGAGGAATGGGCCAAAATTCACCCAACTTATTGTGGGAAGCTTGTGGAAGGCTACCCACAACGTTTGACCCAAGTTAAACAATTTAAAGGCAATGCTACCAAATACTAATTGAGTGTATGTGAACTTCTGACCCACTGGGAATGTGATGAAAGAAATAAAAGCTGAAATAAATCACTCTATTATTACTCTGACATTTCACATTCTTAAAATAAAGTGGTGATCCTAACTGAACTAAGACAGGGAATTTTTACTAGGATTAAATGTCAGGAATTGTGAAAAACTGAGTTTAAATGTATTTGGCTAAGGTGTGTGTAAACTTCCGACTTCAACTGTAGGTACTCCTATATGCTTAATTTAGAGTTATAAATGTAACTTTAGTTCTACATAAGGACTGTTTTGATTTTTAATACATTGTCAGGCTGCATGATGAGACTAATGATGATTTGAAAGGCATGAGCTCTGCTTTGTTTTTTGCGCAGGCTGTACACACTCCAATAGTCTCTCGTTCATAATTTGACAAGCACTTGATAATGCCTCAACAATCCATTCCTTTTGCGGCCCGGAGTGCTGCGTTGTGCCCTTCTCCTTGAGTGTGCTGCGCAATCTAACGCGTCTTTCTCACAGGCTACTAGTTAAGACAGACATCCGGGACGCAACTGCGCGAGTCCTTATCCAATTCCGAGGTGCATTTTGAAGATATTGGATGAACTGTCCATTTACTTTGTCAGCCAACAAGATGAGTAGGCCTAACCAACAGCACTAGCCTATGTCAATCTACTATCCCCCATAGTACACAAGTTGACTTATTCTATTCTGTGCGAGAAATACATATCCCAAACAGTCTGGGACAGTTGTGGGATGCGATAGATCCCAGATTAKTACAACCACTATCATCAAAAAAACATTTTTATTCAATGTGGCTGACGCAACAGATCAGAACGTTTATCTTAAAATGTTGATAAARTATTATTTCTTCACATTATAAGCGCAACAATGCGCACATGGTAGTAGGCTATAAGCACGAATGTTCCATTAACGGAAACCACCATCATCAAAAGTGATCACAAATGCAATTAAGCATGTAACGCTTTTATTATGAAGGTGCATTTCTATGGTGACAATCATCTTCCCCAAACTTGAAACGCACACACTGCTTATATATGCCAGTTAGGCTCTACACCCCMTGTAAATCGGATTAATGTGCTTCATTTTAAGAAGTTATTTGGCCACCTTAGCTGTGATACAAACCTTATTAAAACATATAGGCCTATGGGCTAGGCTACATGAGGTGTGCGAATATGCTTGAACAAGTTGCAAAAAAAGGCATTGTTTCTTATGCTGGGCATCCTTCACAAGTGATAATATATAATTCACAAGTGATCGGCTAATATTGTCACCCATCAGACTATTTTTGATTTAATCATGTCTTTACATATACTAAATAATATGTGTGACATTTGTTTTGATTTACAATGGACCATTATCATGCACCTGTATCGAAATAGGGTCAGCGGGGAAAAAAACACATGTCATCTATGCACTTAAATAGTGAATGGAGGATGCTGTTCCCGTGACTCATTTTCATGCCAGCCAGGTAGGCTATACTCCTATTGTAAAGATAAGCAATGTGCTTAATATTAGGAAAGTTGAGAAATACATATACTAGGCCTAGCCTATTGAAAGCTGGGATCCTATTTTTATTAGGGGCCGTCACTACGATTTCTCCCGCAATTGCATAGCCTATAGAAATGTAGTGCAACATGAGCTCTAATGAAGTGTTTGTTTTGCTTTTCAAACTCATTTGCATTGATGTCAGAGTGATTAGAGGGACAATAGAGTGCTGAGTACCAGGCAGTTAGCACGTCTGGTAGGCTACTAATGACCAGTAGCAGCATCAGAGCTTGGAGGTGACTAAACGGTCATGTGGAATTTGACTGCCTTCATGACTGTAATACAGTCACCMCAACAGCCCTTGGTCACCGATACCTTAAAAAAGTAGGTTAGTGGATCAGAAAACCAGTCAGTATCTGGTGGGACCACCCTCTGCGACATGCAACGCAACATCTTCGAGTTGATCAGGCTGTCAATTTGTGGCCTGTGGAATGTTGTCCCACTTCTCTTCAATGGCTGTGCGAAGTTGCTGGATATTGGCGGGAACTGGAACASACTGTCATACGTCGATCCAGAGCATGCCAATCATGCTCAATGGGTGACATGTCTGGTGAGTATGCAGGCCATGGAAGAACTGGGACATTTTCAGCTTCCAGGAATTGTGTACCGATCCTTGCAAAATGGGGCCGTGCATTATCATGCTGAAACATGAGGCGATGGCGGCGGATGAATGGCCCGACGATGGGCCTCAGGATCTTATCACGGTATCTCTGTGCATTAAAATGTCCGTCAATAAAATGCAATTGTGTTCATTGTCTGTAGCTTATGCCTGCCTATACCATAACCCCACCGCCACCATGAGGCACTCTGTTTACAACGTTGACATGAAGAAGGCGTTCGCCCACACAACGCCATACATGCTGTCTGCCAGGTACAGGATTAATCTGTGAATAGCAGACTTCTCTAGCGTGCCAGTGGCCATCAAAGGTAAGCATTTGCCCACTGAAGTCGGTTACGACGTAGAACTGCAGTCAGGTCAAGACCCCGATGAGTACGACAAGCAAGCAGATGTGACAATTTGTGCAAACCCACAATTTTATCAGGGTGTCTGGTCTCAGATGATTCCACAGGTGAAGAAACTGGATGTGGAGGTTCTGAGCTGGCGTRGTTATATGAGGTTTGCGGTTGTGAGGCCYGTTGGACGTACTGCCAAATTCTCTAAAAAACGGAGGCGGCTTATGGTAGAGAAATTAACATTAAATTCTCTAGAAACAGCTCTGGTGGATATTTCTGCAGTCAGTATGGCAATTGCATGCTCCCTCAACTTGAGACATCTGTGACATTGTGTGATGTGACAAAACTGCACATTTTAGAGTGGTTTGTGTAATAATCATGCTGTTTAATCAGCTTGATATGCCACARCTGTCAGGCGGATGGATTCTCACTAACAAGGATGTAAACAAATTTGAGTAAGGAAAATTGCTGGGATCTTTTAATTCAGGTCATGAATTAGGAGTCCAACACTTTACATTTATACTTTACGTTTATATTTTTGTTAAGTGTATAAAAAAATAAAAATGGGACACTTAGGTGCAGTTTTCCGGAAACAGATTAAGCCTAGTCCTGGACTAAAAAGCACTTTCYACAAACGTGCTTTAATCTCTGTCCGGTAAACCACCCCTTCAAGTTTACGTTTATTTTGATGTATTTTCAAATTAAATAAGCAGTAGTGCAGCATGCGATGAGAAAAGGAAAAACCAACGCTGACTACTGTCCAATTCAGATATTGATCAAAATACTTAATGTTGAGGGTATCCTATGCTGCTTCCTGTATCCTGTATTTACATTTTTTAAAGAAATTGACATGCATCTACTTTACAGCTGTGGAATCAACAAGCTTGTGACAAGTGTGTTTGACTTCATGTGTTGACTTACCTCCCGGGGTTTGTAGACTCCTAGTTTGAAGCGACAGCAGACAACGTCCACCAAGAAGCCCACCATTCCATGGATCATACCTGTGTGGAGAGGACAGAGACAGCCTTAAGGCTTCCAAATGAATCAGTTCGGCTGGTGCCTAGCCGAGTTCGAACGAGTGTACTTGCATACACCCTTAAAAATACATTCACTTGAAAAACAAGTAGAAAATTGGCAATAGTACTGTTTTTCCATTTTGAGACGCCGTAGCCAGCATAAACTTGCTCAAAAGAGTCCGAATTAATCTAACTCAAATCTCAWTWWTMMRGMRMTTMRWGKYYWGWTYMTWYRMKKYRMWTWRWWCWWKMAWGWTMMMTGSWGRAMTARTKKWRWAWWAAAWYWMSWMSAWYAKYASMKGTCMRRTSTTAAATGACAGACTTTATTTTGACCATTCACCGACAAAGGGACGTAGACTTCGGCTTGTCTGGAGATTTTTTTTGTGTYCGACAGCCCCCCCCCAAAAAAACATTTCCCTAAGTCCAAAACGAACAATAAAGTTGTGATAATATACGGTACTAGTCAAAAGTTGACACACCTACTCATTCAAGGGTTTGTCTTTAAAAAAAACAACTATTTTCTACATTGTAGAATAATAGTGAAGACATCAAAACTATGGAATCATGCAGAAACCCATAAAGTGTTAAACAAATCAAAAATTATTTTAAATTCTTCAAAGTAGCCACCTTTTGCCTTGAGCTCTGCACACTCTTGGCATTCTCTCAACTAGCTTCATGAGGAATGCTTTTCCAACAGTCTTGAAGGAGTTCCCACATATGCTGAGCACTTGTTGGCTGCTTTTCCTTCACTCTGCGGTCCAAATCATTCCAAACCATCTCAATTGGATTGAGGTCGGGTGATTGTGGAGGCCAGGTCATCTGATGGAGCACTCCATCACTCTCCTTCTTGGTCAAATAGCCCTTACACAGCCTGGAGGTGTGTTGGGTCATGTCCTGTTGAAAAACAAATGATAGTCCCACTAAGCGCAAATCAGATGTAATGGCGTATCGCTGCAGAATGCTGTGGTAGCCATGCTGGTTAAGTGTGCCTTGAATTTAAAAAAAATATTAAAATCAGCAGCAAAGCACCTCCACACCTCCTCCTACATGCTTCACGGGAGGAAACCACACATGCGGAGATCATCCATTCACCTACTCTGCGTCTCACAAAGACAGCGATTGGAACCAAAAATCTCAAATTTGGACTCATCAGACCAAAGGACAGATTTCCACCGGTCTAATATCCATTGCTCGTGTTTCTTAGCCCAAGCAAGTCTCTTATTATTGGTGTCCTTTAGTAGTGGTTTCTTTGCAGCAATTGGACCATGAAGGCCTGATTCATGCAGTCTCCTCTGAATAGTTGATGTTAATGTCTTACTTGAACTCCGAAGCATTTATTTTAGGCTGCAAGCTGAGGTGCAGTTAACTCTAATGAACTTATCCTCTGTAGCAGAGGTAACTCTGGGTCTTCCATTCCTGTGGCGGTCCTCATGAGAGACAGTTTCATCATAGCGCTTGATGGTTTTTGCGACTGCACTTGAAGAAACGTTCAAAGTCCTTGAAATTTTCCAGATTGACTGACCTTCATGTCTTAAAGTAATGATGGATTGTTGTTTCTCTTTGCTTATTTGAGCTGTTCTTGACATAATATGGACTTGGTCTTTAACCAAATAGGGCTATCTTCTGTATACCACCCCTACCTTGTCACAACACAACTGATTGGCTCAAACACATTAAGTAGGAAAGAAATCCCACAAATGAACTTTTAACAAGGCACACCTGTTAATTGAAATGCATTCCAGGTGACTACCTCATGAAGCTGGTTGAGATAATGCCAAGAGTGTGCAAAGCTGTCATCAAGGCAAAGGGTTGCTACTTTGAAGAATCTCAAATATAAACTATTTTGATTTGTTTAACACTTTTTTGGTTACTACATGATTTCATAGTTTTGATGTCTTCACTATATGCTACAATGTAGAAAATAGTCAACATAATGAGCCCTTGAATGAGCAGGTGTGTCCAAACCTTTGACTGGTACTGTATACGCTAACTCTCCCGAACTGTTTAGGCTGGGAAGCATGCAGATGCCTTTAGACGTCACAAAATGATAAGGATGATTTTTACAACTAGTGCTCTGTGATTCTTTTTGCCTAAAGGGATTTGGATAGGTATGGGTCCTGTTAGGTGTGTAGTAAATCAGGGTCGAGTTCATTAGGCACTGAACGTCAGAAAACAGACAAACAGGAAGGGACTACCTGGACTTTTTCCATTGCACAACATTTTTCGACGATGTGCCCTAATGATAATGACCCAGGTGGACATACTTGGGGTGTTTTCCCTAGGAAGCAAACGYGACAAAACAGGGAGGGACTAACCTGAACTTGTCCAATAAGAGACATGTTTTTGTTGTACACTTGTGGCCAGCTGTGTGTGGGTACCTGTGGTGGAGAAAATGCCTCCGATGATGCCACAAAGCCTGACGAGGAACCTCCATAGGGGCATGTGCTGCTCGGTGACTTTCACCATCAACGAGCTGATGTCATACTTCATAAAGATCCCAGATACTCCGTGGCTGCCCACCGCGTGGTTGATCACCCGCTCCTACACAAACAGGGTGAAACGATGACGATACACCCACACCTTCAGTTCATCCACACACACACACACACACACACACACACACACACACACACACACACACACACACACACACACACCACACACAACACACACACAGCAATAGACCTTGTACACTCAAACAAACACACAATCACACATCCTGGACCTACCCTTTCGGTGACAGAGTACTGGTTTGTGTCTGCTGAGATCTGGTAGGTGTTCAGTTTGGTGGGCACTATGGTGATGAAGTACTGAAACATCTGATTATCTGACGAGGATCAGAGAAAAACAGTCCACACATGAAGATATATTCTTTAATGAAGGATGAAATTAACAAAGTTACAATTCCTATATAATGTCACAACTTCTTCATAACTAACATGTTGAGGCAGACAAACTACTTCCCCCAAAAACCCATGACTGATCTGTGCATTTAGGAAGTCTGTCATGTAGCCTGTTTGATGTGACGTGATAAAGCCTTGGGTTTAAATACTATTTGAAATATTTCCAATGCTTTGATAATTGCCTGGAGTGCCAGGTGTGTGGGGATTGCKCTTTTGGAACTTTTCTATTGAGCTTGCCTGTTACAATGGAAACAATCAAGCACGGCGTAAGTATTTGAATTATTTTGAATGACATTTGAACCCAGGACTGACGTGATGTCTTTTTACTTACGGTCAGTGCAGACTTTCTCAGTCCCATCCAGAGGGTTGATGATTCCTGGGATCTCCTCTCCGAACGACAGGTGGTCGATGCGATGGGAGAAGTTGTACGCTGTAATCAACAACAAATCAGAACAATCATTAACTCCTGGTCTATGGATATCGTCAGGTTTAAATGTGTTAACTCAATTGTGAAGACATCACATAGTTCCATCATAACTTACAATTGTTTAAGACGTTTTTATGTATCATGTATGGAAGTTAAACTCTAAACAAAGAAACTTACTATCGTGGCTGACGAGGGCCGCTAGATGGGCGTGGCCTCTAGGATGTGGGATAGCCCTGTATGTGATGTGAAAAGGTCAAGCTTGCGGAGACTCCTCCCACATAGGGCATAATAACTCAACATCACACATTCCAGAGTCAAACATCTAGGTCATGTTCATTAGGCACCCAACGGAGAAAACAGACAAACAGGGAAGGACTACCTGGAAACACTCATTGTGTTCATTAGGGCACACTAGCTAGAAGTTAGTTGTAGAGAGAGGAGCGGTGACCTACTTGCCCACAGTGATGTGGAAGTTGCCAGCCACCTTGTTGACATAAAGATGGCCGTGTATCCTGCAGGCCGCAGGSGACTGGGAGGGGCTGTCCTCTCTCGAAGGAGAAAAGAGGGGAGAAGAGTCACTTCAATAACATAACTGTAATCATTCAATACAGTTTATCAATTACTTCAATACCTAACTTCACTCAAACACACACACTGTGTCACAGCAAAGCTGTATTATTTTTTCCAGACCTGGGAGGCAGGGCGGTGGGGGATCCTTTCAGGACTGTCTTGAAGATCACATCCTGCAGCGAGTGTTCCTCCCTAAGGCGGTCCTGGATCATCAGCAGAGTTCTGGGGGAGAGGGGGAGGAAAGGGAGATGAGTGAGCAAGGGAAAGGTTAAACATGGGAGTGTTGTAGAGGGGAGTCACTATATAGGAGTGAGAAGTTATAACAGATGGTCAAAGCCTTCACTCCACCATACTGTCTTTACTTTACTAGGTTTATTTGACAGGTATTATACATCATTATTAAAATGTGTATAAATGTGCCACATGTAGCCAATCCTCTCATCTTTTGCTTCACTGTATGCAACATTACTATTTTAGTTGTGCAGATGCATTCTGGTGGTGCATTTTTATACTGTCAGGAGACATAGACATCTTGTGGCTGATATATCTTACCTGTGCCACAGCCTTTGCTGAGGAGAGAGGTCAAAGGTGACCTGCAAGGTGACAATGGGAAAAAATATTAAGAAAGGGCATTGTCACTGGAAAGATATTATGATGAAATTTATGGAACCCTGAATTCTCACCACACTTGCATCTTGTCATGTTGTCATTGTGTCTTAACTGTTCCTAACTGACTGGCCTGGTTAGGCTGCTATAGCAGGTACCAGACAGAGTCATACTTACTGGCTCATAATGTAGGCCATCTGAAGCTACCATGGTCTCTGCCAAGTCTAGGACATCTGCACCTACAACTACATACAGCCACCAAGACAAACAGCAAATCAATGAATAATATAATCAATCAATATGACATGATGGAAGACAAGGGCAGCCTACAGTCAATGGCTTGATACAACACTACTGAAATGTTAATTCTACTGCCGACAAACACAGTCACATTATATCCTAGATGTCCATGTCTAGGCCTGAATTGTGAGAGCAACCTTCAAACAGTGTAAATACTTACATTGACACCTCATGGCAACTGTGATGTCTATGTTTATTCTTAATTTACTGCAAAAGAGAGAAGATTGTGTTAGTTAGCTCTATAGTGCACCTGGAGCTGTACAGTAAGTATTTTCCTGCTGACGTTGCCCAGCTAACTCAAAAATGATATGCCAGACTGTTGGGTTGTGTTCATTAGGCACCAAACGGAAGCAAATGGACTGAAACTGGTAGGGACCAACTAACATTCACTTTCATTTTCCACTGCAAAACACTTTCAAAAATCTCTTTGGTGCRTAATGAACATGACCATGGTCTGAGAATTGTTTTTTACCTGGAGAAGTCTTTATCGACTTCATACTCATACTGCATCCACGTGTCTCGATACACAAAGAACTCAAGGAAAGCCAGCAGAGCCATGGCTGTGAAGGCTATCAGGGACACTGAAAAGACAGCAAAGGAGGAGTGATGTAGAAGGCCAAGTTTACAACTGGAGGAGGCTACTCATTGATTAAAATAAGAAAACAGGTACATGACTATACTAGGGTTGGCCTAGATGCTCTGTTCTAAACTTTGCCCTACAGTATATGTTATTGTTTGTCCATTGCACTTATACTACAATTGACATTGTTGATGGACTCGAGGTGTTGGGTTACTCTTAATAGCATACATTAATTTTCCATTTTACAATGTATCCAATCTATAATTTGAAGAATAGTTTAATTGCAATTCATATTTACATTGGCTAGTTAATAACGCACCTGTTCCCCCACTGGCTGTGGTTTCCACATAGCTCTCTGGAACCTTGGGGAATGCATCCAGCTCCTTCACCAGGGTTAGAGCCTTCTTCCGGGACACTAGTCTCCTCATCTTGTTTGGGGCAAGCGTCCACTGGATCCCTCATGCATTAAATCTTTAAGTTCAACATAGAAGTTCACTTTGTTATATAGCCTAGCAATCTCATACAAATAATGTCATATCCGAATAGTTTTAACAGTGGCCGCTGGAAGGGACTTTATGAAAACGATATTTCCTCGCTAGCAAACAAGAATGGCAAGTTTAAACCCTCCCATCTGTTTCTGACCACAGGTATGCAGACTATTCTGAGCCAACACCTGGCACTTTTTACATTCTGTTTGCCTATTGACGTTGCCCAGCTGACTGGAAGCTGATAGTTAGCTAGCTATCTTGGCTACCGGTAGCTATCAAACCCGGCTGTGTATTTTATAATAGTCATACTTCGGTCGTTACTGTCTCGGGTACCCATTCATTTTCGCCATAGAGGGAAATCCGATTCTTGTATCAATCCATTGTTCTATGTTTGGTTTCGGATTGAAACATCTGGATACTGCGTTAGTTGTTGCAACAAAAAAAACTGCCACTGGTAACCTTTGACCTGGTGTACTACCATAGACGTTTGAGTAGAGTGCATTAATTTTGCRACAGCGCCCTCTGGTGATCAACAGTAAGCAGACTGACTGTGCGCAGACATCCGTTCTTCTTCGGTGGGGTTTATCGGCGGTTGGCATCCAACGTTATGGTGCATTACCGCCACCTACTGTACTGGAGTGTGGGCCAGAGACAGGGAGAAACTAAATCCTACCTGCCAGCCCCATTGCTCTTAAAAAAGATAACAAAATATTTGAGACTATATCTAATGACGTTCTACTCAATATACTCTATAAACAAATGTTCTGTATCCCCTTCTCTCTCATACTAGATCTCAACCTCTCTCTTTCCCTCCAATAATGTCCACACTATATCAATACATGCTCTACTGTCTCTGTTTCCTGGCAATACTCACATTTTCCTGTTGGATGCTTTCCTATCACATGTAAGGTCTTATTCAACTGGCTGTGTCCCACCCTTAATCTTGTAAATATTGCCTCCTCTCTTCTGTCCCTTCCTGTCGTTCTCCCCTCCCCAACTTTCCTCTGTACTTGAAATAAAATCCTGCCCTTTGTATCTCTATTCCACTGCTCCTGCCATTTCTTCACCATCACTGTCCATATCATGCTTTTTGCCTCTGCCTTGCTCATTGAAACTACCACATCAACTTCCCCACTACTTAGTGCTTGTTTAGCCAGTACATCAACTGCCTCGTTCCCTTACACTCCCACACGAGCTGGGGCCCATGCAAATAGTATCTGTATACCCATTTGTTTACTCCTGCCATGGGTTTGTAGCACCTCATAAAGCAGGTTTTGTCTGCTACGTGATATAAAGGACTGGATACTCCTTAGCACTGAACATGAATCAGAGAAAATAACTACTCTTCCTGGCTTAACTTCCTCCACCCACTGCAAGGCCAACAGTATGGCCATCATCACCGCCGTATATACAGCCAGATGATCTGTAATARGTTTCCTGACTCTCACCCCACATTCCTGCACTACAAATGCTGAKCCAGTACATCCTGTCTTTGGATCTTTTGAACCATCTGTGTATATGGCCACAAAAMRCTGATACACAGTATCCAGACGTCTCTTAAATCAATCAGATGGATCAACACCCTGCCTATCTTTCTGTCGTCTCTCCAACACTTCTAGATCWACTACTGGAGGTGGGAGTAGCCATGGTGGATTCACACTGATAGCTACTGTTGGACTAAACTCCCTTTCATACAGTCCCATCTCCTTCGCATGGGTATTATCCACCCACCCAAAGCTTGTGTTCTGTCTTCGCTCGTGTTCCCAGCATGCCTGTAAAATCCCTTTCGCAGGATGAGATACCCCATGTCCCTGTAGGCGGACCCAATAATTAATTGCCAGCTGCTGTCTCCTAATCTGCAATGGCATTCCCCCCCATCTCCACCTGTAGTGCAGCCACTGGGACGTCCAAAACACCCCACTACATATTCTGAGTCCATGTCCCTGTATGACATTTAGCCTTTCCGATGATGTCTGGGCTGACGAACCATACGCTATACTTCCATAGTCTATTACAGATCGGATAAATGCAACATACATGGTCCTCAATGAGGCACGCCCAGCCCCCCACTCCTTCCCTGTCAGACAGCGCATCACATTTAGCACCTTCTTACACTTTCCTACCTCTCTCTCAATGTGTTCTGCCCAGGTCATTGTAGTATCAAAGTATACCCCAAAGAACCTGAAGGCCCCCACCCTCTCCAAGTTTCTCCCATATAACCTCAAGCATAACTCATCTCCCACCTTCCCCAAGGTAAAGAACAGTGTCTGAGTTCTCTACAGAGAACCTGAATCCCCACCGCTCAACCTCATCAATTGCTCCCTGTACCTTCCTGACTATATATGGCACATTTCTTCCTCTCTTCCATAAGGCCCCATCTGCACATAACGACCTCCCAATATCCGGCTGTACCTGAGAGTAAACATCATTGATCATGATTGAGAACAACAGAGGACTAATCACGCTCCCCTGTGGTGTACCATTGTCCACCATGTAGCCGCCTGAGAGAGACTTCACCACCCTCACCTGGATAGACCTTCCAAACAGGAATCCTTTATCCAGTTGTATGTTATTCATCCTACCTCCATAATATCAAGCTTGATAAACAACCCCTCCTTCCACATCATATCATATGCCTTACCCACATCATATGCCTTATCCACATCAAAAAAATACAGCTACAACACTCTCCTTGTTCACCTGAGCCTTCCTGACCTCTGCTTCTAAGCAGAGCACTGGGTCCATTGTTCCCCTACCCTTCCTGAATCCGCTCTGATGTGGCAATACTGACCCCCTGCTCTCCAGGAAGTAAGTTAGCCTCTCCATTATCATARGCTCCATAATCTTAGTGATGTTAAGGCTATTGGCCAATAGCTTGTTGGCCTCGTTGGGTCTTTCCCTGGCTTCCGGATTGGTACCACTACTGCCTCCTTCCAGCTGCCTGGTAGTTTCCCCTCCTCCCACACTCTGTTGTACAACACCAATATCTTATCCAGTGCCTCATCACTAAGATGGGCCAACACTAACATAGCACACCTCATCTTTCCCAGGTGAAGTTAACCCAGCGTTACCTATTGCCCTTTTCACCTCTGCCATTGTAAATGGTGTATTCAACACATCATTTACATCCTCCCTCCTATCCAGCACTCCAGGATGCTCCTCTCTTGTTCTCCCTCTCCTCTGACAAATTAGCCTAGCTATGCACTTGGACAAAGGCTTTGGCCATCATCTCTGCCTTCTCATCTGTTACTGCCACATCCTTCCCACTCATCCTCTGAATCATCCCCCACACTTCTCCCACTGGTGTCGCCCTTCCAATGGTGTCACAGAACCGATGCCAACATGACCTCTTTGCCTGATGAATAGTTCTCTTCACCAGAGCCTGCTTATACAGAATCAGATGTTGGAAGTTCAGTGTCCTTTTCAGTACTCTAAATTAGAGGTCGACCGATTATGATCTTTCAACCGATTATTGGAGGACCACAAAAAGCCGATACCGATTAATCGGCCGTTTTATATATATATTTGTAATAATGACAATTACAACAATACTGAATTAACTTTTATTTTAACTTAATTTAATACATAAATAAAATCTATTTAGTCTCAAATAAATAATGAAACACGTTCAATTTGGTTTAAATAATGCAAAAACACAGTGTCGGAGAAGTAAAAGTGCAATATGTGCCATGTAAAAAAGCTAACGTTTAAGTTCCTTGCTCAGAACATGAGAACATATGAAAGCTGGTGYTTCTTTTTAACATGAGTCTTCAATATTCCCAGTTAAGAAGTTTTAGGTTGTAGTTATTATAGGAATTATTTCTCTCTGTACCATTTGTATTTCATATACCTTTGACTATTGGATGTTCTTATAGGCACTATAGTATTGCCAGACTAATTTCGGGAATTGATAGGCTGGAAGTCATAAACAGCGCAATGCTTGAAGCACAGCGAAGAGCTGCTGGCAAACGCAGGAAAGTGCTGTTTGAATGAATGCTTGCTGCTGCCTACCACCGCTCAGTCAGACTGCTCTATCAAATAATAGACTTAATTATAATATAATAAACACACAGAAATAGGAGCCTTAGGTCATTAATATGGTCAAATCCGGAAACTATAATTTTTGAAAAGAAAACGTTAATTCTTTCAGTGAAATACGGAACCGTTCCGTATTTTATCGAACGGGTGGCATCCCTAAGTCTAGATATTGCTGTAACATTGCACAACCTTCAATGTTATGTCATAATTATGTAAAATTCTGGCAAATTAATTATGGTCTTTGTTAGGATTTTTTTCGCGAATGCGCTTGTTAAATCATCACAAGGTGGKGAAGTAGGCTGTGATTTGATGATAAATTAACATTCACCGCATTGATTATATGCAATGCAGGACAAGCTAGATAAACTAATAATATCATCAACCATGTGTAGTTGACTAGTGATTATGTTAAGATTGATTGTCTTTTATAAGATAAGTTTAATGCTAGCTAGCAACTTACCTTGGCTCCTTGCTGCACTCGCGTAACAGGTGGGCAGCCTGCCACGCAGTCTCCTCGTGGAGTGCAATGTAATCGACATCTAAAAATGCAGATTACCGATTGTTATGAAAACTTGAAATCGTCCCTAATTAATCGGCCTTTCCTCCTCCTCCCTGACCTCTTAGGTATAGCCTCAGTAGCTTTCCCCACTAACGCTGTTCTCACCCAGTTATTCATACTATCCACTTCCCCTCTCAAATCCACCCGAGCCATCACCCGCTCACTTAACTCCTTAAACTGATCCCACTTTGCCCTTTCAAACACCCACCTGCCTACTCCATCCACTGACACCTCCTCCTCCCTCTGGCCTACTGTGCATACTATGGGGTAATGATCAGTCCCTACTGTAAACTCCTCCCATACCTCCCAGTCACAGATTCCTGCCATCACACTAGATACCAGAGAGGTCCAATCCAGACTCTTTCCCTGTAACTACATCAATCCTGGTCCCTCGGCCATCATTCAGGCACACCAGGTCTTTAACTTCTATCAAATTTTCCATCACTTGGCCGTTTCCATCCATCCATCCACCCCCAGAGCGTGTTGTGAACATTAAAATCCCCACATATTACCTTACTTCTATCCTGGCCCTCCACCATCTCCAACTCTTCTAGGTCTAATACCTGACACGTATTATAGTAGTTCACTACCATATCTCCTCTCAACCACATCTCCACATATTCCTGTTCAATACCTTTGCCTAGCATCCTGTAGGGAAGTCCTTGCTTTATAAGGGTGGCACATCACCCCTTCCCCCTACACCTCTGTCCCTATGTATTATAAACTCCACATTCGGTTTGAGTCATGTTTCCTGTACACAAATCACATCAGGCTTAGCTGGCATATCCACAATTAACTTATTGAACTCATGCCCATTAGCCAACAGGCTTGGAGCATTCCATTGTAGTACTACCACCATAACTAAGATCCAGTAATACATGACTCCACCCTCGGCTGATTGAGGTCATCGTGAACCTCCCATGTCAAGCCTGTCATACTCAGATGTCTCCTAGCAGCATCCACTATTAGCTTAATCTTCTCCGTTTTAGACTTTACTTCAGCGGTGCTGTTGATAACTCCTGCTAAGAACATCACCAGCTTTCTCTTATCTATGTATACCTGCCCCGTAATCCCCGATCTAGATGTTCCTACCCATCTCTCTGGACCTGGACCACCTTCACTGCCTCCGCATAAGYCACCCTTCTCTCTACTCTCACTTGTTGCACCTCCACTGCCTGCTTCATAGCCTCACACCCACTATATGCCACATTATGAGCCCCCTCGCACAGCTGCAACACTTCGGTTGTACACCATCCCCATATTTCCCCATACTCATGCTCTCCTCCACACCTGCCACATCTCTTTTTCTCTTTACATGCTGTTGCCACATGCCCAAACCTCTGGCATTTATAACATCTTAAAGGCTTCAGTACGGTTACTATGGTTACTTTATTTTGGCAGTACCTGGTCCTTGAAGTGTAACAGTATAGACGGGCTATCTGCCCTAACTCCACCCCTTATTGCTTGCAATCTATGAACATTCACTAGAACGCCTCCTGTCAAATTGTCCCTTACCTCTTGAATGCTAATACTCACAGGCACTCCTGTTATCACCCCTTTAATCCACTGCTTCCCTGCTTGATCACTCCAGCTGCTCGACACCACCTTACACTTCCCTACTTGCTCCACTCCGAGAGCTTTCTCCCTCTGCGTCATGTCCTTACAGAACACCAACAAACTCCCATCTCTTAACACTTTAGCATTGACAACTTCCCCAATACTCTTTTATCACAGCCATCAACCTTATCGGACTCATCGCCCCTACTCCCCCTTCCTCCCTAAACTTCTAAATTACTTTATGCTCCTCCTCACCTCCATGCGTCTTATCTTGCCCTCCCTCGGCACTTTCTACCTCCGAACTGCAGCTAGCGTTAGAAACTATGTTGCTCTCCTCAGACTTCCTTTTCTGCCTCCTCTCTACCTCCATAGACCTCTCGCTCCCCTTCAAACCCCTACTCCCTTTCTCTCCCGCTTTCTTTTTCTCTTTCTTACTCCCTCCTTTATTTGTACCACTATACTCCATACTTTCATCACTATCACTATCTCCTACCATCTCTAACCCAATCACAGCCCAGCTGTGCCGAACCACCGCCACACAGAGTAAAGTTTGATTGCTTGTTTTTCCGAAATTTCTAACTGTTCACACAACGTCGCTTCCGTTTAGCTTGCAAAGTGGAAAACAACCCTTTATACAGTAGCGCCTCCCTGCACGTCCCACAGACGTGCCCATCGAAGTCATTCCATGAAACGTGAACATTGTAAATTACAACTAGGCCTATTTGATAACCAATTTTTCTTGACCGTAGTATTCCTGTCATTGGTCAATTTGCACATAACCCACTGGGCGCACACTGGTTGGATCAGCATTGTTTCCACGTCATTTCAATGAAATTACGTTGAACCAACTTGAAATATATGTTGAATTTAGGTCTGTGCCCAGTGGAAAGCTACTATAGTTATACAGTATAGCTACCAGAGGCGCAACTTTCACTGGGGACGGGACATGCCTCCCCCTCATTCTGAAATTGCATTTTTGTCCCCACTAGTTTAATCATTGGAATGTGATACAAAATGAGGCAATTATGTGCTTTAGGACCATGCGGACGCCTCCGAGTGGTCGGGTCAGCTGTTTGGAGTGTTTATCCGACTGGATAAAAAAAWATATATATATCCTCCCTACTTCTGAAACTGAAGGTGCGCCACTGATAGTTACTATACTATGCTCTCACATTTCCAAGTGTTCAATGTTTGCCTATTGAGGTACTGTAACTAAAGATGGTTCAGTATGAAAAGTATGAAGATGGTTTAGAAACTCTGCCGTAGCCTATGTTTTGTTAGGTTTAGTCATAGAGTTAGTTGTACAACGATGAGACAGCCTATAGGGAGGAGGTCAGGTGCCAGGGAAACAACCTCTCCCTCAATGTGAGCAAGTGAAAGGAGCTAATCGTGGACTACAGGAAAAGGCAGGCCAAACTGGCCCCCATTGAAATCGACGGGGCTGTAGTGGAACGGGTCGAGAGTTTCAAGTTCCTTGGTGTTCACATCACCAACGAACTATCATGGTCCAAACACACCAAGACAGCCGTAAAGAGGACACGACAACACCTTTTCCCCCCTAGGAGACTGAAAGATTTGGCATGGGTCTCCAGATCCTCAAAAAGTTCTACAACTGCATCATCGAGAGCATCGTGACCGGTTGCATCACTGCCTGGTATGGCAACTGCTCGGCATCTGACCGTAAGGCACTACAGAGGATAGTGCGTACGGCCCAGTACCTCACTGGAGCCAAGCTTCCTACCATCCAGGACCTATATACCAGGTGGTGTCAGAGGAAGGCCCAAAAAATTGTCAGAGACTCCAGTCACCTAAGTTATAGACTGTTCTCTCTGCTACTGCACGGCAAGCGGTACAGGAGTGCCAAGTCTAGGACCAAAAGGCTCCTTAACAGCTTCTACCCCCAAGCCATAAGACTGCTTAACAATTAATCAAATGGCCACCGGACTATTACATTGACCCCCCCCCTCCAATTTTTTTGTACACTGCTGCTACTCGCTGTTTATTATCTATGCATAGTAACTTTACCCCTACCTACATGTACAAAATAACTCAACTAACCTGTACCCCGCACATTGACTCAGTACCGGTACCCTCTGTATATAGCCTCATTATTGTTATTTTTATTGTGTTACTTTTTATTTGACTATTTTTACTTTAGTTTACTTAGTAAATATTTTCTTATCTCTTTCTTGAACTGCATTGTTGTTTAAGAGCTTGTAAGTAAGGTCTACATCTGTTGTATTCAGAGCATGTGACAAATAACATTTTATTTTATTCCCACGGGGACTAGTACGAAAAAGTATGAAAATGAATGCACTCGTAAGTCGTTCTGGATAAGAGCGTCTGCTAAATTAGTCAAATGTAAACGTAATCCAGATCATCATAAGGGATCCACCAATTAATTATACTTGTGAGTAAACGTTCCATAACTGCAGGTGCCAGTACATCACCAGCATTGGCTTTATACCTGTTCAAACAACACACTCTAGGGGGCAGTATCCATCCTTTCAGTTTGTTTACCAACTCATTGAAGTAGTGATGGGCATTCCGGCTCTTTTCAGTGAGCCGGCTCGTTCGGCTCAGCTCACCAAATAGAGAAGGCTCTTTTGGCAAAATTAAACATTTGCATTTAATGTATAACTTTTTCATGTGCATATAAATCTAAACATTCAAAACGAATACAATCTGAACAGAATATTGCACCATATCAAAGAAAAATAAATAACAATTTGCAAAACTGCAGCATCCCACAAATTGAAATAAATGTAAAAAAGAAGGATGCTATTACACATGTGCATTTAAAATATTTTTAAATATAACTTTTTTAATGTATATAAACAAAGTGCATATAAATGTAACAATTCAAAACGAATACAATCTGAACAACATAATAATAGAATATACACCAGAAAAATAAATAACAATGTGCAAAACTCCAACATCCCACTTAAAACATTAAACTGGTCCCTATTTTCTCTCTCTTCTTTATTGCCATGATATAACCAGCAGCACACAACAATGCTGACCATATTTTGCTTTTATGAGAGAATTGCATTCAGAAATGCAAGCTGCATCACTTTCGAGGGGCTGATGCGGTTTCTTCTCTCAGTAATTATTTGTCCCGTTTTCGAGAAGACCCTCTCAGAGGGAACGGATGTGGCCACTATGCAGAGTCTCCCTGTCATGACTTAAGTAAGCCGTGGGTTGACAGAGGCCTTGTTCTTCCACCAGGATCTACAGATCTTTCAGAACGAATGTGTGTGCGCTTGAGCATTTAGGCCTATATTATTTTATTTATTTTTTTGTTCTTTGAATTAGTTAATTCTATTCATTTAAATCTTTTGATTATTCATATCTTAATTTTTGTAAATTTTTATAAATAGATTCGGCTCTTCTGATATGCGAGCTGGCTCCCAACGTTCATCTACAAGAGCCGGATCCATTTAGAGCCTACTCGTTCGCGAACGACCCATCACTACATAGAAGTTGTAGAAGAAGAAAATTGACTACTTCAAAATAGAGATGGCCTCAATAGAGCTGCCCGCGCGCTCACAGACACCATCATGGGACAGATACAATATTGCAATCTCTATACAACTCTATTGGTTTAGTAAACCACAGAGCTTCCTGTGCCCTTATAAGACCAATTATCCATTCACGCAATAATTGATAGGGGCTACCTGCCGCTACCATCTTATCATCAACCGACATCGGTTGTTAAATAAACATTTGTAGTCTCTTATAATTTATGTATTTTCACAATGAATTTTCACCAATAATTTGACATTATATGAATTGGCCTAATTAACCTAACCTAGGCTAGATTATAAAAATATTTGCTTATATTTCACAGCATTAAATTTTTTATTGTTTCTTTGTAGGCCTACATATATTTTTATGCTGCTGCTTTTCTCCATGGAATGGAACTACACATCCCGATGTGCGCCTGGTTGTGTGACCCCCCGCCAATCGAGAGCGTGTGATTTGGCGCTGAGCGAGACAGACAAGGCCCAAAGCAGGGTGATTTTGTTACAGCTAGAGGAAGAGGGAGCAAGTGAAATTAAAATACAGAAGGGGCGAGATTTATACATAATTCCCACCAAGGTTCCGCAAAAATACTAGGCCCCTTTAGGTTCTACAGCCAATAGACAAGACTTGGGGACCGAGCAGTGGCTGTACATTGCCCCTATTAATGAATTGCGTTAGAAACGGGAAGGCCTGCACTCTGTCCGAATATTTTTTATTTGATCTCTTTTTGTAAATTGCTCAAAGAAGCGCAGATATCTGGTGTATGTGTTTAGAATGGGACACGCTGAAGGTATTGGCATTTTTATTTTACTATATCTCGCGATTCAGCATTTCGTTCTACGTTCTCTCTTGTTGATAATCAGCTTGCTGTCATTATCGTAGCGGTACATTTAGTCGTGTAGATTTAGGGTATTGTTATATCCTCGGTTTCTTCACACGAATGATTGATGTGTTTAATCACGGTAGACAATTTTGTTTATAGGTGCAATGGCAGCCATATTGGTAACAATGTATAGCTTCGTTTGCCATCGTGTTTCTAGTCGTCTGCATTGTATTGAAATGGCAACAAATCAATGTGTTAACATTGCGGCCGTGTCAGAATACAAGAACATCATCTCGGCTTTTGATACGTGTTTTTATATTGACAAGCAACATTATATTTGATTTGCCAGTGTTCATGCAAGCTAGCCACGCTAGCTAACTTAACACATAGCATCAGAACGATGCACAGCACGGCTGATAATGATGCAGTTCAATCACTCAGTGAAACAATGTAACGATAATTCAGTCTTGTCTGTGCATCGTTTTCCTCAATAAAATGACCCCAGTGGTACGGTGTCTCAATTCATGTATGCAAAGCTGGACTGTGTGATCTACATAACTTTTAATATTTTCATCCAGCAGCTGTGATACATATTAATAAGTTGTTTTCCCGTATATCACCTTGTGAATGGCAGTAAAGGCTGCTTAATCTGAATCAAATCAAGGTTTAGTCTACACCAAAAAGGACATATCGATTCAAGGTTATTTTGTGCATATAACAAAGTTCTGACACTTTCTATTTCAATATGACACTGTTCAATTTCGGAATCCATATATTAATGCATTATCACTGTACTTCTTTCTGTCTTAGCCAGGGCATGGTCATCTTGGTCCTTAGGCTACCCTGTCACCCCTTTACACCCAGAGTAGTTTGACTTCTGGGTGAAATGCTTTAGTGCTTGCCTATACCGTAATAGTACATTGCATTGATTGGTGATGTTTAAGATCCAACAATAGGATTTCTTTAAAAGTGAATTGAAGGATTTTCCCTATTTTGGCAGAGGCAAAAACAAATGCATTTATTAGTCCACGCAGTCTATTTATACTGTGTGAACGGACCAGGGAAAAACTCTGACACTGTAGGCTGTCACTGTAGTGTACCCATATAGGCGATCATGAACTGGTTTTTCCTGATCGGGTCAGAATAACTACAACAGAGGTCAATTTTTTCATAGCCACAGCATTGCCTATTACCTAGCAATCCATTCCTTATGAGTTGTGCAGAGCTGCTAATTGTCTGCTGTTTGAGTAATGAGTTGAACTCTTTGGCTGTGTTTACACAGGCAGCCTATAATTTGGATTTTTTTCCCCCACAAATTGGTCTTTTGACCAATCAGATCAGCTCCTTTGCCAATAATTGGGCAAAAGATCAGAATTGGGCTACTTGTGTAAACACAGCCATTGGCACACTTGAGGTTGGCTCTACACCACTGGCAGGGATCTATACCATTATACAGACATTACACAGAGATACAGTGGCCCCAGAGATGTCCATGGCAGCCTAGCTCACTCAGTCAGTGTTTCCCAAAACTGGTCTCCCCGAGGGGTAGACAAGCTAGCTCAACAGGGGTTTTGAGACATGAATCTGTAATGACAGATGTTGTAGGCCTGTATGTCTTTAAGACATTTTTATCTCATAGCTAGCATGATGATCAACATTTTGGTCATCTGTACATGAACATTTACCAGTTGAGTATAAGCGCACGAATAACAACTATTAAATTAATGTGAATGAGAGATGACCAGCCTTAAAAAAAACATGGGCAATAGCGAAGCATTCAGCAGACCTGCTTTTAAATTCAGTGCACACTGTGCAGGGAACACTTAGGTCTTATTATGGGAAAGACTGGAGATTTCTAGTATGTAAAACTGGAGATCAGTTTCATTATTTAATGTAGGAAGGGGATATAGCACAAGCTCTCCTCAGAACAGTCTCTTCCTTACCAGTAGGATTAGATTAGAATAGACAGTTCAGTTATCATACTGTATGTCACTTTATTTCTCTGACTGTGATGATTGATTAAATGTTCTTACCTTATCAAAAAAGAGAGATGCACAGTTGTAGATCTGATTATGTTGTCTTTCAGTCACCATCCTCTCCATTTCCCCTTAACATCATATCAACCCCTGTCCTATATCTTGATCCTCCTCCAGGTCCAGCCAGAGAAAAGGACAGTTAAGGATGCAGGAGCACAACAATGGATTTCTCCTTCTCTTTCATGCAAGGGATCATGGGAAATACAATTCAGCAACCCCCTCAGCTCATTGACTCAGCCAACATCCGGCAGGAGGGCGCCTACGACACCGGCAGCGATGCGGGCGAGGACGGAGCCCCCTCCTACGACGCTGCCCTGGAGGCAGAGTTCTCCTACCCGCCCTCGGCCTCCGAAGACATGCCACCGGTCTCCAATGGTTACCCCCCTGGGCTGGGCCTGTACGAGCCCCAGGCCAAGTTCTCTATGTACCCCCAGTTCCCCAACGGCTCGGCCAATGGCTACGGGGCCACCCGGGGCTATGGCGAACACTGCCTCATGCCTGGGGAGGGAACGGTCCTGAGGGCTCCTGTCCTCCAGGAGAGATCCCCCTCCCCTATATCTCCTCCACCTTCACACCACCCCCACCTCCATCACCCTCACCACCACCATCCTCATCACTACCACCCTCAACTTCACCCACACCCCCACCCTCACCCACACAGCCCTCCACCCCTGCCCTCCCAACACCACCTCAGCCCGCCACCTCACCGCATGTCCCATGTGCTCCCTCCTCCCCCGTTACTCCTGCCCTCCACCAGCCCTCCCCCGTCCCTGCTGGACAGCACCCCCTCCTCCCACCCTTCTCACACACCCCCTGCTCCCTCCATCGGGGTCCTGAAGAAAACCAGCTCTCCAGAGATCAAGCTAAAGATCATAAAGACGTACCAGAACGGGAGGGAGCTGTTTGAGTCTGCGCTGTGTGGAGACCTGCTGCAGGAGTCCCAGGCCAGCGAGGCCTCCCAGAGCCACCGCAGACACGAGAGGAAGAAGGAGAAGAGGAAAAAGACCGTCAGGGAGCAAGAAGAAGGGCAGGACCAGGAGCAGCTACAGGAGGGCACTGTAGGGCTGGCCAGGGACATCCAGACCCAGCTACAGCTCCAAACCCACACCCCGGCCCAGACCCAACCACAGGAGCTGCCTGTGGGGCAGACAGAGAAGCCACAGAAGACCCCCATCAAAGCAGAGCCCGAGACACCTAAGGTATGTGTTGGTTTGCTGCTTGTTTGTCGGTTGAGGTCATCCAGTTAAATTGAGTCACTATTCAGTACTAAAAGAGTAACTGTTTCAACAGTTTCAGACATCAGACAAAGAAATGAATCAACCTATTGTTGCTTATGCCCATCTGATTCTTTTAGATCTACAGAAAGTGTCTTGGGGGTAGGGCATGACTCCTGTCACCTACTGAGTGTGCTTTTTCTCCCCCTGTACTGTAGGTCCAGAAGCAGTACCCTACAGTGATAACCGGTACAGGCTGCTGTAAGGACCACGAGGTGGGGGACCTGGTGTGGGCCAAGGTGGGAACCTACCCTTGGTGGCCCTGCATGGTCTCCTGTGACCCCCAGATGAACGTCCACACACGCATCAACACCCGGGGTAAAAAATCATTCGACTCATGTCTTCTTCCAGGTGTCCAGAACCTGTAAACATAACTGTTTAAAAGCCTCTAACTGCTGTCTGTCTGTGTTCTTCCTGGCCCTCCAGGTCACAGGGAGTACCATGTGCAGTTCTTTGGCAGCGTGGCCGAGCGGGCCTGGGTCCATGAGAAGAGGGTGGTCATGTACCAGGGAGAGCACCAGTTTGATGAGCTGCAGGCTGAGACGCTACGCAAGACCACCAACACCGCAGAGAGACACAAGGTAGAGACACAGCACTGCCTAGCCTGACAGTATACCCTCCTCACACTCTTGACACCGGTTTAATAGGCGAAGGGCTGGCCTGTTTTGAAGCTCACACCATGACTTTTCTCCAAACATGAGATTTATGTAGTTGTGTACATATGTACGGTATATGGGATTGTAGGTGACGTAATGGGTATGTATGGGATTAAGCTGGTGTAGTGATTATGTTTTGCTGTTTTCGGCTATCGAAGAAAGGGCCTACTAAACTTAGTTGAGTGCGCTGACTTGATAAGAGTGTCTTCAAAATGTTAATAAAATGTTTGTGTCAGCTGATGAAGCCCTTCCCCCAGAGAGAGCGTGCTCAGTGGGAGGTGGGCGTCGGCCATGCGGAGGACGCCTTCCTGATGACACAGCAGGAACGTATCGACAACTACACCTTCATCTACGTCGACCCCGACCCCAATGCTCCCCCCCCCGTCAAGAAGACCCCCACAAGGGCGGCCGGTCGCACCCACCGCTCTTCTATCGCAACAAGTAAGAAAGAAGAAGTAGCGGTGACATCACCGGACCGGGCGGAGCCGTCCAGAAGACAGCCTCGTAGGCAGTGTAGTGTTCCTAATGCAGACGACCCAGCCGACCCCCAGACCTCAGAGAAAGACCAGAGCCGGGACCCTGGCCAGCCCAGCCCCTCAGCCCGGGAGGCCCTGTCTAAGGCAGGGGGAACCCAGGAGTCCCCTGCCCCTGTACGGGCCTGGAAGACAGCCGCTGCCAGGAAGCTGCTGCCTCTCTCCATTACCATGAAGAAACTAAATGTGGAGATCACCAAGTGTGACCAAGTATGGCCTCTTCTGCAGAGGAAAGCCCTGCCCTCACCACGGCGAGAGAGGGAGAGAGAGGCGGAGAGGGAGGAGGGAGAAGGCCGACAGGCTGACCTGGGATACTGCTCACCAGAGGTGGGTGCTCTCTATTGGTCTAGACGCCCTAGTTGACAATGGTGGTGAATGTTGTTGCTCTAAACTGAATTGAAACATTATTTCTAAGTGGAGTTTTTTTTCTCCAGCAGGGCTGTGGAGTTAAACCAGAACCCAGTCCAGACGAGGAAGAGAAGAGGGATGAGGGAGAGGAGAAAGAGGACAGGGAAGAGAGAAGTGACCAGGAAGCAGCACAGCACACCTCCTGTCCTGGGTCTCAGCACAGCACCCCGCCAGGTATGTACGCACGTTTTCTGGGTCTTCTGGTGATAACTGGTGAATATTCTGTTGGTGGGAATGTGTTCCCCACAGAGCAGAGTTGTTTAACCAGGTGTCTCCTTCCGGTAGGTTCTCAGGAGCGTAAGCAGCAGCGCAGGTCAGTGAGGAGCAGATCAGAGTCAGAGAAAGGCTGTGAGCCCGTCCCCAAAAAGAAGACCAAAAAGGAACAGGTACCAACCTGCTACTACCACTTACTGTTCCCCTCTGTAATGTTTACCAAACTGGTGGTTCTGTCACTTGCTTCTCTAGAGTGGGAGCACAATACAACGGAGTGATCTGAAACATCCATCTCTCGCTTCCTCTCTCTCCCTGCAGGGTGAGATGGCTCCTGAGACCACTCTGAGAACAGGCTCACAGAAAGGTAGCGACTCCAGCTCTGTCCTATGACTCCCTCTTTCCCATCCTGCTCTAAGCATGGTAGCTTTGTTGAACGTGTTGGGTCATAAAAAGGGAAGCAGTGTGGAGGTGTGTGTTAACCTGTGGTGTGGTGTGTAGGAGCCAGTGAGATCTCAGATGCCTGTAAGCCTCTGAAGAAACGCAGTAGAGCCTCCACAGACGTAGAGATGGCCTCCTCTCAGTACAGAGACACATCCGACTCTGACTCTAGAGGCCTGAACGACCCGCAGGTAAACACACCTCAAACCCTGACTTTAGAAGGCTAAATGACCGCAAGGCACACACACACACACACACACNCACACACACACACACACACACACACACACACACACACACACACACACACACACACACACACACACACAAAGCCCACCCACTCATGCTCTCTCTTGTGTAGAGTCTGTTTGGGAAGAGTTTGGACAGTCCAGCGGCTGCAGATGCGGACGAGTCAGACAGCCAGTCAGTGGACTCCAGTCTTTCCAGACAAGGAAGCAGTACAGCCAAGACAGACACTGTCTGCCAGGTACACCACTGCACGCCTCCTCTCCTATCCCCTCATCTTTTCTCCTCTTCTGTCTTTTCACCTAATTTTCTCTCTGCTCTCTGTGATCATTTTAGAAGACAGCCGAATAAATATACACTGAACTAAAATTGAAATGCAACATGCAACAATTTCAAACATTTTACTGAGTTACAGTTCATATAAGGAAATCAGTCAATTGAAATAAATAAATTAGGCCCTAATGTAATCTATGGATTTCACATGACTGGGAATACAGATATGCATCTGTTGGTCACAGATTCCTTTAAAAATAAAAAGGTGGGGAAGTGGATCAGAAAACCGGTCAGTATCTGGTGTGACCACCATTTGCTTCATGCAGCGCAACTCATTTAGTTCTGATGGAGTTGATCAGGCTGTTGATTGTGGCCTGTGGAATGTTGTCCCAAAGTCCTCTTCAATGGCTGTGCGAAGATGCTGGGTATTGGCGGGAACTGGATCACACTGTCAATCAAGAGCATCCCAAACATGCTCATAGGGTGATGTCTGGTGAGTATGCAGGCCAGAAGAAGAACTGGGACATTTTCAGCTTTCTAGAATTGTGCACAGATCCTTGCGACATGGGGCCATTATTATGAGGCCACGCATTATCATACTGAAACATGGTGATGACGGCGGATGAATGGCACAAGAATGGGCCTCAGGATCTCATTACGGTATCTCTGCATTCAAATTGCCATCGATAAGATGCAGTTGTGTGTGTTGTCCGTAGCTTGTGCCTGCCCATACCTTAACCCCACCGCCACCATGGGGCACTCTGTTCACAACGTTGGCATCAGCAAACCGCTCTCCCACACAACGCCATACACGCTGTCTGCCATCTGCCCGATACAGTTCAAACCGGGATTCATCTGTGAAGAGCACATTTCTCCAGCGTGCCAGTGGCCATCGAAGGTGAGAATTTGCCCACTGAAATTGGTTACGACGCCGAACTGCAGTCAGGTCAAGACCCTGTTGAGGATGACAAGCATGCAGGAGAGCTTCCCTGAGACGGTTTCTGACAGTTTGTGCAGAAATTCTTCAGTTGTGCAAACCCACAGTTTCATCAACTGTCTGGGTGGCTGGTCCCAGACGATCCCGCAGGTGAAGAAGCCGGATGTGGAGGTCCTGGACTGGCATGGTTACATGTAGTCTGCGGTTTTGAGGCCGGTTGGACGTACTGCCAAATTCTCTGAAACAAAGTTGTAGGCGGCTTATGGTAGAGAAATTAACATGATGAATCCCTCAACACTTTACATGTTGCGTTCATATTTTTGTTCAGGGTATGTTATACTCCACTCTTCCTCTGTATAGAACTGTAAGGTGTATGTATGGAGAGGGTTGCGTGTTTCTATATCTTCCTTTATGTGTAGATCTGTGAGGTGTATGGAGAGGGTCTGGTGTCGTGTGAGGGAGACTGCTGTCGGCTGTTCCATCTGGAGTGCCTGGGTCTCGCCTCCGTACCTGAGGGCAAGTTTACCTGTCTGGAATGTAGAAACGGTGAGACATGGCATGATGTCGCAACACATACACGATGCATTTACATCCTAATCATTACTAGACCTACACTACCATTAGACAAGTTCTCTTTGATTGCTCCTTTCATCTTTACAGTATCATGTTGGCTGAAATGGTTGAAAGGATTATTTAAGTTATTCCAGGGCACGTCCTTCTACTTTGTGAATTCTGATGACGCTACGGGTGTGAACAGAGAAGACGGCTTAAACCCTGATTATGCAAATGACCCTACAGACAAATCTCTGATTTCAACCCGGCAGACATGAGAGATTTATCTGATGGAGGAATGAAGAGTAGACTGGCATTTGCCAATTTCTCACCCCTCTGTACACACACTCTCTCTCTCTGTCTGCCCCCTCCCGCTTTCTCGCTATGCCCCCTCCCGCTTTCTCGCTCTGCCCCCTCCCGCTTTCTCTCTCTGCCCCCTCCCGCTCGCTCTCTCGCTCTCTCTCTCTCTAGGCTCTCACTTGTGTTTCAGCTGTAAGGCAGGGGGAGGGGAGGTGTTGCGCTGCTCAGTGGTTGGCTGCGGGCGGTATTACCATGACGACTGCGTGCGTAAACTCCCTGGCACAGTGGGGGGTGGTGCGGGCGGGGGGTTCTGCTGCCCCCAGCATACCTGCGCCACCTGCTGTCTGGAGAGAGACCTGCACCAAGCCACCCAAGGTAGGGAGTCAGAACACTGGTCCAGATGAGGAATGGAAGCTACTTCTGGCTTTTGACATGGTCCCTCACATACTGTAGGTGTTAGTCTCTCTTTGTCTAACATTCATCTCTCTTTCCTCTCCCCATCCCCAGGACGTATGATGCGTTGTCTGCGCTGCCCTGTTGCGTACCACACAGGGGACAGCTGCGTGGCAGCGGGTAGCATGGTCCTCACCCACCACATCATGATCTGCAGCAGCCATGGCATTGCCAAGAGGAACGGCCTCCTCTCCTCACCCGTCAATGTGAACTGGTGTTTCCTCTGTGCCCGAGGTAAGCTCTATCTCCCACCTTAGACCTCCTGTAGGGACCCACCCTGACTCACTCACCCTTTCTGTGTCCCAAATAGCACCCTATTCCCTATATAGTGCACTACTTTTGACCAGGGCCCCTGAGCCACTGTCTCCTGAAGGGGAGCTTCCAGCTTCAGCCCCGTGGCTTCACAATGTTTGACTGGAGGACAGAAGGAGAAGCAGTAGAGAGGGATGTGGCTTTGTGTTGCCCCTGAGACTTCTGGACACAGTGTTTGAGTGAATAGAGCCCTAGCTCCAACTCCTTCTGTTCCCCTCAGGTGTAAGGGTTAGCCAGAGCCCCCCCCCTCTCGCTCTCTGAATCTGATCCCTTCTAATCCAGTCTTCTCTTATCATTCAAACTTTGTTTATCCCCCTAGTGGTAATTGATGTGTGTGGAGGCTTAGCTGAGGAGACTACTGGTGCTGGCTGATCTTTCTCAACTCGGTGCTCCTCAGTAGTCCTCAAAACCGCAGTCTCCTATCCCAGGGAAAGGCGGCTGTTAGCCCTGGGCTAAGTGTAGCGTGAACGTGGCTATGCGAAGAACTGGATGTCTAACTTTGTCTAGTTGTGTGATGGAGATTTATTCAACCTGCATGATAGTTACGATGCATTCTCCTGTTTGTACATGTATTTGTGACATTTGACCATTACTGTTGTCCCTGTTGTACCTGATATGGCAGTGCCTTTAGAAAGTATTCATACCCCTTGACTTATTCCACGTTGTGTTACAGCCTGAATTCAAAATGGATTAATTAGTTTTCTTCTTAACCCATCTACATACAATACCCCATAATGACAAAGTAAAAACATGTTTTCAGACATGTTTGCAAATGTACTGAAAATTAAATACAGAAATATCTAATTTACATAAGTATTCACACCCCGTCAACTTTGTCAAGTTGGTTGTTGATCATTGCTAGACAGCCATTTTCAAGTCTTGCCATAGATTTTCAAGTAGATTTAAGTCAAAACTAACTAGGCCACTCAGGAACATTCAATATCGTCTTGGTAAGCAACTTCAGAGTATATTTGTCCTTGTGTATTAGGTTATTGTTGAAAGGTGAAAAGTGAATTTGTTTCCCAGTGTCTGTTGGAAAGTAGACTGAACTAGGTTTTCCTCTCAGATGTTGCCTGCGCTTAGCTTTATTCCATGTATTTTTATCCTAAAAAACTCTGTAGTCCTTGCCAATGACAAGCATACCCATATCATGATGCAGCCATCATTACGCTTGAAAATATTGAGTGGTACTCCGTGATGTGTTGTGTTGGATTTTCCCCAAACATAACGCTTTGTATTCAGGACAAGTTTATTTCTTTGCCTATTTTTTTTCCAGTTTTATGTAAGTGCCTTTATTGCAAACAGGATGCATGTTTTGGAATATTTGTATTCTTTACAGGCTTCCTTATTTTCCCTCTGTCATTTAAGTTAGTATTGTGGAGTAACTACTATTTTGTTGATCCATCCTCAGTTTTCTCCTTTCACAGCCATCAAACTCTGTAACTGTTTTAAAGTCACCATTGGCCTCATGGTGAAATCCATGAGCGGTTCCCTTCCTCTCCATAAACTGAGTTAGGAAGGACAGCTGTGTCTTTGTAGTGCCTGGGTGTATTGATACACTATCCAAAGTGTAATTAATAACTTCATCATGCTCAAAGGGATATTCAATGTCAGATTTTTTTAAATCTACCAATAGGTGCCCTTCTTTGAGAAGCACTGGAAAACGTCCCTGTTCTTTGTGGTTGAATCTGTGTTTGAAATGATCCTTACAGATAATTGTATGTGTTGGGTACAGAGATCAAGTAGTCATTGAAAAATTTGTGTTAAACACTATTATTGCACACAGAGTGAGTCCATGCAACTTATTCTCTGACTTGTTAAGCAAATGTTTACTCCTGAGCTTATTTAGGCTTGCCATAACAAAGGGGTTGAATACTTAATGATTTAAGACATTTCAGCTTTTCATTTTGAACAAATTTGTAAAAATTTCTGAAAACATTATTCTACTTTGATATTATAGGGTATTGTGTCTAAGCCAGTGACACACAATTTCAACTTCATCCATTTTAATTTCAGGCTGTAATACAACAAAATGTGGAAAAAGTCAAGGGGGTTTCTGAAGACACTTTATATGTACTGATCTGTGCTTTTACAGTGCACTCCTCTTACAAGAAATACATCTGTTTTGGATGATTAGACTTTTCTAACTAATTTGATTGCAGAGTACATTGTAAGTGTAGAAATATGGTCCATGGTCTCCATGGTTACTAAAAGCAGTTGATTCTTATAACCGGAGTGTTTCTGTTGGACGACTCTTTAGTTTACTTTTACTCCTCTGTTTCTCTCTCGTTTATGTGTTCTAACAGTGTATGTGTTCTTTTTCTCCTGTGGAATCATGGGTACTGTAGTCTGATTACGGCTCACCCAGTCTCTTCCTGTGTGTCTTGTGTAGGACTGTTAGTGCAGGACCTTACTGACACCATATTAAGTTCATATGCCTATAAGTCCCACTACCTTCTGACTGAGTCAAATCGTGCTGAGTTGAAATTACCTATGATTCCCTCTTCTTCGTCAGCTACCAAAAAGAATATTGGGAAAGGTAACAGAACTGTTTTACTCTCTCTCCCTTTTCCCACTGGTGCGTGTGTATGTGTTTGAATGTGTCTAGACTCCCCACAGTTGATTTGATGTTCCTCCTTATTGCTTTGTTCTGCCTCTAGCGTGTCAACATACAATCTGCTGCCATTAACGCTACAGCAGGGCTTAAAATAAACTTTCAGGGACCCTAACATGCACTGGTTCAGCCGGGAACCACGTTGACAAAGTGTTAACGGCATTAAAAGTGAGCAAAGCTCATCTCTGAAGCTGTGGAATGTGACTCTCCTCTCCAATACAAACACAAAAGGGGATCTGTATACGTGGACCTCAGCACACTGTAACATAACACATCATTTGGTTTCGTCATCAGAATTGTGAAAGAGGGATGAAAAGAGTTTCACAGGGTTATTTTACGCCCTGTCTGTATGAGGGGGGGGGGGGGGGGGGTCTTGTTGCTGCTGGAGGAACACAGCTTCTCTGCTTCAGCACTTTGAGCTTGTCCGTAATCTGAAAAACAAAGTTACTTTTTCTAACTGCTCACTTCTGTTTTTGAATGAAAATAATTGTCCCTCGCTTCTCTGCTGCTCTCACTGTACCGCGATCAGCCTTTACCGTGATCCGATGTTTGCGGCGGTCCTGTTTTGCTGTGTTAAGGAGTTAATTGTTCCAAGAAATATTGATTCTGCGTTGAAATGCAGTTCATTCAAATAGGTTATTGTCCATGACCGGTATAATATTCCTCACAAGATCATCAATTTGATCAATAAGTCAAAACTGTCAATGTTTGAATAAGATGCTGACAATCGTCCTTCTAGTTGACATGCAATGGGAATTATTACTCATCAATGATGTTATTCATTTGACATTTAAAACATTTCCACAAACACATGTTTAAGTGAGATTCCATGAAGACTGTCTGGGGTATGTATAGTGTTGCAGAGAAGTGGAACAACCCCCTTTACAAGAAGGAGTGCATGTCAGCTTTGTGCCGTTCCTCTTATATATTATATATATATCTTTTTTGTGACTTATGGTTTATTTGCTGATTTGTATTATCATCGGTGCTATTGCATGTGTGGTGATTGTACAAGGGGCCTTGTACTCTAAACCTGCCTGTCAGACATTCCATTACACCATTGTTGACCGACTGCTAAGGAAAAAGCAGAGGACAGCAGTAATGTGAAGACTACTCTCTTTTATCAAAATGGTGTCCACAACAGCATAGTTTTCAATAGATAAAGGAAACGTTATTATGTTGTGGGAGTTACAAGTTATTCCACCTTTGTGAAACCTTTGGAAAAGGGTAACTTCAGGCCCATTTGATGGTCCAGTTCAAAATAAATATATATACTTAGACATATACCATACATATGAAAGGAGCTTATGAGTGTAAGCAATGTCACAATGGCTCCCTCCAACTCTCTGGAAGACAATATTACTTACTTGGCCCAAATAATTTCTATTGTATAGACGAGATGGTCGAGTGACCGCTCTAACAAAGCAAAGACATGTCCTCAAAGATGGAAGGCAGTCAGGAGGAGATGAGATCAGGTGGGACCATTCTAYCTGATGAGAGGGCAGATATGCGAGTGAACAACAGGCACAACTCCAATAGTCGTTTTTTGTTTGTTTGCCGAAATGCCACGTGTCCACTTATATCAGTGCATTCRTAGCGACCTAATCATTACGAAACTTGATCAAATAAGCCTCACGTAGAAAATGAGCAATTACATATTTTGTCGATCAAATTCGACACTCATTGGCCTCCATACAGTAAACCCTCTCGCTTCGCTTCTTCCTCTCTGCTTGGGCAAAGCATTACTCACAGTGTATAGTGAAGGGGTTGAATGACTGGCATGCCTAAGGATAAGGTTTAGAGTGTGGTGGCCCCTAGTGTCCAGGTGTGGAAGTATGTTCTCTAACCCTGTGCTGCTCTTTTCTCTATACACACACACACACACACACCCACCCCCATGCAGGAGAGAAGCTGCTGTGCTGTGCGTTGTGCCCGGCGTCGTTCCACCCAGAGTGTTTGGAGATGGCGATGCCAGAGGGGGCGTGGTCCTGCAGGGAGTGCAGATCAGGAAGGAAACCCCACTACAAACAGATCGTCTGGGTCAAACTGGGAAACTACAGGTGAGCTGATGCACACCCAAAAGCTGTCGGAGAGGTGCTGGCTAATGGTATAGTAAACATATGTAAAACAATAATGATAGTCGCACACTCCAAATATTCTCCCATTAATTGAATGGATCAACATCAATGGTGTTTACCCTTTATATTACTGAGAGCATATTTAATGTGAAGCTACAGACGAGGAACAACACAACTCGGGAATATGTGGAAACAACATTATTGTTGCCGGATGCAGAAACGGGATGAGAGTGGCACGTTACTGTACACTACGAAGGGTTCATGTATTTCAGAAACTTGTTTTAGAATCAGAGGTTTGGCTTTATTGTTAGGAAAACGGCAACACCTATAGCTGTACCGTATGGACTGATCAGCGCTCTTTCTTTCCTCACGTCCCCATCAGGTGGTGGCCAGCGGAGATCTGTAACCCTCGCCTGGTGCCCCCCAACATCCAGACGCTCCGCCACGACATCGGAGCCTTCCCAGTCTTCTTCTTTGGTTCCCATGACTATTACTGGATCAACCAGGGCCGTGTGTTCCCCTACGTGGAGAACGACAAGACCCCTGTCACTGGCCAAATCAACATCAACAAGACCTTCAAGAAAGGTGAGGCCACCTTGGGCTCTGTACTCTGTGCTACAATAGATTGGGAATCGTCAAGGGAAACTATGAAATGGACTATTGGTTCTTGAGTGAAATGATAGTGCCTTGACCCTGAGTGTGTGAGACAGGCACAGTGTAATTCCATCCCTTCTGTGTGTGTCAGCTCTGGAGGAGGCTGCTCGRAGGTTCCAGGAGCTCAAGGCACAGAGGGAGAGCAGGGAGGCCCTAGAGCAGGAACGCAACTCACGCAAACCACCGCCTTACAAGTTCATCAAGGTAATACATCCAGTCATACTGTATACAGCCCTACCCTGCAAACACATACCTTCCCTACAAATCTTCTGGGACTGTGAAGAGACACACGCGTGCACACACAGGAAAAGACACGCATATGCACACACATGATAACATACGCACTATACACACACGTATACATGTATTTTGRGTTATAGAGTAATGGCCTGAGGGCGCCCACTTAATCTGTTGTGAAGTGCATTATAATGTTTTWAAAATTGTATATAACTGCKTTAATTTAGCTGGACCCCAGGAAGAGTAGCTGCTACATTGGCAGCAGCTAACGGGAATCCATAATAAATACAAAGTCTTGCTTTGCCAAGCAAACTGAGATCTCATATGTGACCTTGTATGTTAGTCTTGAGTCTTGGTGTGTCCTCGCTGACACATTGTTGTCATGTCTCTTTCAGTCCAACAAGCCGGTGGGGAAGGTGCAGGTGCACATAGCCGACCTGTCTGAAATCCCACGATGCAACTGTAAGCCCACGGACGAACACCCCTGCAGCCTGGACTCCCAGTGTCTCAACCGCATGCTGCAGTACGAGTGTCACCCGCAGGTTGGTGTGTGTGTGTGTGTGTGTGTGTGTGCGTGTGCGTGCGTGCGTGCGCGTGCGTGCGGAGGTTAAATCAGCCCTGTTCTCCTGTCCTAGGTGTGTCCGACAGGTGATAGCTGTGAGAACCAATGCTTCTCGAAGCGTCTGTACTCTGAGACAGAAGTCATTAAGACAGAGGGTTGCGGCTGGGGCCTCAAGACCAACCAGGCCCTCAGGAAGGTGAGTGAGGGGTGCTGGGGTGGACGTAGTGTGTGGCCCAGCTCTATTTCTATCGTTAGCCCCTAATCTTTAGGTGTTAACTGATATTAGCAACACTGTGAAGGCTCCACTTAGCCTGGATAGGTATTGTTTGTCCCTATCCAGACCTTTCATATAGGAACAGGGTGAGYGCTGGAGACCAAAATGGAAGCGAGCCTGTGTTGTGTATAGATCAGWGATCATTGTTAATAACCGCCGCTGAAGAGGACTGTGAGCTCTCGTCCTTCGAGGCTGATGTGAGTAAGACATTCAAGCGTGTTAACCCTCGCAAGGCTGCCGGCCCAGACGGCATCCCAAGCCGTGTCCTCAGAGCATGTGCAGACCAGCTGGCTGGAGTGTTTACGGACATATTYAATCTCTCCGTATCCCAGACGGTTGTCCCCACTTGCTTCAAGATATCCGCCATTGTTCCTGTACCTAAGAAAGCGAAGGTCACCGAACTAAATGACCTTCGCCCGCCCCGTAGCACTCACCTCTGTCTTCGTGAAGTGCTTTGAGAGGCTAGTTAAGGAACATATCACCTCCAGCTTTCCTGACACCCTAGACACACTACAATTTGCATAGAACAGGTCCATTGATGACGCAATCGCCATCGCACTGCACTATCCCACCTGGACAAGAGGACTCCCTATGTAAGAATGCTGTTCATCAACTACAGCTCAGCCTTCGACGCCATAGGATCCTGGGTCTGAACCCCGCCCTGTGCAACTGGGTCCTGGACTTCCTGATGGACCGACCCCAGGTGGTGAAGGTAGGCAACAACACCTCCTCCATGCTGATCCTTAACACGGTAGCGCTCCTGTACTGCCTGTTCACACATGACTGCGTGACCGCTCACGTTTTCAACTCAATCATCAAGTTTTCAGACGACACAACCGTGGTAGGCCTGATTACCAACAACGACGACACAGCCTACAGGGAGGAGGTGAGGCCCTGGCGGAGTGGTGCCAGGAAAGTAACCTCTCCCGCAACGTCAACAAAACGAAGTAGCTAATCGTGGACTTCAGGAAACATCATAGAGATCATGCCRCAATCCACATCGACMGGGCCGCAGTGGAGAGGGTGAAAAGCTRCAAGTTCCTTGGCATGCACATCACTGACAACCTGAAACGGTCCATCCACACAGACAGTGTGGTGAAGGCGGCGCAGCAGCGCCTCTTGAAACTCAGGAGGATGAAGAAATTTGTCTTGGCCCGTAAAACCCTCACAAACTTCTACAGATGCAGCATTAAGGACGTCTTGTCAGGCTGTATCACCGCTTGGTATGGCAATTGCACCATCTGCAACCGCAGGGCCAACACATCACCAGGGACACACTCCCTGCCCTCCAGGACATCGATAGCACCCGGTGTCACAGGAAGGCCAAGAAGATCATCAAGGACCTCAGCCACCCGAGCCACGGCCTGTTCACCCCGCTACCATATAGAAGGCAGAGACGGTACAGGTGCATCATTTCTGGGACAAAAAGACTGAAAAACAGCTTCTATCTCCAGGCCATCAGACTGTTAAATAGACACCGCTGACCGGCCTCCGCCCAGTACCCTGCCCTGAACTTAGTCACTGTTACTAGCCAGCTACCACCCGGTACTCTACCCTGCACCTTAGAGACTGCTGCCCTATGTACATAGTCATTGAACACTGGTCACTTTAATAATGTTTACATACTGTTTTACCCACTTCATATGTATACACTGTATTCTAGTCAAGTCTCATCCTGTACAACTACAACTGTACACACCTTTTCTATACTGTCCATGTCTATACATACCATCATATATATTTATATTCCGGACTCTGACATTTCTCATTCTGATATTTCTTAATTCCTTTCTTTTTATTTTGGGGATTTGTGTGTATTGTTTTGTATTGTTAGGTATAACTGCTCTGTTGATGCTAGAAACATAAGCATTTCGCTGCACTAGCGATAACATCTCCAAAATATGTATTTAAAAAAATATATACCACATGTATGCTTTGTTGTAAGTAATATATCTTATGTCTGTGTCTCTTCCGCAGGGAGATTTTGTGACGGAGTACGTGGGAGAGGTGATAGATTCAGAAGAGTGCCAGCAGCGAATCAAACGCGCTCATGAGAACCGTGTGACTGACTTCTACATGCTCACCCTCACCAAGGTAACGACGTACAGGCTGTGTCCCAACAGTCTGGAATGGTCTCCTTTACTTGACCTCTCCACCTCATGACCAGTAATACATACAGTGCATTCTGAATGTATTCAGCCCCCTTTGTTAAATTACAGCCTTATTCTAAAATGTATTAAATTAAAACAATTCCTCATCAATCTACACATTACCCCATAATGACAAAGTGAAAACTGTTTTTTAGAAATGTTTGCAAATGTATTCCAAATAAAAACAGAAATACCTTATTTACATAAGTATTCAGACCCTTTGCTATGAGACTCTAAATTGAGCTATGCATCCTGTTCCATTGATCATCATTGAGATGTTTCTACAACTTGATTGGAGTCCACCTGGGGTAAGTTACATTGATTGGACATGATTTGGAAAGGCACAAACCTGTCTATAAGGTCCCACAGTTGACAGTGCATGTCAGAGCAAAAACCAAACCATGAGGTCAAAGGAATTGCTCCGAGAACAGGATTGTGTTGAGGCACAGATCGGGGTAGGGTACCAAAACATTTCTGCATTGAAGGTCCCCAAGAACACAGTGGCCTCCATCATTCTTAAATAGAAGACGTTTGGAACCACCAATATTCTTTCTAGAGCTAGCAGCCTGGCTAAACTGCGCAATCGGGGGAGAAGGGCCTTGGTCGGGGAGGTGACCAAGAACCCGATGGTCACTCTGACAGAGCTCCAGAGTTTCTCTGTGGAGATGGGAGAACCTTCCAGAAAGTCAATCTTCTTCTCTGCAGCACTCCACCAAAAASGCACCTAAAGGACTCTCAGACCATGAGAAACAAGATTCACTGGTCTGATGAAACCAAGATTGAACTCTTTGGCCTGAATGCCAAGCGTCACGTCTGGAGAAAACCAGGCACAGCTCATCACCTGGCCAATACCATCCCTACGGTGAAGCATGGTGATGTCAGCATCATGCTGTGGGAATGTTTTTCAGCAGCAGGGACTGGGAGACTAGTCAGGATCGAGGGAAAGATGAGCGGAGCAAAGTACAGAGAGATCCTTGATGAAAACCTCCAGAGTGCTCAGGACCTCAGACTGGGGCAAAGGTTCACCTTCCAACAGGACAACGACCCTAAGAGAGGATCTGCAGAGAAGAATGGGAGAAACTCCCCAAATACAGGTATGCCAAGCTTGTAGCATCATACACAAGAAGACTCAAGGCTGTAATCGCTGCCAAAGGTGTTTCAACAAAGTCTTGAGTAGAGGGTCTGAATACTTATGTAAATTATATTTATATTTTTTCATTTTTAATACATTTGCAAAAATGTATAATCTGTTTTTGCTTTGTCATTATGGGGTATCGTGTGTAGATTGAGGGGGGGGAAACTATTTAATCAATTTTAGAATAAGGCTGTAAAGTAACAATGTGGAGAATGTCAAGGGGTCTGAATACTTTCCGAATGCACTATAGTATGTGTAATGAATCGCTCTCTTTTCAGTAGTGTTCATATATTGGCTGTTGTGTGTGTGTGTGTGTGTGTGTGTGTGTGGTGTGTGTGTGTGTGTGTTGTGGTGTGTGTGTGTGTGTGTGTGTGTGTGTGTGTGTGTGTGTGTTGTGTGTGTGTGTGTGTGTGTGTGTGTTGTGTGTGTGTGTGTGTGTGTGTGGTTCCTCAGGACCGGGTGATAGACGCCGGGCCCAAAGGAAACTCCTCTCGCTTCATTAACCACAGTTGCAGCCCCAAACTGTAGACGGCCAGAATGGACCGTCAACGGAGATGTACGGATAGGGCTCTTCACCCTGTGTGACATAGAGGCTGGTGAGGAGAGGGACACGTACATGTTCTGTAATTTTGGTGATTGATCTCATCTGTCCTGTAGACACAGAGCTGACATTTAACTATAATTGTGTGTGTTCTGCAGGCACTGAGTTGACGTTTAACTATAACCTGGACTTGGTGGGGAATAGAAGGTCGTCGTGTCACTGTGGAGCTGAGAACTGCTCTGGGTTCCTGGGGGTGCGGCCTACGGTACGGGACACACCCACATTCTTTTTCTCCTTATCATGACTGCATCATGTAGGAATTAAGTAACATGTTTCTGGTGTCCCACCTTAGCAGAACCCTTCTGTCCATGGTTTGTCTGCAATGTTGTATAGAACTATAGAAGCTGGCCTAACAAGGCTTGTAACTTAAGGGGCGGCAAGTACCCTAGTGGTTAGAGCGTTGGACTAGTAACCGAAAGGTTGCAAGATCAAATCCCTGAGCTGACAAGGTAAAAATATGTCGTTCTGCCCCTGAACAAGGCAGTTAACCCACTGTTCCTAGGCCGTCATTGAAAATAAGAACTTGTTCTTAACTGACTTGCCTAGTTAAATAAAGGTTAAAAAAAATAAAAATAAAAATAAAAAACTCTTCTCTCTCTATTTTAACAAGGTAAATTGTCAGAATGTCTCCTCTCAGAAGGTCATATAAACCATATTGCTAATAATAAACTATGACAATGGATTAAGGGCTATTGTTCCTACACCTACAGTATCCTACTTGACTGTTTAGGCTTAGGTATCTGTAATATTTTTTCAGTTTTTCTCAATTCATCAAGTCTGCTAACTGAACTGTAACATTTGTACTTATTTTGTTTCACTTTATTATWATTTTTTATAATACCTCAAGTCCTAAAAAAATATGCGGCTGAAGAGACTCCATGTGTAAGGCTGCCACTCGCTGTTATGCTGCAACCCTGTAACGATAGTGCAGGGCGGGGGAGCCAGGGACGGGGAGTCTGGGGGSYGGGYTGCGGGGGCGGGTGGGTATTTTTACGGGGGGGGGGGGGGGGGGGACGTCCGATGGGTGAGTTTCCCTGTGGGTCCTGCTTTTTGTTACACATCCATGGGCTTATCAACWSTAAAGKTAACAATTATATCATTAATATAACATTCCTGTCTGAAAAACAATGGCAACACTAGCTATTCTCTCTTTGAATTTGAAAGGCCTAAATTGTCCTATTAAACGTTCCAGCTGTCTTGATATCCCAGCAAGAAACCAAATTGATAAAGCAATGCTCCAAGAAACACAGCTGCTCCATAAGGACGCACAACCATGTGTACAAACTGGCTGCTTTTTCATCAGCCCCAAACAAAAGTTGTAATCATAATGATAGATAAGAAATTCAACCACCATCTTATTTATTTATTTATTTATTTAACCCTTATTTTACTAGGTAAGTTGACTAAGAACACATTCTCATTTACATCAACAACCTGGGGAATAGTTACAGGGGAGAGGAGGGGGGATGAATGAGCCAAATGGAAGCTAGGGATGATTAGGTGGCCATGATGGTATGAGGGCCAGATTGGGAATTTAGCCAGGACACTGGGGTTAACACCCCTACTCCTACGATAAGTGCCATGGGAACTTTAGTGACCACAGAGAGTCAGGACACCCTTTTAATGTCTCATCCGAAAGATGTCACCCTATACAGGGAAATGTCCCCAATCACTGCCCTGGGGCATTGGGATATTTTATTTTAGACCAGAGGAAAGAGTGCCTCCTACTGGCCCTCCAACACCGCTTCCAGCAGCATCTTGTCTCCCATCCAGGGACCGACCAGGAACAACCCTGCTTAGCTTCAGAAGCACGCCAGTAGTGGGATGTAGCTCCAGATGGGCCAATTGGGTAAAGGCGAAGACCAAAAAGGCAGAATCACTTTCCTTAAATGTATCCATAATGGCAATAAAATTGCCTTTATTAATGTGTATGCTACAAATTCATATGATCTACGTTTTTTGATTCTCTGAACAGCGTAGTGTTAGAATTAACTGAATTCCATCTGGTTATTGGGACTGACATGAATGCCATTTTGGACATGTGGGACAAATCGAGTAAGACCAACTACAATTCACACGCAACCAAGGCTCTCCAACATACAGTATACCCTGATTACAACCTCATGTTGGAAGCACATAATCCAAAAGCAAACGAGTAAATTTTCTACTCAATATAACATTCTCCCCAATCGATTTTATATTATCTACACATCTATTTTCCACAATTATGAAACTAGAAATTCGACATGAGCTTGACCGATCACCACACCTACTACTGCCAATTAAACATTTCTGAATCTCCTAAAAGAGCAACAAGATGACGTATCAAAGTTTCATCACTAGAAAATCCTACATTCTGTGATCAATTTGAAATTGAACAAAATGTATTCTTAATGATCAATAAAAATTAAGTCCATGAACCCCGGATTCTATGTGATGCAACCAAAGGTTTTATTCAAAATAATACAACTGCATTTCCATCTATGGATTGGTAAGACAGAGAGCAGAATTTGCCATCCATGGAGTTAGACTCAACCATTACTTCCATGGTAATTGTCCTAGTCATTTACTGGCCAACAAGCTACACAGTAATGATCAATTAGGTGATACAGCAACAATTCAATCCGAAACCGGGGAATTGCTATCAGAACCAAAATTAATCAAAGATTATCTCACTTCTATAAAGAACTGTATACCTCTGATTTGTTCATCCTAAACATAGGAAGCCACCTCCCTGGGAGCCCAAATCTTTCTCAATGAACTCAAATGAGCATTGGATAGCATGAATAAAGGCAAATCACCTGGATGGGAGGGTATTCCCCCTGAGGTGTAATTACAATGTTGGAATCAATTAGGTCCACTAATGCTCAATGATTAACACAGSCGTTCACAAAGGTTCATTTGGGAGAGATGTGAATACAACGCTAATTTCGCATATTTAATAAACCGATATTAAACTATTTTCCAAAATGTTGTCGTCCCGTCTCGAGACTTACTTACCCAAATTGGTCCACACAGACCAAAGTGGGTTTGTTAGAAAACGTTTATCCTCCGTTGACTATTTACATATCTTATAGCTCAGATACACGGGTAGGATTGTCAAACGTTTGCCTGCCGACGGTTCTTCTTAGCATTTCTGAGTGTCAGAAATGTCAGTCAATCTCTTTTGTGTTCACACACCAAAGACCTTGGAAGTCGTCAGCCACTCAGCCTTGTTAAAATAATCAAACCAGAAGGTGGCAGTAGCGTTGTTTGGCCATGTATATTCATGCACAGTTTATAGTCTGATGTCAAGCCATCTGCGCTAATGTTGCTATTTTGTAGAAATCCCTTCTTGATACTAGCCAGATGGCCACAGCTAGATGACTACCTAGCAAGATGATGAAGAAACTATTTAATTCACTCTCCATAATCCCATACTGCCAGTGCCAGCCCCCATAGCCAAATATTTAGCTAGCTAACGTTAACATTTGTACTCGGTCTTGACTCGGTCTCGGACAGTGAGGACTTGTCATTTCTTCCCGAGACCAGCGGAGTAAAAAAACGAATAATTATCAGCTTCCATTCAGTCAGTACATAAAAACTCTAAGCCAAGCCAAATATTCTTGAATCATTATTACAGTAGCTTAACAGTCTTCATATCTATTATAGACATGTTTGCGCAGTGGCGAACCTATAGGCCTTCAGTGTGTGACAGGTTTGTGATTCTGCAAGGACTGCAACCGTCATACTAGGGCTGTGGCAGTAACAACATTTCGTCAGCCAGTGATTGTCAAGCAAATAACTGTCGGTCTCACGGTAATTGACCATTATTTAACATAAACACATTAAGCATCTCCTGGCTTCCACGCACAGCCTACAAGCCACTGATCCAGACCTTTGGAACATCTACATTTTAAAAAGTATAATAAATCCATGTAATATAGCCTACACCATCACAATAAATCCACTATTTATTTTAGACAGGTCTAAAGAAACATGATATGAAGAAAACGTAGTCTATTTCAGGAGAACAGAATAGCCTKCTCTGAGTTGTCTTTAAGTTAGGTCCTGATCTGGCTATGCCATATGGCTGTTGGCTAAACTAGTTCATTTAGCAGACAAGATTTGTTTAGAATTCCGTGGCATTATTTTATAGTATGAAGAATACAATTGAACAAAGCTGAATAAAATATTAATATCGATTTGAGGGAGTGCGCACATGCGGCTATTCTGTGTTGAGCGTTAACAAAGAAATAGYTACTCCTATATGCTTAATTTAGAGTTATTAATGTAACTTTAGTTCTACAAACGTTGGGCTATATGTTTTGATTTTTAATACATTGTAAGACTGCATGATGTGACTAATGATGATTTGAAAAAGTTTGCTTGAAAGGCATGAGCTCTGCTTTGTTTTTTGCGCAGGCTGTACACACGTCATCAGTCTCTCATTCACAATTTGACAAGCACTTGATAATACCTTGAATTTCACAGCGGCCTCCCCTTTGTGTGGCCATAATGCACCTTTAAAAAATCCATGCCTTTTGCAGCCAGTGGCCGTTGTGCCTTTGGCCCAGAGTGCTGCATGTTCCAAAGCACCTCTCACTCACATGGCTCTCCATCACGTGATTGGGTCTTTCTCACAGGCTACAAGTGAAGACAGACACATCGTGGARGCAACTGCGCGCGTCCTTATCCAATTCTGAGGTGCATTTTGAAGATATTGGAAGAACTGTCCATATTTACTTTTCGTCAGCCAACAAGATGAGTAGGCCTAACGAACAGCAAAAGCACTAGCCTATGTCAATCTACTCATAGTACAAACGTTGACCTATTCTGTGCAAGAAATAAATATTCCAAACATAGTCTGGGACGGTTGTGGGATGTGAGATCCCAAATGAATTCATCCACTAGCATTAAAAAAAACTTTCTTACGCAATGTAGCTGATGTAACAGATAAGAACGTTTAGCTTAAAATGTTGATAAACTAGGCTATTTCTACACAGTTATAAGCACAGCAATGCGCACACGGCAGTAGACTATAAGTGCTAATGGGAAAATATCATCATTAAAAGTGACCGCAAATGCGATTATGCATGTAATGCTTTTATTATAAAAGTGCATTTTTTTGATAAATTATCTTCCCCAAACTTGAAATTCACACTCTGCTTATTTATGCCAGTTAGGCTCTACACCTCTTGTAAAGCGGATTAATGTGCTTAATTTTAAGAAGTTATTTGGCCACTTTAGTTGTGATACAAACCTTTAAAAAACATATAGGCCTATGGGCTAGGCTATCCTGGACAGCAGGAAGCCTAGTTGTTAGAGCGTTGGACTAGTAACCGAAAGGTTGCAAGATCAAATCCCCGAGCTGACAAGGTAAAAATCTGTCGTTCTGCCCCTGAACAAGGCAGTTAACCCACTGTTCCTAGGCCATCATTGAAAATAAGAATTTGTTCTTAACTGACTTGCCAAGTTAAATAAAGGTAATTATTTTTTTAAATATGATTTGGGGGGGGGGGAGGCGTTGTTTCATGCCTTACGCTGGGCATCATTCACAAGTGATAATATATCATTCACAAGTGATAGGCTAATATTGTCACCCATCAGACTCTTCTTGATTTAATCATGTCTTTACATGTACTAAATAATATGTGTGTGAAATTAGTTTTGATTTAAAATGGACCATTATCATGCACCTGTCTCGAAAAAATACATGTCATCTATGCACTTAAATAGTGAATGGAGGACGCTGTTCCCGTGACTCATTTTCATGCCAGCCAGGTAGGCTATACTCCTGTTGTAAAGATAAGCAAATTGCTTAATATTAGGAAAGTTGAGAAATAAATATAATAGGCCTAGCCTATAGAAAGCTGATCGGATCCTCCTCTTTTTAATAGAGCCTATTAATCTGTTTTCTCACACAATTGCATAGTTAGCACGTTTGGTAGGCTACTAATGATCATCAGCAGCATCAGAGCTTGCAGAAGCCTAATTACCATGACTAAAGMTCACATGGAATTTGACTGCCATCATGACTCGTGACCGCCTGTGTGGCGGTAACACGGTCACTGCAACAGCCCTAGGTAATACCAGCGCACTCATGTAGGAGAGTGCACTTTTTGTTAAACACAAATGGCCAGTGGTATTGTGGAGGCTATATGCAGGAATAAACCGTATAAGCACTTTTTTCAGTGGGCATTGCGTATACTCACCTCTTGATCCCTACTGATGCGTATCAAAGTAGTGCAGTGGAGGTATACGACTTATCAATTATGTAGTACAATAGAGAAATCATGCACAGAGTAGCRTACACAATCGCAAAGGCTGCACACATCCTAGTTTCAGCAGAATATCATCTGCAGGCAGCAAGAGTGTGCAGCTCTCAGCTGGTTTTGGCATGGAGCAGCTCACGGAACAATGACATCGGTAGCCAGTAGGGTAGGAAAGACGTTTCAACTTATATCTACCAGTAAATGCTAACCAAGGCAACAATGGGTATGCAAACCAGGTATTGAAAAGGTTTAGTCCAAATTGTTGGTTAATAGGCTATTTGTGATGCGCAATTGTCARCATGCCCTGTTTGCATCAGGGGCGTAGAAACGGGTGGGCCTGGGTGGACTGAGGGCAACCCACTGGGAAACCAGGTCCTGACAGGCCCACCCAATCAGATTGATGTGGTTTAAGCATGGTTGTGGACGTACAGTGAGGGAAAAAAGTATTTGATCCCCTGCTGATTTTGTACGTTTGCCCACTGACAAAGAAATGATCAGTCTATAATTTTAATGGTAGGTTTATTTGAACAGTGAGAGACAGAATATCAACAAAAYAATCCAGAAAAACGCATGTCAAAAATGTTATGAATTGATTTGCATTTTAATGAGGGAAATAAGTATTTGACCCCTCTGCAAAACATGACTTAGTACTTGGTGGCAAAACCCTTGTTGGCAATCACAGAGGTCAGACGTTTCTTGTAGTTGGCCACCAGGTTTGCACACATCTCAGGAGGGATTTTGTCCCACTCCTCTTTGCAGATCTTCTTCAAGTCATTAAGGTTTCGAGGCTGACGTTTGGCAACTCGAACCTTCAGCTCCCTCCACAGATTTTCTATGGGATTAAGGTCTGGAGACTGGCTAGGCCACTCCAGGACCTTAATGTGCTTCTTCTTGAGCCACTCCTTTGTTGCCTTGGCCGTGTGTTTTGGGTCATTGTCATGCTGGAATACCCATCCACGACCCATTTTCAATACCCTGGCTGAGGGAAGGAGGTTTTCACCCAAGATTTGACGGTACATGGCCCGTCCATCGTCCCTTTGATGCGGTGAAGTTGTCCTGTCCCTTTAGCAGAAAAACACCCCCAAAGCATAATGTTTCCACCTCCATGTTTGACGGTGGGGATGGTTTCTTGGGGTCATAGGCAGCATTCCTCCTCCTCCAAACACGGCAAGTTGGGTTGATGCCAAAGAACTCCATTTTGGTCTCATCTGACCACAACACGTTCACCCAGTTGTCCTCTGAATCATTCAGATGTTCATTGGCAAACTTCAGACGGGCATGTATATGTGCTTTCTTGAGCAGGGGGACCTTGCGGGCGCTGCAGGATTTCAGTCCTTCACGGCATAGTGTGTTACCAATTGTTTTCTTGHTGACTATGGTCCCAGCTGCCTTGAGATCATTGACAAGATTCTCCTGTGTAGTTCTGGGCTGATTCCTCACCGTTCTCATGATCATTGRAACTCCACGAGGTGAGATCTTGCATGGAGCCCCAGGCTGAGGGAGATTGACAGTTCTTTTGTGTTTCTTCCATTTGCGAATAATCACAGAAACTGTTGTCACCTTCTCACCAAGCTGCTTGGCGATGGTCTTGTAGCCCATTCCAGCCTTGTGTAGGTCTACAATCTTGTCCCTGACATCCTTGGAGAGCTCTTTGGTCTTGGCCATGGTGGAGAGTTTGGAATCTGATTGATTGATTGCTTCTGTGGACAGGTATCTTTTATACAGGTAAGAAACTGAGATTAGGAGCACTCCCTTTAAGAGTGTGCTCTTAATCTCCGTTTGTTACCTGTATAAAAGACACCTAGGAGCCAGAAATCTTTTTGATTGAGAAGGGGTCAAATACTTATTTCCCTCATTAAAATGCAAATCAATTTATAACATTTTTGACATGCATTTTTCTGGATATTTTTGTTGTTATTCTGTCTCTCACTGTTCAAATAAACCTACAATTAAAATTATAGACTGATAATTTCTTTGTCAGTGGGCAAACGTACAAAATCAGCAGGGGATCAAATACTTTTTTCCCTCACTGTAGATTATCATTATTTCTTTCTATTCAAAAAATTGTGATTTTTGAGAGTGAAAATCAATAGGAAAACTCTTTWTTTWATTTTTTTAAACAGGATTTTTCACACAGGGTGCCTTTCCTTTGCTGGGCGGGCCATTTGGAAACTTTTGAGCAACATTTTTGTACACCCACTTCTCCAGGCCACACTACATCGCTGCATAGGGCCGATGAAAAGACAGCAGTCACACACAGCATAATGTTAAAGGATAAGCAGTCCATAAACTCGGACATAATAAGCCAGTATGTCRCAATCATAAGAATACAAAAACACAACCATTAACCATTTCCCAATCAAAATGTAGAACTATTACTTTCCGTTGCAAAGAATATTTCACCTTTAGCACACAAAGTAACCTGTGACCTAAAGTTGAAAGTGGAACTGACATCATTTTAGCTACTTTGTCTGTTTGGTTCATATCTGCAATCATAATATCAGTCAAAAATATCAAATTACCAGTAAATGCTACAATGCCAACTTTATAAGAGCTTTTAAAAATAGGTTATCTTTGACTCAACATTCCATGTTGGCAGAATAGATGGATGCAGTTTCAATGACTCAATATTATGGACAAAAACCTACGAATGTACCTAAGGCTAGAACTGTCAATACAATCAAACTATTAAGGGCAATGATCACAAGTCAGTCATAACGTGGCTAATAGGCTAGCGTATCTATTTATGTAGCAAGCTAAAAACACGGAGCCTAACGTTAGCTAAATAACTAGCTAGCTGCTAGGAGGATGTCATATTTTGCCATTGGAGGAGTGGGTGAGTGACTGACTTTTTCCCCTCATATAGTTTTTCCGTGTCTATAGCTAGAGATGTCATTTGGTTAGTTAGCAAGAACTTGAACGTCTGTTATCCAGTTAGCATATCTCTTGCGTTCGCAAATTCACTCAGGCTATCTACTCCAATTTCAGAACACCTGATTTAATTTACTAACATGCAACATCCGCTGAATATGGTTTCAATAAACGTAGGCAAAAAAAGTTATGGCCAAGAAGGCTCTAGATAACATGTAAACAGCCTAACCAGCTCTGCTACGGCGAGTAAAATAATCAGTGAGGTGTTCTGTTCGACATTTGTGTCTGGAAGTAGCTAGCTAGCTAACTTTAGCCAGTTAGCTTAGGGGCTTGGTTGGGACAAGCATGCATTGGCAGGCAAGCTGCTGAAAGACGAGGAGGCTACCATTCCCCTTCGTTTCAGTGCAATTTTGACGGCCAACTAGATATAAAAGTTTATCATATTTTCCTTCATTAGATTTTATATCATCTTGCTCTGGCAAGCATTAGTTGTTGACCATGTTATTTATGTGCATAACTGCGGGAGAGAACCTACCTTTTTCATGGTTGCTTGATCCATAGGACTGTAAAGTTCAGAAATGTAAGAGGACTCCTGTGATTGGTGGAGTGCTGCAGAGATGGTTGTCCTTCTGGAAGGTTCTATCTCCACAGAGGAACTCTGGAGCTCTGTCAGAGTGYCCATCGGGTTCTTTMTCACCTCCCTGACCAAGGCCCTTCTCTCCTGATTGCTCAGTTTGGCTGGGCAGCSAGCTCTAGTAAGAGTCTTGGTGGTTCCAAACTTCTTCCATTTAATAATGATGGAGGTCACTGTGTTCTTGAGACCTTCAAATACTGCAGAAATGTTTTGGTACCCTTCCCCAGATCTGTGCCTCGACACAATCCTGTCTCGGAGCTCTACGGACAATTCCTTCGACCTCATGGCWTGGTTTTTGCTCTGACATGCACTGTCAACTGTGTGCCTTTCCAAATCACGTCCAATCAATTGAATTTACCAAAGTAGCTCTCACTTCATGAGCAGCGCATATCCAGCATGCATTTGTCGTCTACTTGTGTGCTGTTATAGCCTGTTGCTGTAGCTACTGTCATGGAGTTTTTCATAAATAATCTGATAAAACACACAGGTGAAAAATCAAGGTGACTTACAAAGATGAGGAGGAGCAAGAGAGGGAGGTCTGTAATGTAGTGTCCACAACTAAATAGTAATTGTGGTATCTGAAAAGACCGGTATCCCAAAAGCATGATGGTGTACTTACTATGTGCACATGCTAACAGAAAGGAATGAGGTCGGTATCTAGCTAAGTGTGTCATTATAGAAAAGTATTTAAAACAAAAAAATCTGATCTCTTAAAAGTTCAGCTAATTTCCGTTCTATTAACTATACAATAGGCCATCATTGATTTAAAAAAAATATTACCTCTTTCAAGGAGCTTTCCGTTTTGCTATGGTTATTTTACCAAAAATCCTTAGGCCTACCTACAGAAAAATACAAAAACTATTACGCATCCCTGCCCAGCCTGGCATGAGTGGCCCCGAAGGGTGTTTAGCATCCCCAGTGGCTCTTCAAGCGAGGAGAGGATATTTTCCGCTGCTGGTCTGCTCTCCAGTCACCATCGCATGACCCTGAAGCCACAGATTCTTGCCAAACTCATGTTTCTAAAAATGAATTCAAAGGCACTGTAGACAGAGCCTAATAAGGCATGTTTCCTTTCGTTTGTATTTAGTTCTAAGTAAGTTACAGCCTATATGTGCAGTTTTAATGATTTAATGCAACATTTTGTTTAAATGCTGAGCTCTTAATGTCCCTGCCAGCCTAGTGTGTCGCACTCGCAAATGCTTCCCAATGTATTTCTTTGTAGGCTATAGCATTTAAATAATATATCTTAAATAATACATTTTCGTTCCTTCTRAGGCTAGCTGTGTGGCTCCTGCCCTATTTACTGTTTATGTTGTTTACTACGACATGTAGCCTATTTGAAATGATGAGCGCTTCTTACATTCACCTTTTCCTGTTTATTAAAATACTTTTCATTCAAATCATATGGTTTGGTTTCAATAGGCTACTTCAAAACCAAATGGTAGGTCCACCTGGATCACAAAAATAGATGGTGTTGGTTAAATTGTCATTTTAATGAATGGAGCGAATTTGGAGCTGCAGTGTTTTCGTACTTTGATTGAGGAAAGGTTTTTAGCGGATTGGTTGGAAAGGATGTTGAGCGCCGGAAAGCACCGCTCAATGAGGGATAAACGGGATTGGGATGAGAGACTCACTTTTAGTTTATTTTCCTTTACATASTAAATGTGTGAGTTTAACTCTGAAATATGATCATAATGATCACAACTTTGTATTTACGTACCTTAAAAAAGATGGCAGCCCACAGGTGAATACAAACAAAATKTGAAATTATATTAATTTCTATATTGTACCTTTTTAACCCCCCGCCCCCATTATAACAAAACAAATAATAATAGTCACACAATAAAAAATTYTCATCTGAGCCGATTGTTTATGACGTTGTTTTTCCGTCTGTCAGAGTGCAGTGGTGATGGAGAAGGAGGAGAAGGCGAGGAACGCTAAGCTGAAACCCAAGAAGCGTAAGCTGCGACCGGAYGGGAAACYCACACATGAGTACWTCTGTTTCTGCTGRGGAGAGGGAGGYGAGCTGGTCATYTGTGACAAGAAGGACTGTCCTAAAGCTTATCACCTGCTCTGTCTCAACCTCACCAAACCCCCATATGGTACGCTGTGGGTGTGTGTGGAGGTGGGTGTGTGTGGGGGGGGTGTGTGTCTATACGTTAATAATCTCTCTCTGTGTGTGTGTGTGTGTGTGTGTGTGTGTGTGTGTGTGTGTGTGCTGTCTCTTATACACATCTAGATGTGTATAAGAGACAGGTGTGTAGGTCGTTGGGAGTGCCCATGGCATGACTGCAGTGTGTGTGGTGTCCCAGCCTCATCGCTCTGTGACTTCTGCCCTCGCTCCTTCTGCCGGCAACATGAGGGGGGAGCTCTCACCCCCTCTACCCTGGAGGGTCGCCCCTGCTGCTCCAACCACGACCCCCTCAGCCCCCTGGGCCCCAACGCCAACCCCACACATACTGACACACACCACCCTGGTACGGTCAGTATCAAAGAAGAGCCAGAGGACCCCGAGGAGGAGCCCAGCCAGCAGGACCGAGAGTAAAGCTGTCTCAAATCGCACCCTTTTCCCTAAAATAGTGCACTAGAAATGGAGCGCTATACCTATGGGGAATAGGGTGTGATTAGAGATGTACCATAAAGTGAAAGAGACCAGAACTGCAGCCAACAGTTACACCTGATATTCCCATTGGCTGGACCGAAGGACTGACAGGCGCAGACTTGGTGTGAGTAGTCAGTGGTTCTATGTCAGAGAGCGGAGCAGAGCTCCTCTATCTAAGGATATTGGGAGTGGAGGAGAGAGCAAGGGGAGATTGAGAGGTGTGCCGCACATCACCCCAAATAACCAGTGTTTGTTTCACCACTTCAGTGTGATTCTGTCATTTCTACAAGTGTGGATTCTCAGTGTTATGTCATTGGTTACCGGCACTTTGAAGAACTCCGTGAGGGGGCTGGAGAGGGGGTTTAAACCTTTTTCCAACATGCTGCTTTTCTCTTTGTTTACTTCCTGTGTACTGGGGTTGCTAGTGGCCCGTTGCCAGGGGCTGCTTCACGTTCCCAGAAGGCTTTGCTGTGTGTTGGTGAGCCAGCAGAGTCAGGCCCAACACTCCTACCAACCTCATCACTCCAGACATGATCCATCAATCCCTATCTGGCTCTCCTTTCACAACGAGAAGAAAATAGATTTGTGCAATTTTCAGGATCACACTATATTCCGACATTCCTTATACCTGTTTTTGATACACTTATGAATATATATATATATATATAGTACCAGTCAAAAGTTTGGAAACACCTACTCATGTAGTAAGTCATAATGTTGAAACAAATCAAAATATATTTTATATTTTATTCTTCAAAGTAGCCACCCTTTGCCTTGATGACAACTTTGCACACTTTTGGCATTCTCTCAACCAGCTTCACGAGGAATGCTTTTCCAACAGTCTTGAAGTAGTTCCCACATATGCTGAGCACTTGTTGGCTGCTTTTCCTTCACTCTGCGGGTCCATTAATCCGAAACCATCTCAATTGGGTTGAGGTTGGGTGATTGTGGAGGCAAGGTCATCTGATGCAGCACTCCACCACTCTCCTTATTGGTCAAATTACCCTTACACAGCCTGGAGATGTGTTGGGTCATTGTCCTGTTGAAAAACAAATAGTCCCACTAAGCACAAACCAGATGGAATTGCGTATATTGCTGCAGAAGCACCATCACACCACCTCCTCCATGCTTCACGGTGGTAACCACACATGCGGAGATAATCCGTTAACCTACTCTGCGTCTCACAAAGACGCACCGGTTGGAACCAAAAATCTCACATTTGGACTCATTAGACCAAAGGATAGATTTCCACCGGTCTAATGTCCATTGCTCATGTTTCTTGGCCCAAGCAAGCCTCTTCTTCTTATTGATGTCCTTTAGTAGTGATTTCTTTGCAGCAATTTGACCATGAATGCTTGATTCACACAGTCTTCTCTGAACAGTTGATGTTGAGATGTCTGTTACTTGAACTTTGTGAAGCATTTATTAGGGCTGCAATCTCTGAGGCTGGTAACTCTGGGTCTTCCTTTCCTGTGGCGGTCCTCATGAGAGCCAGTTTCATCGCTTGAGGGTTTTTGCGACTGCACTTGAAGAAACGTTCAAAGTTCTTGACATTTTCCGTATTGACTGACCTTCATGTCTTAAAGTAACGATGGACTGTCGTTTCTCTTTGCTTATTTGAGTTGTTCTTGACATAATATGGACTTGGTCTTTCACAAGATAGGGCTATCTTCTGTATACTACCCCGACCATGTCACAACACAGCTGATTGTCTCAAAGACATTAAGAAGGAAAGAAATCCCTCAAATTAACTTTTAACAAGGCATACCTGTTAATTGAAATGCATTCCAGGTGACTGCCTCATGAAGCTGGTTGAGAGAATGCCAAGGATGTGCAAAGTTGTCATCAAGGCAAAGGGTGGCTACTTTGTAGAATCTTAAATATAAAATATATTTTGATTTGTTTAACACTTTTTTGGATACTACATGAATCCATATGTGTTGTTTCATTGATTTGATGTCTTCACTATCATTCTACAATGTAGAAAATAGTACAAATAAAGAAAAAACATTGATTGAGTAGGTGTGTCCAAACTTTTGACTGGTACTGGTGCCTTCAGAAAGTATTCATACCCCTTGAATTATTCCACATTTTGTTGTTACTGTCCGAATTCAAAATTGATTAAATATTTTTTCTTCTCACCTTACACACAATAATCCATAATGACAAAGGGTAAACATGTTTTAGAAATTTCTGCACCTTTGTTGAAAATGAAATATTAAATTAATATAATTATTCACACCCCTGAGTCAATACATGTTAGAATCACCTTTGGCTGCGATTACAGCTGTGAGTCTTTCTGTGTAAGTCTCTAAGAGCTTTGCACACCTAGATTGTGCTGTTTTTTCCCCCATTTATTATTTTCAGAATTCTTCAAGCTCTGTCAAATTTGGTTGATCATTGCTAAACAACCAAATTCATGTCTTGCAATAGATTTTCAAGCAGATTTTAAGTAAAAACTAACTCGGCCACTCAGGAACATTCACTGTCTTGGTTAGGAACTCCAGTGTAGATTTGGCCTTGTTTTTTAAGTTATTGTCCTGCTGAAAGGTGAATTAATCTCCCAGTGTCTGGTGGAAAGCAGACTGAAACAGTTTTACTCTGGGATTGTGCCTGTGCTTACCTCCATTCCGAAAAAAAAATATTCTGAAAAACTCACCGGACCTTAATGATGACAAGCATACACATTACATGATACAGCCACCACTATGCTTGAAAATATTGAGTAGTACTCCGTAATGTGTTGTGTTGGATTTGCCCCAAACATAACTTTTTATTCAGGCCAAAAATATATATTGCTTTTGCCACATTTTTTGTAGTTTTACTTTAGTGCCTTATTGTAAACATGATTTTTATTCTGTACAGGCTTACTTCTTTTCACTCTGTCAATTATGTTAGTATTGTGGAGCAACTACAATGTTGTTGATCCATCCTCAGTTTTCTCCTATTACAGCCATTTAACTCTGTAACTGTTTTAAAGTCATCCCGGAGCGGTCCGGACACCTGTATCTTTGTAGTGACTGGGTGTATTGATACATCATCCAAAGAGTAATTAATAACTTCACCATGCTCAAATGTTTACCCATCTACCAATAGGTGCCCTTCTTTGCGAGGCATTGGAAAACCGCCCTGGTCTTTGTGGTTGAATCTGTGTTTGAAATTCACAGCTCGACTGTTGGACCTTACAGATAATTGTATGTGTGGGGTACAGAGATGAGGTTAACACTATTATTGCACACAGAGTGAGTCCATGCAACTTATCGTGACTTGTTAAGCAAATGTTTATTCCTTAACTTATCTAGGCTTGCCATAAGAAAGGTTTTGAATACTTATTGACTCAAGGCATTTCAGCTTTTCATTTGAATTAATTAGTAAAACGTTTGAAAAACATGATTCCACTTTGACATTATGGGGTATTGTGTGTAAGCCAGTGACAAAAAAATCTACATTTTATCAATTTTAAATTCAGGATGTAACATAACAAAATGTGGAAAAAGTCAACGGGTGTGAATACTTTCTGAAGGCAGTTTGTGTGTGTGTGTATATATATACACTTTTTTATTGTATATATATTATATGTATATTATGATATATATATATATATATATATATATATATATATATATATATATATATATATGCTGAACAAAAATATGAACCCAACAGTTTCAAAGATTTTTCTAAGTTAAAGTTCATATAAGGAATAAATGAATTAGGCCCTAATCCATGGATTTCACTAGGAATACAGATATGCATCTGTTGTTCATAGATAGCTTTAAAAAATTAAGATAGGGGCGTGGATCAGAAAACCAGTCAGTGTCTGGTGTGACCTCATTTGCCTCATGCAACGCGACATCTCCTTCGCATAGTTGATCAGGTTGTTGATTATGGCCTGTGGAATGTTGTCCCACTCCTCTTCAGTGGCTGTGCTAAGTTTCTGGATATTGCTGGAACTGGAACATGCTGTCATACACATCGATGAAGAGCCTCCCAAACATGCTCAATGGGTGACATGTCTGGTGAGTATGCAGACCATTGAAGAACTGGGACATTTTCAGCTTCCAGAAATTGTGTACAGATTCTTGTCACATGGGGCCATGCATTATCATGCAGAAACATGAGGTGATGACAGCGGATGAATGGCACGACATGGGCCTCCAGGATTTCGGCACCGTATCTCTGTGCATTCACATTGCTATTGATTTAAAATGCAATTGTGTTCGTTGTCCGTAGTTTATGCCTGCTCATACCATAACCCCACCGCCACCATAGGGCACTCTGTTCACAACGTTGACATCAGCAAACCACTCTCCCACACCACGCTGTCTGCCATCTGCCTGGTACAGTTGAAACCGGGATTCATCCGTTTAGAGCACACTTCTCCAGCATGCCAGTGGCCCTCGAAGGTGAGCATTTGCCAACTGAAGTCGGTTACGACACCAAACTGCAGTCAGGTCAAGACCCTAGTGAGGATGACAGCACGCAGATGAGCCGACGGTTTCTGACAGTTTGTGCAGCAATGTTTTGGTTGTGCAAACCCACAGTTTCACCAGCTGTCCGGGTGGCTGGTTCCAGATGAATCCGCAGGTGAAGAAGCCAGATGTGGAGGTCCTGGACTGGCGTGGTTACACATCGGTTGTGGTTATGAGGCCGGTTGGACGTACTGCCAAATTCTCCAAAACAAAGTTGGAGGTGGCTAATGGTAGAGGAATGAACATTAAATTATCTGGCAACAGCTCTGTTGGACATTCCTGCAGTCAGCATGCCSATTGCACGCTCCCTCAACTTGAGACATTTGTGGCATTGTTGTGACAAAACTGCACATTTGTGGCCTTTTATTGTCCCCAGCACAAGGTTTACCTGTGTAATGATCATGCTGTTTAATCAGCTTCTTGATATGCCACCCCTGTCATGTGGATGGATTATCTTGGCAAAGATTACATTTGTATTTTTGTTCAGTGTGTGTATGTAATAAATATATATATATACACACACACACATTCATTAAGTGGCCATTTTATTAGGTACACTACCCCGTTCACAAAAATGGTTCACTCCTACAGACAGTGAGTCCCATAACCATGGTTTGCTATATAAAGCAGGCAGACAGGCATTGAGACATTCAGTTACTGTTTGATTTAATGTTAAATGGGAAAAACGAGTGACCTAAGTGACTTTGAACGTGGTATGATTGTCGGTACCAGGCAAGCCCGGTTCCAGTATCTCAGAAACGGCCGGCCTGGGCTTTTCACGGATGAGTGTCTAGGGTTTACCAAGAATGGTCCGACAAACAGAAAACATCCAGTCAGCGGTAGTTCTCCGGATGATAAAACAGCTCGTTGATGAGAAGTCGCAGGAGAATGGCAAGAATCGTGCAAGCTAACAGGCGGGTCTCAAACAGMGAAATAATGCAGTACAACAGTGGTGTGCAGAACGGCATCTCGGAACACACAACTCGTTAATCCGGATGGGCTATTGCAGCAGACGAACACACCGGGTTCCACTCCTATCAACTAAAAACAAGAATAAGTGGCTCCAGTGTGCACGCAATCACCAACACTGGACAATTTGAGGAGTGGAAAAACATTGCCTGGTCCGACGTGTCCCGGTTACTGTTGCATCATGCTGAGTCAGGATTTTGCATAAGCAGCATGAGTCCATGGCCCCATCCAGCCTGGTGTCAATGGTACAGGCTGGTGGTGTAATGGTGTGGGGAATGTTTTCCTGGAACATGTTAGGTCCCTTGATACCAATTGAGCAACGTTTCCATGCCTCAAAGAATTCAGGCTGGTCTGGAGGTAAAGCGGGGTCCGATACGCTAGATGGGTGTACCTAATAAACTGGGGGTCCGATACGCTAGATGGTTGTACCTAATAAACTGGGGGTCCGATACGCTAGATGGTTGTACCTAATAAACTGGGGGTCCGATACGCTAGATGGGTGTACCTAATAAACTGGCCACTGAGTGTGTGTATATATACATACTGAGTGTGTGTATATATACATACTCAGTGGCCAGTTTATATATATTTGTTAATGTTTACAAACAGATTCTCACTTCATCTCGGTGAATGGTGTATTGTTTGTTTAGGTGTTTAGAATTGTGCAGATCTCCTTGTGAATATAGTCCTTCTAATAAGGTGAATTATAAGGGCATATAGTGTAATGTATGACATTACATTTAAGTTCCATTTGTCAGTTCCCCAGTCTCTCTCCATTGTGGACATAATTGATTCATATTGTAAACCACAAGTGTTTAAGAGAAGGAGAAGGGAGGCATTTTCACTCTTCTATGACTGTCCCCCTTCACTGTCTATGGAAACAGACAGGAATGCATTTTTGGAGAGGAAGTTACATTTCATTCAAATTGAGAGGTTGAGCAGCATACTTTCTGGTGATTATTTCCTCCTAGGATTTAGTGTTACACTTCATTAGATTAGTGAAGTGTTATATTATACAGATATGGTCCCAGTCTGTTTGTACACGGTAATGCAGCCAGCCTTGAGGGACTCATTTCCAATATGCTGACCTGAGAGAGAGGTGGCTGTTCATTGGCTATGTGTGCAGTAATTTAAGTGATCCTGTGTGTACTGTACTGTACATGCAAATGTTATGTTTTAAATTGTTCTGCTAAACCTTTAAAGCACTTTCACAGTTTATTGCTACATACTTTTGGTAGGTCATAACATACATGTATGTAACACATGACATTGTACATGCTTGAAATGGATACCTCTTTTCTGTAGTAATGTAGGAATTTTCAACTGTTTTGTAACTTCTGCTATAGGTCCAACGACATGATCCAAATATCTTTGAGACTGAAAACGTTTTCTCACACAAGTTCCTGCCGATCACATTTTCTGTTTTCTTATCATAGTAGAACGACTAACGCCCTCATCTTAATTCAAGGTATTTAGTACATTCTGTATTTTGCCCRGGTGGGTATTTATTTTCACCTTTTGTATGACTGTGTACATCTCCACAAATTGGTTTTGTACCAACATTAAGTTATAGAGTACTTCGGTATCAGATAAGTAAAGAAAATGTACAGTGTTTTTAATCTCGTCCTCCTATGACAGATTTTTGAAATGATCTCACACCCTTTATACTAGTTGATTTATGTATCAAAAACACCTATTGGAAAACCGCACCCACCCAAAGTATTAAGTAACAGACTATAAAACAATAGGGAGCTTTAAAATGGATGATTCTGTATGTAGTTGTCGTTTACATTTCATATATTTTCTATTAGTGTAATGGTACCACTGTTTGATAACAGCTGCTCCTCATAGGCCAAGCTCTCTGTATTGTGACTCACTGTACTCATGTTAATGCAGTTAAAAGCAATTGAACATTGTGATGTGAAGTAAACGAGCACTTAATTCAGCCTAAACTCACATTATCATGTTGAACCTAGAACAGTAGTCTGCTCATCTTGTCTGAGCCTGTGCTTTCTCTTCTCTGGAACATTACTGATTTATGTATCCATGCCTTTAAAACGATAGCTCACAGAAAAATACACGTTTGTCAAATGTTTCCATACCTCTTGTTGTCTTGTGTCAAACTGTGTCCACATTCATGTCTTAACGAAATAGAATTAGATTGTGCCAATATCTTACATTCATTTGGGATTGAAGCCTGCTGATTTCTCCTAATGCATATAGCAGGGTAAACACAATTGAATGGAATATGGACTCAGTGGCTCTCAAACCTGCCAAATGATAGTATTTTCTTTCGATAGGTGTAGATAGGTGTTAGATTTCGATCATTTCAGTAATAGGCTGTGGTCCACGCAGCGCACGACCATATAGGTGCATCAAGGCACTGTCATATTTTTAACAACCTTTTAAAACTTGAATTATATTTTGTTCTTTAATTTCATTATTTTTGTATTGTTTTGTACTACAGATCAATATGTTCACAAACATGAGTATTTTACAGATAACTGATTTGACATGGTAGATATCTATGATGGATATTAGGCGTATTCATTCTGAGCCACATCTCAGGTCCTCTGGCTGTCTTGTCATGGTTTGTAAAGGAGTACCTAGTCTTTAAGCCTTCTCTAGCCTTCAATTAGTGACCATTGTAAATTGGACCATTGTATGCTTACCCCAACATAAAAGCAATTTGTGCAGAACTATATCATTTTCACCCAAGACTTGATGCACCCCTTCCATTCTGAAAGGAAGGTAAATCTGAATCTGTTTTATCAGTTGGGGACATATTTTGTATCCATTTTTAATGCTCATTTGTTGTTATGTTAAAAACAACCACGTGTGGATTCTCTTATAGGTCATTGTATTCTGTTTTGATCCTCTATTGGTATTGCACAAAGATTATCCAGGCCAACCCAATAGCCTTTTTTTTTTTTTGCACCTGTTTTGAAACTTACTCACTTTATGCCAGTTGGACTTGAGCACAACATTCAGCCTGTACAATGACCATATAGTCGTCATTCTGTTTGCCACAGATATTACAGATTTTAACCATGTTTTTACATGATCCTCGCTGAAGAGGATGTCAAACAGTAGGGTTACGAAGACTGAGTTATCAAAGTATTATCTTCCAACACAGACTTTGGAAGGGGCCCTTTCTGAATCATATGTTTCTGTTCCACACCTTCCAGGGTATTTTTTATTTTGTGCAATACTATTTGTTATTTCTGTCATTACAGGTGATTGACATGCTCTCCCAGACATTAGGAAAAAGTATTTTCAGAGGAACTAATTTCTCCAGTCATATAGTGGAACTGCTTTGGGGATTACGCCGGGGTCGTATCTATCTCTTAATGTTGCTTCAATTAAAAAGTGGATGAACACAAAGTTACCATATTGTTTTACTGTTCAGCAGTCATTATTGCATAATGTTAAGACTTGTACATAAATTGCATTGAACTTGCATAGGATAATGTTACTGTGGCGTGCTATTGCCTGTGAAATTCTGCTTCTAAATGTGTGTGTGACTGTGAGGATGCCGCTCTTTTGTACATGACTGTCTTTTTATTTTTTTTCATTCTAAAGGAGGTTGAGTTGGAGCTGAGGAGTTCAGACATGCCTGAAGTTTGACTTAAATAAAGCTGTACTGTGTCTCAGTGGAAGTAATTTGTCAATCTCTTCATGGAAAATATAATATCACTTTAAATTGCCAGATTAAAATAATCGATAGTAATTGCATTTTTATTTAATTTTTTGTCAATGAGCCCAAAGACACTCTTGGGTCATAATAATCACATTTGTTATTTTACCATTTGCCCACTAGAGGTCGTCCCGTTAACGTGACGTGGCATTGCACTTCATGCTGCGTTAAAGACAACTGGAAACTCGTGAAAAACGGGCGCCGACTGGGAAAAATAGTTTTAAATGTTCACCCAACTCGGAATTCCAAGTTGAAAACTCGGGCTTCTTTGTAGATCTCCAACTTTCCGTTCTGAAGATCACTAAAGTCATGATTTGACCTAGTTTTTTCCCCGAGTTCCCAGTTGTCTTGAAAGCGCCATTATACTTCGACACGACCGACAAAGCTTTCTCCTACTCCAGGCATCTCTCGCTATACCGGTTTAGCGGATGGGTGAAGGATGATGATGATGATGGAGAGGCCCACGTCACGGTAGCTAGCAGTGCGAGTATGCGGAGAAAGACTTAGTTAAACACCGAGTTTAAGGTTGGTCCTCCTGGTTTAGACCGCTGGAAATGCGGAAATGCCCCCAAATGTTATTCACAGATGTGTGGCTAGAGACAGATGATGTAGCTAGGCTAACGTTACTAGCAATAATATAAGATGTAGCCAGCTTATCTATACAAGAGCAGGACACTGTTTAAAATGAATAAATTATGAATAATTTGTTTAGGATATGCATTATCCGATTTAGTTGGTCATTTTAAAGAGCACCACGAGGAAAGTGTATCCTATCAATTTATCATGATGCTTGGTTCGATACGGAACAAGAAAGACTAGCATGCCTTCTCTCCTGTACCTGTTCTTAACCAATCGATTTATTTTATTTGGTTCACACTGCCATATGTCAACAAAGTCAGACTTAAACATTTGTTATAAATTGTGTTTATACGTGTGTTAAATGTATCATTTTGAACCCATGTTCTTTCTTCCCCCCTTCCTCCCAGGTTTGGAGAGGATTCTAGTGGATTTGCCAAGTGATCTGTCTGGAAACTAACCTGATAAACAAGATGAAGAGGGGTTTGCTGCGTGGCTTACTGCCAGAGGTGTCTATCCGACTGCTGCTTCTGGTTGTCTTCCTGTGAGTAAATAAAATTGAAACATCGCAATAACATTGACAAATGTGTTCCGTATGGACTTGTCTGGTGCAACTCAAATGAACTAAACTGTGTGTGTGTTATCTCCCTCAGTGTGACAGAGCAGCTTCCACCCTTTATTCGTGAGATCCAGGCAGAGGAGATGTGGCTGTATAGATTTCACAGAGTGGAAAATGACCATGTCCCCACCTCTCTCATGTTTGTGAGTACTGGTGTGTGTCAGGGGGAGGCACTGACTGAATTCACTGGAATCATGGAACAATTAATGTGAATATTTGTTCTGCCGGTAGTACTTTAGATTACAGCACAGGATAAACTGGAGAGCAACAATAACTTGTTGCCATGTTATTACCAGGTAATCTTGTGCTTTAATGTAAAGTGCTACCATTCTGTCTTACTAATTCTATTGCTATGGTACTGACCATGTCCCTCGTATCAGAGCGTGGCGTGTTTCACTCCATTCCTGGTGATCCTGCTTTTCACCTTTCTGAAGAGAGTTGAGAGAGGAGACGTGAGAGAGGCCTCGCTAGGTAAGGCCTGACTGTAGAACTACACATGCTGTTTGGCATCAGAGCAGCTGCACAGAGATTGTGTGTGTGTGTGTGAGAGAATAATACTGACCCAGTTTTTTGCCTCTGTTCCTCAGCGGTGACTCTGGCTCTGGTACTGAATGGAGTTTTCACCAACGCCATCAAGCTGGTCGTGGGCCGGTGAGTACTAGTCTGGAGTACTAGTCTGGAGATGTACAGTTAGGGTTACATTGCTACAAGCTCAGCATTATGTTGGCTGGATGTGATGTAGTGTGTGTTCTGTGTGTGCTTCAGGCCGCGGCCAGACTTCTTCTACCGCTGTTTCCCAGACGGACAGATGAACCTGGAGATGCACTGCAGCGGCGACCTGGAAGTGGTCATGGAGGGCAGGAAGAGCTTTCCCAGTGGACACTCCTCCTGTAAGGCCCAATCTGATTGGCTAGTCCTCTTGCGAGAGCAGATCTGATTGGCTGTGAGACTACAGTGGGCTCATTCAGATTAAAAGCTAGTTAGACTGGACCTGTGTGTGTGTGCAGTATATGTGTGTGGTAACTTTGATAAACAATGTTGTGTTTATTCAGACAATGGCCTAAGCCTTCTCATGTCATTATGAATAAAACTGTTGATCCTACTTTGATACATGTGCCTGCCCCATCTCTGATCCCCTCTCTCCTCTCGTCTTGTCCAAGTTGCATTCACTGGACTGGGCTTCACAGCGCTGTATGTGGGGGGTAAGCTGCGGTGCTTTAGTCTGGGGGGTCGGGGCAGGGCCTGGAGACTGTGTCTCTTCCTCGCTCCCCTCCTCCTAGCCTTCATGATCGCTCTCTCCAGGACCTGCGACTACAAACACCACTGGCAAGGTGAGCGGGCTAGCCATTAACCATGTTCACTTTGAAAAGCGCTATGAACATATAAGAAAATATTATTCTAATCCACTATTGAGAGACGTGCTAAGATCTTTGTGTCACTTCTGTATATGTGTGCATTGTCCCCTCTGTGTTTAGATGTGTTGGTGGGTTCTGGTCTTGGCCTGGTGTTCTCTTGGCTCTGCTACAGACAGCACTACCCCTCCCTCCAGGACCCTGACTGTCACCGGTCACTACGCCACAGAGAGACTGTTCCTGCTGTGCAGGAACGCAAGCTGGCCAACTCCAACTACATATTACCTCTATAGCGCTACTCCAACTAAATATTGGAATCAAAATCAAATCAAATTGTATTTGACACATGCGCCGAATAAAACAGGTGTAGACTTTACAGTGAAATGCTTACTTACAAGCCCTTAACCAACAATGCAGTTTTAAGAAAAAATAAGTGTTAAAAGTATTTACTAAATAAACTGAAGTAAACAATACATTAATAAAAATGAAAAAAATAAGGAAATAGAAATACCAAATAATTAAAGAGCAACAATAAAATAACAGTTACGAGGCTATATACAGGAGTAACCGGTACAGAGTCAATGTGCTGGGGCACAGGTTAGTCGAGTTAATTGAGGTAATATGTACATGTAGGTAGAGGTGGGGTGGGGGGGGCAGCGCACAATTAGCCCACTATTGTCTGGGTTTGGCKGGTGTAGGCTGTCATTGTAAATAAGAATCTGTTCTTAACTTACTTGCCTAGTTAAATAAAGTTTAAATACATGTTGTTGTTTTTTATTAAGGAGTCTTATGGCTTGGGTGTAAAAGCTGTTAAGAACCCTTTTTTTACCTAGACTTGGCGCTCCTGTACCGCTTGCCGTAAGGTAACAGAGAGAACAGTCTATGCCTATGGTGGCTGGAGACTTTGGCAATTTGTAGGGCCTTCTTCTGACACCGCCTGGTATAGAGATCCTGGATGGCAGGAAACTTGGCCCCGGTGATGTACTGGGCCGTACACACTCTGTAGTACCTTACGGTCGGAGGCCGAGCAGTTGCCATACCAGGTGGTGATGCAACCAGTCAGGATACTCTCGATGGTGCAGCTGTATAACTTTTTGAGGATCTGAGGATCCATGCCAAATCTTTTCAGTCTCCTGAGGGAGAATAGGCATTGTCGTGCCCTCTTCACGACTGTCTTGGTGTGTTTGGACCATGACAGTTCGTTGGTGATGTAGCCACCAAGGAACTTGAAGCTCTCAACCTGCTCCACTACAGCCCCGTCGATGAGAATGGGGTTGTGCTTGGCCCTCCTTTTCCTGTAGTCCACGATCATCTACTTTGTCTTGATCACGTTGAGGGCGAGGTTGTTATCCTGGCACCACGCCGTCTCATCGTTGTCGGTGATCAGGCCTACCGCTGTTGTGTCGTCGGCAAACTTAATGATGGTGTAGGAGTCATGCTTGGCCATGCAGTCATGGGTGAACAGGGAGTACAGGAGGGGACTGAAAACACACCCCTGAGGGCCCCCGTGTTGAGGATCAGCATGGGAGATGTATTGTTACCTACCCTTACCACCTGGGGGCGGCCTGTCAGGAAGTCCAGGATCCAGTTACAGAGGGAGGTGTTTAGTCCCAGGGTCCTTCAGTTGGACAACTGAATAGGTATCGCCCTATCCTCTTAACTTAGTAATGAGCTTTGAGGGCACTGTGGTGTTGAACGCTGAGCTGTTGTCAATGAATAGCATTCTCACGTAGGTGTTCCTTTTGTCCAGGTGGGAAAGGGCTCCCGGGCTCCTGAGTAGAGCAGCGGTCTAAGGCACTGCATCTCAGTGCTAGAGGCGTCACTACAGACCCTGGTTCGATTCCAGGCTGTATCACAACCGGCCGTGATTGGAATCCCATGGGGTGCACAATTGGCCCAGCGTCGTCCGGGTTAGGGTTTATCCGGGGTAGGCCATCATTGTAAATAAGAATGACTTTTTAACTGACTTGCCTAGTTAAATAAAGGTTCAATAAAAAAAGGGCAGTGTGGAGTGCAATAGAGATTGCGTCGTCTGTGGATCTGTTGGGGCGGTATGCAAATTGGAGTGGGTCTAGGGTTTCTTGGATAATGGTATTGATGTGAGCCGTGACCAGCCTTTCAAAGCACTTTATGACTACAGACGTGAATGCTACGGGTCGGTAGTCATTTAGGCAGGTTACCTTTGTGTTCTTTGGGACAGGGACTATGGTGGTCTGCTTGAAACATGTTGGTGTTACAGCTCAAATCCAACTACATACTACCCCTATAGTGCAAATCCAACTACATACTACCCCTATAGTGCAAATCCAACTACATACTACCCCTATAGTGCAAATCCAACTACATACTACCCCTCTAGTGAAATACCATTTACGTACTACACCTTCGTCCCGGGTTCTTTATATCTGGGCAACTGATCTCCAACTACATACTACCCCGATGGCTCTACTCAATGAGTGGTTGAGTAACTAGTGGTAGAAATGGAACCAGGCCCAAATGTTAACCCTGAGTGGGGAGGAGAGGGACCGGAATTTTTCAGCCCACCAGGTACCAGGTGCTAAGCTGTCAATGCTACTGAAATAATCTGTATTCCCTGGAAGTAGGAAAGTCCTCTCAACGCACACACTGGATTAACCACAGCAGTTAATCATTTMTTCCTCATATTAAGATATCCTATTTGTTTTGTCTGATTTATAGTGCACTACTTTTGACCATAGCCCTATATGCCCTGATCAAAAGTAGTGCACTGTATATGGAATAGGGTGCCATTTGGGAGGCAGACCCGTCTGTGGAGGTGAGGGTGCACTTTTCTGTAGAGTTCAGTGTCAACACTAGGATTGCAGTGGCCTAGAATCACATTACAGTTTGTACATTTAGAGTTCATCCTTTACATCAGTGGTCACCAACTGGTCGATCGTGATCAGATTTCCAAGCCATTCCTAGTCGATCACCAAACATTTCTGTAAAAAACGCAACAATAAAGCCTTGCAATCCTAGTTTTTTTTAAATTCGTTTCGTGCTTTTCGCGGTAGGTGCACTTGGTTCAGCAGACCAAGCACCGGGAAGTGTTCCCATTTTGAACCAATTCATATGTCTGAATGTAGAACACCGCCTACCCGGCAGGCCCAGAGAGCAAATCAAGTGCACCTATAGGCCTACCGCTGGCCAATCGGATAGCTCAGATTATCGTGTCTGCACAGTTTCCTTGCGCCATAGACTGTAAAAAGAAGCCTCGAACGCACAGKAAAGTTGATGATGTGAGATTTCAAAACGTTTAAAACCATAACTATAGAGACTCAACGAATACAGCAAAGAGCTGCTGTTTTTACGAGTAAGTTCATGTTTCAATTGTTATTCAGCACTGTCAACATTTTGTTCAACAGTTTTATAATCCATAAAATGTGTGTTCTTGCTATTTCCACTCACGCTACAACCAGCACTGCAGCTGCAATGAATGAGTATCGCAAAGCTTGCGTTGTTATTATTTGCGGCTTGTTTTTTTATATCAAGGAATATTTCACTTTCTCAAAGGAGTAACAACATGAATTGGTGCATGAGGCAGAAATAATGCAGTGTGACGTATGTTTCGCAATTAGTTGTAAGACTGTGTCCCCTTTTCTTAGTGGATGGAGGGAGAGAGGAGGGATGGTGAGTCGGGAGAGAGGCAGCCTCACCGCTGCTCCCTGCCTCCCCTCAGACTGAACATCAGATACTGACCATTAGTCAAAAAAAAATGTTTTGCCAATTATGCTCACTAAGGTGTGTCTCACAAGTAATACAACAAATGATCTATTACCAGTGTGATCATATACCAACATTTTTAAAATATAATTTCAAAATGATCTGAGWAGAACAACATTGGCAGGGCAATTCAAGAGTAGCCAATATGCAGTGATAATGTATTGGGCCTATAGCCTACTGCACAAATCTCATTGCTACAAAACTGCTTTCAATTGGTTAATGTTGCATAGGCTTACGTTTAAGTAATGTGTATTTATTCCCGTTCAGTACAGTTGTTTCTGCAGATAAGTTACTTAGTTGTACTGTGATGCTGGTAAAACTGATACCAGTATGCAAACTGCTGTATGGCTGACACCATTGAAATGTTTGGACTTTGGAGGCAGTTCTGTGATGTCAGTAACCCCAGTAAAGGCAATCGYATGGAGATGGTTTGGGATGTGAGGAAGAAACAGATTCCAGCAGAAACAGCTGACTGACTGATGTGTGCCTTTGTTCAATATTTTATTTATTTTTTACATTCCTCTTTAAACCAATAAGCTATTCACTCATTGCATGTACTGCACATACAGTTGAAGTCGGAAGTTTACATACAKCTTAGCCAGATACATTTAAACTCAGTTTTCACAATTCTTGACATTTAATCCTAATTGTGATGGCCACTCCAATACCTTGACTTTGTTGTCCTTAAGCCATTTTGCCACAACTTTGGAAGTATGCTTGAGGTCATTGTCCATTTGGAAAACCCATTTGCGACCAAGCTTTAACTTCCTGACTGATGTCTTGAGATGTTGCTTCAATATATCCACATAATTTTCTTCACTCATGATGCCATCTATTTTGTGAAGTGCAACATGATGCTGCCACCCCCGTGCTTCATGGTTGGGATGGTGTTCTTCGGCTTGCAAGCTTCCCCCTTTTTCCTCCAAACATAATGATGGTCATTATGGCCAAACAGTTTAATTTTTGTTTCATCAGACCAGAGGACATTTCTCCAAAAATATGATCTTTGTCCCCATGTGCAGTTGCAAACCGTAGTCTGGCTTTTTTTATGGCGGTTTTGGAGCATTAGCTTCATCCTTGCTGAGTGGTCTTTCAGGTTATGTCAATATAGGACTCGTTTTACTGTGGATATAGATACTTTTGTACCTGTTTCCTCCAGCATCTTCACAAGGGCCTTTGCTGTTGTTCTGGGATTGATTTGCACTTTTCGCACCAAAGTACGTTCATCTCTAGGAGACAGAATGCGTCTCCTTCCTGAGAGGTATGARGGCTGCGTGGTCCCATGGTGTTTATACTTGCGTACTATTGTTTGTGCATATGAGTGGTACCTTCAGGTGTTTGGAAATTGCTCCCAAGGATGAACCAGACTTGTGGAGGTCTACATTTTTTTCTGAGGTCTTGGCTGATTTCTTTTMATTTTCCCATGATGTCAAGCAGAGGCACTGAGTTTGAAGTTAGGTCTTGAAATATATCCACAGGTACACCTCCAATTGACTCAAATGATGTGAATTAGCCTATCAGAAGCTTCTAAAGCCATGACATAATTTTCTGGTATTTTCCAAACTGTTTAAAGGCACAGTCAACTTAGTGTATGTAAACTTCTGACCCACTGGATTTGTAATACAGTGAAATAATCTGTCTGTAAACAGTTGTTGGGAAAATTACTTGTCATGCACAAAGTAGATGTCCTAACCGACTTGCCAAAACTATAGTTTGTCAACAAGAAATGTGTGGAGTGGTTGAAAAAACGAGTTTTAATGACTCCAACCTAAGTGMATGTAAACTTCCGACTTCAATTGTATATACTTTAGTGTATGCTTCCTTTTTATACTTAAGTATTGTCTCTAGAAAACCACTTGGTCYTAGCGCAACTTGAACCTTCACCCAACTCTCATTGACATCAAGGAATGGTTTTCAGGAAACTTCGACTCGCATGCATTTTTCAAGTTTTGCCATTACTGTGTACGCTTACATTGATTGTTTTACATCAATGTGATCAGACAGAATTGAACTTAACAATGTGTATAGATTTGATTCCAACTTGTTGTATTGACTTTTTACTTCATCCAACGTATTGTTGGTTAAATGTTTGTAGACATGGTGGCGTTTTGTGGATTGTGTAAGGATACACAGGGTGTGTTTAGAATGGAATCGGGCCAACATACTGTTCTAGAATGAAGTGGCAGAGTGAGTCAGTATAAATGAATCTGAATTTAATTTTGAATCAGAATCTGAAGTTATAGAAATTGTCAAGGGGTGTAAAAGTTTTATTGTTATAACTATAATTATAACTGGTCCTTTTACTGAWAAAACTGTACATGTTTTTTCTTTGTAGCTCATATTTATGTGGTAATGTCAGTTTGCAATGAAGATAAWTCATTTTAGGGCTAAATTAAAATGTTATTTAGTTGCTAGGTTCCTGCTCCATAGACTACTGATTGTACCCAATTGTTTTAATTTACACGCAACACACTATCTATTTTGGTGAAGATAATTTAGGCACACTAATAAATGTGGTGTCAACTTGCATGTTCCGCTGCTGAAGAGTCTCTACTTCATCAGGGTATAGGGGTTGTTTTAATATTAGGCTACTGCTTGTGTCCTTCCAGCTTCCACTCCATCTGCCTTTGCGTGTAGAGGAGACAACTACAAGCTGCTTCTGTTAACACTGTAGGCGGATTGTATTTGTTGTGATGAACTTATTGGTGACACTTTTACTATTATGTTTCTTAATAAACCACTCAAATCTACACATCGTCTGCTGCCTATTCTTCAACTGAACCATCAATAATGAAATATTTGTTGCAGTAGAACAAATGAATGGCCACATCATCAAAGATCAACAGATTCAATCTGCTAAAACAGATTGAATAGTGCCCTTACAAGGCGGGATAATGATTTAAATGGTTTCACTGTCCAGACCCATCTACACTTGTGAGATATCCAGACACAATGCGTGCCTGACTACCTCCGCAGGAAGGAAAGGAGAAGGAAGATCACAACCAGATCGCTTCTTTTGATCGTCTACAAATGTGGACACAATCAGGACAAAGGGTGCATGTCAGCAGGTAGCCTAGCGATTAAGCGCGTTGGGCCAGAAACTGAAAGGTCACTGGTTTGAAWCGCTGAGCCGGCAAGGTTGGAAAATCTGCCGTTCTRCTCTTGAGCAAGGCATTTAACCCRGAACAACTGGACGTCGATTAAAAAACTTAAGGATCCGCCCTTTTTTTCAATTTTCACCTAAAATGACATACCTAAATCTAACTGCCTGTAGCTCAGGACCTGAAGCAAGGATATGAATATTCTTGATACCATTTGAAAGGAAACACTTTGAAGCTTGTGGAAATGTGAAATGAATATAGGAGAATATAACACATTAGATCTGGTAAAAGATAATACAAAGGAAAAGCCAACCGTTGTGTTGAATGTTTTTTGTARCATCTTTGAAATGCATGAGAAAGGCCATAATGTATTATTCTAGCCCAGTTGCAATTTTGAGTTTGGCTACTAGATGGCAGCAGTGTATGTGCAAAGTTTTAGACTGAACCAATGAACCATTGTATTTCTGTTGAACATTTTGAATCAAGACTGCCCAAATGAGACTAATTGGTTTATTAAAAACTTTTCAAGTTCATTACTGTGCACTCTCCTCAAACAATAGCATGATATTATTTCACTGTAATAGCTACTGTAAATTGGACAGTACTGTTAGATTAACAATAATTTAAGCTTTCTGCAAATATCAGATATGTCTATGTCCTGGGAAATGTTCTTGTTACTACCAACCTCATGCTAATCGCATTACCCTATGTTAACGCAACCGTCCCGCAGGGGACCCACCGATCCTGTAGAGGTTTTAAGGCAGCCCCCCCGCACCTCTCTGATTCAGAGGGGTTGGGTTAAATGCGGAAGACACATTTCAGTTGAATCCATTCAGTTGTACAACTGACTAGGTATCCCKCTTTCCCTTTCAATAGGAAATGACCTTAACATTTCTAGCACGATATCACAGATGATCCATTATATTGGATAATCGAGTGGTCGCTCTAACAATGAAGAGAAACGTCTTCAAAAATGAAATGCAGTCGGGACTACTCTAGCCAATGAGAGTGCAGATACACGTGTGAACAACAGGCACAACTCCTAATTATATCAGTACAATGCATTATAAAACATTTTCTCACATAGCAAAAAAGCCATTACATTTTTGGTAACTCATTGACCTCATTGCCTAAATCGACATCGTCGGTGCCCAGTTGTTGGGCAGTTAACTACCTTGCTCAAGGGAAGAACGGCAGATTTTTCAACCTTGCCAGCTCGGGGATTCGAACCAGGGACCTTTCAGTTACTGGCCCAATGCGATTTGGTGACCACTTGACCTTCCCTCTAGCGCCACCATCAGGCCTTTCCATTTCCATTTTGTTTTCCATTTTCCATTTCCACTTTTACAGCTGCTTATTTTCTAGTCGGTATGTATACTTAGTTCAACAATCTGCTGCTGATTTTATTATTTTGTTTGTTATATCATTCTATAGATGATAATGTTCATTTATTTTAATTGAATAGGTTAATGTATATTTAAGTTATATTTTAAGTTATTCATCAATGTTAAGAGAATTTTCCATTCAAGAATTGTACCATTAAAATTACATTTAGACTGTAAAAGATGGCCTTTAGCACATTTCTTATAGAGGGTGTCAGTCTTGCATCAAATAGTGAWTTCCACTGTATGCAGAATGTTGCATGCATGTCTGCACAGTGTTATATTTTCACAACTCACTGTCAGTAAATATTGTACAGTAAATATTGAACTATTATAAGCTTTGAACGGGTCGATTGGGTCCTGGAGGTGTGTGGTTACAGCAATTGCGAAGGGTTGGTGTGGCCTGTGGTGGTGGGGCCCAATGTGATATATTTTCATGGGGCCCAAAATCCCTAGTGGCGCCCATTCCTGTTGTTCACACGTGTATCTGCCCTCTCATTGGCTAGAGTCTTCCCGATAGCATTCCATTTTTGAATACATTTCTCTTCATTGTTAGAGCGGCCGCTTGAGTATCTGGTCAATATAATGGATAATCTGTGATATCGTGCTAGACTTTTTAGGTAATTTCTTATTGAAAGGGAAAGGAGGATACCTAGTCAGTTGTACAACAAATTGATTCAACTGAAATGTGTCTTTCTGTATTTAACTCAACCCCTCTGAATCAGAGATGTGCGGGGGGCTGCCTTGCTCAGGGACAGAGCTGACATTGCAGTGTTTACCGTGAATGCAGTCTCCGCTATAACGTGGGAACAATACCTTTACATTTCAATAATGCCGTAACTCTGAATTTCCAGGAAATCTGGTCACAATGTGGACGAATAAGGCTGCTTCTACACAGGCACCCCAATTTGGATCTTTTTTCACTAGGCAAGTCAGTTAAGAACAAATTCTTATTTACAATGACGGCCTACCCCGGCCAAACCCTGCTCTAACCCGGACGACGCTGGGCCAACTGTGTGCCGCCCTATGGGACTCCCAATCACGACCGGTTGTGATACAGCCTGGGATCGAACCAGGGTCTGTAMTGACACCTCTAGCACTGAGATGCAGTGCCGTAGACCGCTGCGCCACTCGGGAGTGTAGGCATGTGAAGAGGCATATCTGAAAATGTGGGCACAATCAGAATGTGGACAAGATTAGGACACAGGACCAATGTTAGCACCAGGTATAAATGAGGCCAGAGATGTCATTCTCTTTCACTGTCTCATACCATTTGAATGAAGGAAACAACTGCTACGAGTAGATGTAGCAGTTGTGGTTTCCTTAACTCAAACGGTTTTCTGACAGACTGTTTTCACAGTATCAGTAAGGCAGAGAGTAACAGCTTCTACACCTGCAATTTTATAAATTTTTCGAACAAATTAATTGGAATATAACCAATCGCCTTTCTTTATTGAATGTGTTTTGGATTCCAATCCTCTCCGCCAGGTCAAAGGCAAGTTTTTGGTCATCCCATGCTGTAAGTCCGAAAAGGTCTCTTTCCATTTTATTGACTCACCAGGTCACATTAGAAATAGACAGTGAAGACTGGTAACTCACCCAAATGGCTGTGGCCTGGGGTTTTGGCCTGCTTGTCTCGGTGGCGCCTCAGGGTTTTGGTGGCACATTAAAAGCACGGGCAGCTGCCTTAATGCCCTACCCATTTTCAATTGCATTCAGGGCACAACGTGGGCACATCTTCGCCATAGCCACCACAATCATATATTTTCTTGTAAACTCTCATCTGAAAATAAAACAATTAAAAGTATCTTAGGAACAGTGGAGTACTGACCCCAAATCTAACCCTAAACCCATCCCCTAGTCTGACCCTAACCCATACCCCTATTCTAATCCTAACCCTGGCCCCTATTCTAAATCTGACCCCTAACCTTAATCCTAACCCTGCTAACTGGGGGTTAGTTAGCTGTGGTAGCACACATTATCTGATGCTAACTAGTTTGCGAGCATTTATTTCACCTCAGACTTTCTGCTAGTGAGGTTTCTAGCTAGCAAACTGGGGGCTAGCTAGCTATGCTAGCAGACATTAGTTATGCTAACTAGCTGCCAAACATTTGTTTCACCTCAGACTTTCTGCTTGTGAGGTTGCTAGTTATCTATCTGGGCTAGCCATTGCCTAAATTACAGCTAGAAACAATTGATCAACCATAAAGGGGCGGGGGCATCTTGCCACCAACATACTAACCTAACATATTACTACTTTACTCAAAATCAAAAGAATTCTCTCTAAACAAGTGGATGATTTATCTTAAGGCTTCCCTACATGTATATTTAAACAAAAATGATCTAACTTCATTGGATTATATATGCAATTTTTTCTAAATTACATTTTTGTTGTTGGTGATGGAATGACTTAAAAAATGTTGATGAAACAGATAACATTTGTAGTTGATCAAGACTAGTAGCAGCCAGAAGAACTGTTTTAACATTTTTTTTTGACAACTTGTGGTTTTGTGAGAACTACAAGGGGGGGGTCTTAACTCAGGGGGCATCTCGCCCCATAGTACCCTACCGCCCAAAACCACTCACTTTTCCCTGGATAAATAACTGCGAGAAACCAGTAAATTAGAATACATTATTTATATGAACAGCATTGTGTGAAATTGAACTGTTAAATTATATGTGATTTCTAATTCTGGCTTCTCTACAGCCTCTGCATGACGAACCAACACTCAGGGTGGGGACAGACCCATCTCAGTATGCAGTGCAGTTCACAATGCATGTAGACCTATCATCTCATCATGGACACTTTTTTTCAGGAAGGCCTGCATTTCCTGCAGCATAGCCTATGCTACAGTAATATAAAGACCAAATGCACGTCTAATTTACCCATTTCCATCTGGCTTTCGGGGTCATCTTGTTTTTAAATTGTTAAGATTTTTATTTTTATTGCAGCTGCAGTTTTAAAACAGCCTATCACTCAACTATCGTTGCTTTAATTAAATTAGTGCACATGCGAGCAGTCTCTCTTGCAGTCTTTCTCTCTCTCCCTCAACTCCATTCAAATTGCATCCAAAATAGATAATCCTGTTCTAGATTGATATATAGCCCTATATATAAATGTCCTAGCCTACCTCTTTCAGGTAACAAATTCAATGCAGTATTAGCCTTAGATTGAACTAATCAATGATGGGTCATGCATAATAAGCTTCTAATTTATAGCCTCTGTCTCTTGTGCAATATGCAAGCACCTGTGTTTCCGCTGGCCTCTCCTTAAAAAATMTTCCTTAGCTCTTGGAGTCCCATGCAGGAAAAGCTAGACTCGAATAGCTTGCTGGACATAATTTTTTTTTTTGCATTTCTTATACCAATAGACTTTTCGAAGAGGGACGCGAGCGTTTTTTTGCTGAATGTTTCATGTAACTGTTGAAAGCGAGGAAGAGGAGGTAAGCTACTAACAAAGGGAAATATTATGAAAGGTATATATGGGTCAGCCTACTATTTCAAAATTAAAATCATATTCACTAGCCTACACTTATAACTTTGTAGGCTGCCTGTGCAGCACCAGAATTGCTTGTTCTCTTTAAGTGATAATGCCAGAGAAGCCGGTGTTTTGAGGATATATTGGCACGGGTGTTGTTAGGCCCGAGAAGAAGTCGAAGAGGAAAACCGTACCACTATATCCCCCAAACACTGGCTTCTAGGGTATTATAATTTTATACGACGGGTTACCAACATATTCAAATAATGATTGACATATTTCCATTAAACATTTTTATTTTGATGAATTTATTCATACTATCACAAGATATAGACCCGACACAAATCTACGGTTGCTGTCTAAGCTGACTGGTTGTTCGTTCTATTAGTTCGGTTGCCAGAAACACGACCCAGTCGTTCATTCTTTTTGTTGTGGATCTATGGACGCAACCRAGTCGTTCGTTCTAAATGTTCCATTGCCATACTGGCTGGCGACGTTCTTATCCCTTGCTTGCTAGCTAGCCAACTACAGCTAACTTACAGTCACGTCAAAAAAATGCAGCCAGAATAACAGCAAAGTAGCTGCATTTGCATTTGTTTAAGCTTTTTGTGGATACACCCGTAACAATTGCCTGGCATAGAAAATGTGCTCACTCGTCAGTACAAAGTTGTTCAGAGGAGCTAGCCAACAACACAGCTAACACAATCACTTCAAACTGAAGCTGGYAAGACTGCAAACTACAGTAGCTGCACTTCGTTTCGTTTTATAGATTTTTTCAATTGACATTTGTATATATCCACAACAATGATGCCTGCTGATTCATGATTTCGATTGGCTGAGAAACGCTGCCTGCCTGTCTGTCTCGTCCCGACGCGTTCATTACTATAGGACAGCTGTAGATCGAAAAGAAGGCTTGAATATTGAAACAATGTTGCAAATGTTGGAGAGACAGACAGCAAGGTTTATACAAATCTCCGCTGTTGAAAATGAAATGTTAGTCTAAAATAAATGTGAAATAATGTCTAGATGTTTTTTATAGTGGAGATCAAGTTTATAAATTGCTTGGCCGGGCTGATGAGATAGTGGATTGCGTAGTCAAATGGAACAGAGTAAATAGAAATTTTACCGTAGCCGGTGGTAACTTGTGGAATAGACACCGGCTGGAATGCGGTTTTAACCAATCAMCATTCAGAATTAGACCCACCCGTTTTATAATCTGTCGTGTGTAATGTGCAGTAGCCTACATCATACAGTATATGTATTGGATAATGGCACAATCATTTGGGCATTTTTGGGCTTGGGCTCATTAAATGTCGTTAATGTGAGGCTTATAAAATCTATTTAATAGGTTCATCAGGTTAGAATTTTCATGCTGATCGAAGCTCTAATCAAATCCAGACATTTATATGCTTTATAATGCTTTCCAATGGCACTTACGGTTTTGGGAAATACCAGGTTACCCGGGATGAGTGATTTATTCTCGGGATGGAACAACCCTACAGTACATGGATTAGCCTACCAACTGGGGTCATTTTGAAATTAAAGATTAAAKTGTTTAAAAAAAGAAATATCATAGCGATTTTTGGGGAATAATAATTMATTTGAAATAGTTATTACACTGTTCTTCATTATTTACCTCTTCCTCGTCTAGTGATATAACATGGCAGAAAAMATGTTTGACGCTGTGGAGGAGCTTGCGGAGGACATAATCAAGGTGATTCAGTGGAAAGTGTGATGAGCATGAACCTTCTATCCCAGAAGAATGGATGAAGGTATTTACAAATGAAGAAGCAGCAACGCAGAAGGTTGCTGAGATAACTCTGGGGACGGCCCTGAGCATATCTCTGGATATACTGAAAGAGGCCAGGCAACAACAAAAAAAGGTAACACAATAACTTYGGTAGGCCAACAGTCATGATGCAGAGAGCTGCACAGTTCACCTTAATTAAAAGGATAGTTCYGGATTTTGGCAATGAGATTWAAAAAAATTGTATCCAGGAGTTCATCTGACTGAAGTAGATAATTACCCAACTATCCCTTTAAGTAAAACGTTTTAAATGGACTGTGTGCAGTAGCAAGCTATCTGTTTTAGTTTTCGAGATGATTGATCTCTTTCAAGGGAGTAGCTGTGTATATTTATTTCTTCTGAACACATTTCTGTTTGTTGGCAATGTCAATTCTTGCAATTTTTTTCTGAATACATACAGTGCCTTAAAGTATTCATACCCCTTGACTTATTCCACATTTTGTTGTGTTACAACCTAAATTCAAAATGGATTAAATATATTATTTACACCCATTTACACACAATTCCCCATAATGACAAAGTGAAAACATGTTTTTAGATATTTTTTGCAAATGTATTGAAAATGAAATACAGAAATATCAATTTACATATTCACATATACATATTCTGGGTAAGCCTCAAAGAGCTTTCCATACCTGGATTTTGCAACATTTGCCCATTACTATTTTCTTAATTCTTCAAGCTCTCTCTAATTGGTTGTGGATAATTGCTAGACAGCCGTTTACAGGTCTAGCCATAGATTTTAAAGTAGATTTAAGTCAAAACTGTAACTTGGCCACTCTGAAACATTCACTGCCTTCTTGGTATGCAACTCCAGTGTAGATTTGGCCTTGTGTTTTCGGTTATTGTTCTGCTGAAAGGTGAAATAATCTCCCAGTGTCTAGTGGAAAGCCAACTGAACCAGGTTTTCCTCCAGAATTTTGCCTGTGCTTAGCGCCATTCCAAGCATTTTCCATTTTCTATCCTGAAACTCCCCAGTCCTTAACAATTGCAAGCATACACATATCATGATGCAGTCACCACTATACTTGAAAATATGGAGGGGGGTACTCAGTAATGTGTTGTGTTGCAATAAAACCTCCCTGGTCTTTGTGGTTAAATCTGTGTTAGAAATTCACTGCTCGACTGAGGGGCCTTACATATAATTGTATGTGTGGGGTACAGAGATGAGGTAGTCATTCAAAAATCATGTTAAACACTATTATTGCACAGAGTGAGTCCATGCAACTTATTACGTGACTTGTTAAGAACATTTTTACTCCTGAACTTATTTAGGCTTACCATAACAAAGGAGTTGAATACGTATTGACTCAAGACATTTCAGATTTCCAATGTGTATTGATTTGTAAACATTTCGAAAAACATAATTCCACTTTGACATTATGGGGTATTGTGTGTAGGCCAYTGACAAAAAAATATATACAATTAATCCATTTTAAATTCAGGKWGTAACACAACCAAATGTGAAAAAGTAAATGGGTGTGAATACATTCTGTAGGCACTGTGTACTATCCATGGTACTATTTCTACTGATCAACCCTAACCCCTACCCTAACTCTAACCTTAACCCTTACCTAAACCTTACCATAACCATTTAAAATGTCAACATCAATCAGGTAGGGATGTCCCAAGGATTCCAGATAGCAAGGACCAAAGAGATCTCTGTCCGACAAAATGCTATCCTGGTAAAGTATGTTTTATTTATTTGTAATCTAACTATTTATACCATCAATGCAAGCTGTAAAATCACTCCCAATTTAGAACACAGCCACCTTAGTTATGTAGCTTACTAGTCAGTGGATCTTTGACATTATGGGGCTATTTTGCTTCCACTGGTCCTGGGGCCCTTGTTAAGGTCAACCTTTACCCAGTACCAGGACATTTTAGCCAAAAACCTGGTTGGCACTGCCAGGAGGCTGAAACTTGGCCGCAAGTGGATCTTCCAGCAAGATAACCCCCCAAATCCAAAAAGATTTCAAGTCAGTATCTGGACTTGAACCCCTATTGAAAACCTGTGGTTTGAATTGAAGATGGCAAWCCATAAGCGTAGACAAAGGATATCTGCAAAGATTATGTACAAAGGAATGGTCTAAGATCCCTCCCATTGTGTTGTTTTCCTCGCAAGGTGAGGTATTGAAAGGTATTGACAACAGGGTTGGCAATAATTTTGACCTCTATCTCTTGCTCTAGTATAAAAATATATAATTTCCCTTTTTTACAGTATTTGTAACTATTTTATACAGTGTTTTTTGATCGTCTTTATCAAGGGTGCAAATAAGTCTGGATACAAATTGTCTTCTATATGAAAATATAGAAGACAACATAACTTAGAAAACATCCATGATGCAGAAAGCTGAGTACTGGACTTTTAATTTGTCTCGGTCTACTCTGTTTCTTTCTCTCTTACCTCTCTGTCACGAGCAGTGTCACATCACAGCCCCATGGCTGCTCCTCCTCCTAGCCATTTTAGTTTCCTGCTGAAACACCGGAGGGAGCTGGAGAAAAGAATAAACCTCCTACGTCCTATCCTCAGCACCCTCCGTGATATTGGGGTTTTGAATGAAGAGGAGATCGAGGAGGTGAACAGCAAAGCCACGGAGGTCCGGTAGAATGAGGCTCTACTGACCATGATCATCAGGAAGGGGGATGAAGCACAGAAGTACTTCTACCAAAGCCTGAAGAATGAAGACCTTACCCTGGTGCAATATCTGGAGAAGCAGTCCTGAAAGATGCACAGCAAAATCTGTCAATCTGTTTTTAATATAAATATATTCACACAAAAAAAAGCTTTTTTCAAATGTGTGTCAGGCTTCATCTTCAAAAAGAGATCCACATCGATTTTTCTTCTGTTCAACATTCTAATCACCAGGATTTAGACGAGCACGGTCAGTCTTAAAAATCCATCAAAGTACAACCAGAGAAGGACACATGGTCCAAGTAAAAGACTTGCCCTTCCCCTGAACCCTTCTTTACAGAACAGCCAAAATATCGTTTGTTGTGGCAGGCTGAGTTATGTGTATCTGGTATAGGTAATGGGGTTGGGTTGTGGGCACTGTAGTAGTATGGCTGGTTTGGTTGTGGGTGCTTGGCATGCAACAGTGTCAGTATCAGTGTCCTCAGTCTTAGATGTGAGGCCAGGTCTTGGCCACATCCTGGTGCTTAGCTTTATGGATCTACATTTACATTTACATTTTAGTCATTTAGCAGACGCTCTTACCCAGAGCGACTTACAGTAGAGTGCATACATTTTATTACATTTTTTTATTATAATTTTTTTTTTTACATACTGAGACAAGGATATCCCTACCGGCCAAACCCTCCCTAACCCGGACGACGCTATGCCAATTGTGCGTCGCCCCACGGACCTCCCGGTTGCGGCCGGCTGCGACAGAGCCTGGGCGCGAACCCAGCCCAGCCTGGGCGCGAACCCAGAGACTCTGGTGGCGCAGCTAGCACTGCGATGCAGTGCCCTAGACCACCGCGCCACCCGGGAGGTGGCAGTACGCAGACAAGAGGACTGAGATGAGAGAAATAGGGAGAAAATGAAGAAGAATAATGGACAGATTGCAATTTAATGAGGGGGGTCCAAAATATGGGAGGGTTGTCAAAAAAAATGTTTTGCTTTGGAGAGGGTGTCGTTTTTTTTATTGGGCACAGGGGAGGGTAGTGCGTTTGTTCCCTGGTTTACATTCACTCTTTTGCAAGTTTTACTATATCATTTCTTCCATCCTAGCCAAATTTCCTCTTCTGCTTACATGCGCCTCCCCTATATCAAGGTGTTTTGGTACTTCCATTATGCACTACGCTTTTCCAAGTGCTAACTTTTACTATACCACAGGTCAGTATAGTCTACCAGTCTAACGGTCTATCCAACATTCAACGTGACAATAGTGGTAGGTGGATCATTTGTCCAGATCTGCAATAGACTAACTAGCAATCATACCACACATAAAAGCGTTCAAAGTTGCATAAATGTTTAACATGAATCGACAAGTAAGAACAGCTGAGGCCAGCTGCATCACTGAGCATGAAAGAACAGTGAAGACATGAGACACACAGCTAAAAAATCTCCTCTATTGATCTTGTTTAGGGACAGTACGAGTATCCTAACTAGACTAACCGACAACACCACAATGCATTGAATAATTGCATTATTGTTTTCAAGTGAGAACAACATTCTACTCTAGGCTGCAGTGAAAATGTCATTTGAATAACAGCTCAAAAGTCATGCGATTTTAATGTTTCATTCGATTTAGAGCAGTTGTGGGTCTACTCTCGACAGTTTATAAGGTCTAGAAAGGCACAGTAACAGGCCAGTCTGGCTGTATTTTTACTTCTGATACTGAATGCGCAGTCTGTTTCAGATTATCTGATCTCCACGTATGCCACTCGCTCTGCCTCCTCTCAAATCCGATCGGCCATTCCTCGCACACCTATTACCTAACGCTTCAATACAGCCTAAATATTTATCTTTTAACTTTTTAAATGTATTACCATTTATATGTGGCATAAAGACAACCAGTCACAATGTTTTCATCTGATTAGGCTACTTCAAAAGTCTTCCGTAGGCATGCTCACATTCATCCAAATATAATTCCAAGATGGAGGCCTTTTTCATTGAAGTAAAACAGAAGAGAGGAAAAAAAGTATGTCTGTAGTGAAACGCCTACAAGGGGAATTTAATATACGTTTTAATATTGTAGTGGACTAAGATGAGAAGAATGCAGGTTACCGTGGAACTCCCTATTTAGGTGATGCAATTTTGGAACTTACATTTATTTATAATCATTTGTTTTATAATTATTATTAGTTTAAGATAGGTTATAAGTAGGTCTGTTGTAAAATAAATTACATTAGCCTATTTCTTTCATTTGTTGGGTATGATTGGCACTTGCCTTTGTTGGTAATTGCTGCAATATGGCCTGTTCAAAACGTTTGTGAAAGTTTAAACCAGTTCGTAAGTGTTTTGTTTCTGTTGAGCCAGTTTCTTTGGCAAAATTAAGTTCCAACTGTAATGCTCTGTTTTCCGCAATATAATAGCCTGCTCGTATTTTCCCTATAAACAATGGCTTGACTTACTTTTGATATTACCCTAATACATTTTAGAACGTTTTGTGAAGGTTTGGTGTGTTCTGGCTTTTATTAAGCTTTAGCTACGGCAAGCCTATAATATGAAGGCAGTGTGCACTGGTGCTCAAACTGACTCCAACAGTTGAACTTGAGGTGAGGAAGAATGTTTCAGACCTACCAGAGTTACTCCTATAATCTAACAATATAATGCCTATCTTTGTACAAAATATTCTGATAGTCAATTTACGAATTAGCCTCCTGTACATCTACAGTATATCTGAATAGCAGACGCAGTAGACATCTGACATAAAGAAGTGCGTGTCGGTGTCGTAGCATGCCGCCGGCATATCTCTATTTCTCTGGAGCTAGGCCTAAGTTTCTCTTCTTGGATATAGGTTACACATTTTTTTAAATATCATACTGAGCAAAAATATAAACACAACATGCAACAATTTCAAAGATTTTACTGAGTCACAGTTCATATGAAGAAATCAGTCAATTGAAATAAATTCATTAGGCCCTCATCTATGGATTTCACATGACTGGGAATACAGAAATGCATCTTTTGGTCACAGATACCTTAAAAAAAAAAGTAGGGGCGTGGATCAGAAAACCAGTCAGTAACTGGTGTGAACAACATTTGCCCTCTCCTTTGCATAGAGTTGATCAGGCTGTTGATTGTGGCCTGTGGAATGTTGTCCCACTTCTCTTCAATGGCTGTGTGAAGTTTCTGGATATTGGCAGGAACTGGAACACGCTGGCGTACACGTCGATCCAGAGCATGCCAAACATGCTCAATGGGTGACATGTCTGGTGAGTATGCAGGCCAATGAAGAACTGGGACATTTTCACCCTCCAGGAATTGTGTACAGATCCTTGAAACATGGGGCCGTACATTATCATGATGATGGGGGATGAATGGCACCACAAAGGGCCTCAGGATTGCGTCATGGTATCTGCAATTGTGTTTGTTGTCCATAGCTTATGCCTACCCATACCATAACCCCACCATGGGGCACTCTGTTCACAACGTTGACATCAGCAAACCGCTCGCCCACACAACGCCATACACATGGTCTGCGGCTGTGAGGCTGGTTAGACGTACTGCCAAATTCTCTAAAATGACGTTGGAGGCAGCTTATGGTGGAGAAATTAACATTAAAGTCTCTGGCAACAGCTTGGGTGGACATTCGTGCAGTCAGCATGCCTATTGCACATCTGTAGCATTGTGTTGTGACAAAACTGCACATTTTAGAGTGGCCTTTTATTATCCCCAGCACAAGGTGCACCTGTGTAATGATCATGTTGTTTAATCAGCTTCTTGATATGCCACACCTGTCAGGTGGATGGATTATCTTGGCAGAGGAGATATGCTCACTAACAAATTTGTGCACGAAATTTGAGATTAATTATATTTTTGTGTTGGGTTTGCGCCAGACATAGCGTTTTCCTTGATGGCCAAAAAGCTCAATTTTAGTCTCATCTGACCAGAGTACCTTCTTCCATATGCCTGGTCCATGAGTTTTGGTGGGCGGCCCTCTCTTGGCAGGTTTGTTGTGGTGCCATATTCTTTCCATTTTTTAATAATGGATTTAATGGTGCTCTGTGGGATGTTCAAAGTTTCGGATATTTTTTTATAACCCAACCCTGATCTATACTTCTCCACAACTTTGTCCCTGACCTGTTTGGAGAGCTCCTTGGTCTTCATGGTGCCGCTTGCTTGGTGGTGCCCCTTGCTCAGTGGTGTTGCAGACTCTGGGGCCTTTCAGAACAGGTGTATATATACATATATACTGAGATCATGTGACAGATCATATGACACTTAGATTGCACACAGTTGGACTTTATTTAACAAATTATGTGACTTCTGAAGGTAATTGTTTGCACCAGATCTTATTTAGGGGCTTCATAGCAAAGGAGGTGAATACACATGCACACACCACTTTTCAGTTTTATTTATAAAATATATTTTTTAAACAAGTTTTATTAATTTTTTTTCACTTCACCAATTTGGATTATTTTGTGTATGTCCATTACATGAAATCTATTTAATTTACAGGTTGTAATGCAACAAAATGGGAGAAACGCCAAGGGGGATGAATACTTTTGCAAGGCACTGTACCTCTACTGGTGTACAATCAAGCCCTGGTGTTTTTCCAGACTGAAAAATGTTAATTGCCTCAAAATATTCCTCTTCTGTAAGTTGGCTTCACACAGGTTTTTCTTTTACATTATTAGTATTATTATTGTTATTAGGAAAGAAATCATTCAGTGTAAACGGAGGAGACAGAAAAGACAACATATGATTAAATATTTTGCTTCCTCTTTCAAAATATAATATAATATGACTCCATCATATTTGAAACACCTGCATTTTGGAGCTGCCTTTCTCAAGAAAACAAAAAAGAGACCATGTTTGAGACCCTGCCCTGAATGACGGGTCGCCACTGGAGTCCACGGTAGTTTTCAATATCTTACTTTCCGCTTGTATTTCTTCCATCATTTTATTACTGTAATTCATTCCTGTTTTTAAGGCCTCATCCTCCACCAGTAGCCCAGGCTAAAGATCCTGTTTTTTTAACTGCTCACCCAAGCTTGAAAGCAATGCTCTATCTTCTGGAGACAGTTATAAAAACCTCCCCCTCCAAAGTTACATTTAGAATTTTAGAAGGCGGCTTCCCTTCAGTTTCGCTCGCAGAGCCCGAAGAGAGGTCTTCTCTTGTTCGCTTCGATGTATCTGATTCTTTTTCGAGCATATCAAAATGCTGTTCAATAAATAGTTTGGTTCTCTCTGTTATCCAGGATGTTTGTTTTGCAAATTATCAGCTATTTTTTGTATTAATTCATGGCACAAGCTGAGCCTGCCTGCCGTCCTGTACCTGCCTGACTCTGAACTGATGAAACCTCTGCTGTCCTCGACCTCCCTTTGCCTGCCCCCTGTTATAATAAATTATCTGAGAACTGTACTATCCGCCTCCTGTGTCTGCATCTGGTCATATCCTGAGGCGTGATAGCCTGGGCTGGGCCTGACTCTTCTCTCCTCTCCTCCTTTTTACTGGGGGATGGGCCTGACTCCTCTCTCCTCTCCTCCTTTTACTTTGGGCCTGCCTCACTTTTTACTGGAGGGCCTGACTCTTCTCTCTCCTCCTTTTACATGGGATGGGCCTGACTCCTCTCTCCTCTCCTCCTTTACTGGGGGGCCTGACTTCTCTCTTCTTCTCCTTTTTACTGGGGGGCTGGGCCTGACTCCTCTCTCCTCTCATCCTTTTTACTGGGGCTGGGCCTGACTCCTCTCTCCTCTCTTCCTTTTTACTCGGGGCCTGACTCCTCTCTCCTCTCTTCCTTTTTACTGGGGGCCTGACTCCTCTCTCCTCTCTTCCTTTTTACTGGAGGGCTGGCCTGACTCCTCTCTCCTCTCCTCCTTTTTACTGGGATGGGCCTGACCCTCTCTCCTCTCCTTTTACTGGGGATGGGCCTGACTCCTCTCTCCTCTCCTACTTTTTACTGGGGGCCTGACTTCTCTCTCTCTTCTCCTTTTTTACTGGGGGGCTGGGCCTGACTCCTCTCTCCTCTCATCCTTTTACTGGGGCTGGGCCTGACTCCTCTCTCCTCTCTTTCCTTTTTACTCGGGGCCTGACTCCTCTCTCCTCTCTTCCTTCTTTACTGGGCCTGACTCCTCTCTCCTCTCTTCCTTTTTACTGGAGGGCGGGCCTGACTCCTCTCTCCTCTCCTCCTTTTTACTGGGAGATGGCCTGACTCCTCTCTCTCTCTACTTTTTACTCGGGGATGGCCTGCCCTCTCCTCCTCTCCTACTTTTTACTGGGGAAAGGCCACTACACTCTCCTCCCCTACTTTTTACTAGGGGGCCTGACTCCTCTCTCCTCCCCTACTTTTTACTGGGGAGAAGGGCCTGACTCCTCTCTCCTCCCCTACTTTTTACTAGGGGGCCTGACTTCTCTCCTCCTTTTTCTCTTKTTTCTTTTCCTTTTCACCTCCTCCACCTCAATCTCCTGACAGGAGGCGGCCGGCTCTTTAGATTCAGGGACATCAGTGGCCTCAACCTCCATTCTCCATCATCCACCTCTTCATCAGATTAGTCCAACCACTACTCTTCTCCTTTTCCTCCTACTCTTCCTGTGCTCTTTGTTTCCTCTTCCTGTTGAATCCACGCAGACTGCTGATCCTGGTCCCTGAGGCTCCGTCAACTACCTCATCAGCAGTCCTGAAAAAGAGAGAACACCACAGAATCCAGATCATAAACAAGCCTACAGTACATCATCACTCCATCTAATCTATTCCCTGTTCATCAGCCCACCTGAGCATATGGAAAGTGTTACTAAACCAAATGCTGCTGCTACAATGGCATGGCACAGTCCCACTGCCTTACAGTTGGGTCTGGTACTGCTCGTCTCCTGTGCCCAGTATTAAGGTGGTGTAAAGCAGCTTTAGTTCAGTCAGGCAGCTGCACCTCACCCAGCTTGGTTAGGATGTCTGCCCTCTGGGGATCAAAGGAGGGAGATGATGATGAATAGAGTACTTTGTGTTTTATGGCCAGAACTATTTCCAGTGACACAGCTCATAATTTTACACCAACGGAAACTGGGCTGGTCTGGCTCGGAGAAGGCAGATGTAACATGTTATCTTGGATTTCTTCTCTTTGACCTCCAGGACTTTCTGCAGATGTTTCCTTTGTTTCTTGGTCAGGGCCGTTTCTTCGGAAACATCCTGCTTCTGTCCCTTCCAGTTGTGCCTCTTCCTCAGTCGCCCCATCTCACAGCACTCAACAGACAGGAATTCTACAGTATGTATCGCACAAAGAGAGCGTAGCATTGACAAAGAAGTGAGTGAAGCAAGTACCCATTTAAATACTGTATGTCGGTACTTGATATTAATGCGTTGCTAACTGGTTTTGAACACACAACTGGTAGGAAGAGCCTAAACAGCTAGATGGGTCATTCCTACAATGTGGTTCCTTTTCTGTCCCCAGGAAATATCAGTTCATATTTAGTGTAAAATGTGGATTCCAAAAGGCTATAAATATAAATTCAGGTGTCCTTTACCTTAAAAAGACCAAGATATGGATCCTGAAAGGGAATTTTCTGCATTTCCAACGCTTTAGTCAGTGGATGTTGCAGTTTTTGCCATGTCCCCAGGTGTTATCAACTTCCACAAGAAATATAAGCGATAAAATAATACAATGTTTAAAATCTTTCTTCATTATTTTATAGTCCTAGTTAAAGTCTCTTTCATCAATAAAGTTTTTTTCATGATTTATTGTATTTATTATTTTAAGATTTTTCTGTATGCCCCTGATATCACTTTCCATCCTGTTAGTTGTAATTCTCCATTTAAGAAAACAACCCCTTCCTACAATGACACCACATTCAGGAAGTGTGATAATTTTGGGGGTGGAAAAACTATGGTGCAAAGCTAAATAAATGTAATCACTCAGTTTGAGCTATTTGACCATGTTTCATGTTGTTAGTCTGTAAAGTATATCCCAGTCATAAATTTCCACCTTGTTTGGCTAAATTATATATATTAAAAAAATATATATATATACAGTACCAGTCAAATGTTTGGACACACCTACTCATTCCAGGGTCTTTCTTTCTTTTTACTATTTTCTACATTGTAGAACAATAGTTACCCTATTCCGTAAAAGACCAAGTCCATATTATGGCAAGAACAGCTCAAATAAGCAAAGAGAAACAACAGTCCATCATTACTTTAAGACATGAAGGTCAGTCAATCCAGAAAATGTCATGAACTTTGAACATTTCTTCAAGTGCAGTCGCAAAAACCATTAAGAGCTATGATGAAACTGGCTCTCATGAGGACCGCCACAGGAATGGAAGACCCAGAGTTACCTCTGCTGCAGAGGATAAGTTCATTAGAGTTAACTGCACATCAGATTGCAGCCCAAATAAATGCTTCACAGAGTTCAAGTAACAGACAGATCTCAACYTCAACTTTTTAGAGTAGAGACTTGCTTGGGCCAAGAAACACGAGCAATGGACATTAGACCGGTGGAAATCTCTCCTTTGGTCTGATGAGTCCAAATTTTAGATTTTTGGTTCCAACTGCCATGTCTTTGTGAGACGCAGAGTAGGTGAACGGATGATCTCCGCATGTGTGGTTCCCACCGTGAAGCATGGAGGAGGAGGTGTGATGGTGTGGCTTTTCTGGTGACACTGTCAGTGATTTATTTAGAATTCAAGGCACACTTAACCAGCATGGATAGCACAGCATTCTGAAGTGATATGCCACCCGATCTGGTTTGCGCTATCATTTGTTTTTCAGCAGGACAATGACCCAAAACACACCTCCAGGCTGTGTAAGGGCTACTTGACCAAGAAGGAGAGTGATGAAGTGCTGCATCAGATGACCTGGCCTCCACAATCACCCGACCTCAACCCAATTGAGATGGTTTCGGATGAGTTGGACGGCAGAGTGAAGGAAAAGCAGCCAACAAGTGCTCAGCATATGTGGGAACTCCTTCAAAACTGTTGGAAAAGCATTCCTCATGAAGCTGGTTGACAAAATGTCAAGAGTTGTTGTCAAGGCAAAGGGTGGCTACTTTGAAGAATCTAAAATCTAAAATATATTTTGTTTAACACTTTTTTGGGTACTACATGATTCCATATGTGTTATTTCATAGTTTTGATGTATTCACTATTATTCTACAATGTAGAAAATAGTAAAAATAAAGAAAAACCCTTGAACGAGTAGGTGTGTCCAAACTTTTGACTGGCACTGTATATGTTCAAATATGTTTGATAGAGAAGTTCAAAAGTGTTCACCATTATGCTAGCTAATTTTCCACTGAAGCTCACGTGTAAACAACATGAATCGTTGTGTTCTGACACAGACAGAGCTATGGAAAGTTCCTTCCTTAAAACTTTATTCCGCAAGCTATTGCTTTATGCATTGCAATATTTTTGAATGATCCCGTGAATATTTATGTTTTATGTGATGAAACTGACAAACAATAGCTATTATGACAAAGCTATACTGTGTATGTGTATAATGGTGTCTACACTGCGCTGTGTGGAAGTATATGGAATAGCCTATTGTAGTTAGATCCATGTATAGAGTAGAAATACATGGCTCTGGCTGTAGTTATTAGGTCTAAAAAACGGATGTCATTGCAGGCAATTAGACAAGCTTCTATTCCGACTGGAATGAAAATTCACAAACATATTTCCAATGTCATTTTTAATGGGCTGAATTAGGAATGTTATATAATGAAAACGTCCAAATAAAATATAGAAAATAGCCAATAGCTAACGTGCTGTATCAAAATACATAAACACAAACATGTATTACAAATAAATATAAATTGTGCTGATTCACCATCATATTGTAATTACACTGAACAAAAACATAAACGCAACATGTAAAGTGTTGGTCCCATGTTTCATGAGCTGAAATAAAAGATCTGTGAAATTTTCCATACACACAAAAAGCTTATTTCTCTCAAACCTTGGGCATAAATTTGTTTAAATCCCTGTTAGTGAGCATTTCTCCTTTGCCAGGATAATCCATCCACCTGACAGGTGTGGAATATCAAAAGCTGATTAAACAGCATGATCATTACACAGATGCTCCTTGTGCTGTAAACATTAAAAGGCCACTCTAAAATGTGCAGTTTTGTAACAAAACACAATCTCAAGTTTTGCGGGAGCGTGCAATTGGTATGCTGACTGGAGGAAAGTCCACCAGAGCTGTTGCCAGAAAGTGTTATGTTAATTTCTCTACCATAAGCCATCTCCAGTGTCGTTTTAGAGATGTTGGCAGTACGTCCAACAGGCCTCACAACCGCAGATCACGTATGGTGTTGTGTGGGCGAGCGGTTTGCTAATGTCAACGTTGTAAACAGATTGCCCCATAGTGGCGGTGGGGTTATGGAATGGGCAGTCATAAACTATGGACAATGAACAATATTGCATTTTATCAATGCCAATTTGAATGCAGAGATACCGTAATGAGATCCTGAGGCCCATTGTCGTGCCTTTCATCCGCTGCCATCACCTCATGTTTCAGCACGATAATGAGCGGCCCCATGTCGCAAGGATCTGTACACAATTCCTGGAAGCTGAAAATGTTCCAGTTCCTCSATGGCCTGCATACTCACCAGACATGTCACCCATTGCACCATTGAGCATGTTTGGGATGCTCTGGATCGACGTGTACAACATGTTACAGTTACCGCCAATATCCAGAAAGTTTTCACAACCATTGAAGAGGAGTGGGACAACATTCTACAGGACACAATCAACAGCCGGATCAACTCTATGCGAAGGAGATGTGTTGCGCTCCATGAGGAAAATGGTGGTCACACCAGACACTGACTGGTTTTCTGATCCTTTTTTAAAGGTATCTGTGACCAACAGATGCATATCTGTATTCCCAGTCATGTGAAATTTCAATTGACTGATTTCCTTATATGAACTCTAACTCAGTAAAATCTTTGAAATTGTTGCATGTTGCGTTTATATTTTTGTTCAGTATATATTCATCCGAAACCTTTAAAAATGCACCCATTTACAATTGTTTGTTTTATTATTGCTATCTAAATAAATTATAAATAGCAGCTTTAAAACAATGACACAAAACAGCATTATTAAATGTAAATTAAATGTTATATTCTATGTACTATTGATTCATAGCATGATATATTATTCTAACAGCGTTATTGACTGATGTAACCAACAAACACATTGCAAGAAGTCTCTGAAAATAGATGCAGAACCACTTCGATTTAGCCTAATTTCTTGTCCTGCGAGTTTCTCTGGAATCTCCAGTTTCCAGTGAATCTAACAAGTCCTTTTCTCCTCATCCTCAATCTTTTCTTACCACAGACCTGAAAGGTCTCCATCATTTTATTGCTCACCAGCTTGTCCCCTTCAAGTGTCTCCTCTCCCTCTTCTCTCTCCTTGCCTACCTGGCCCTCCCTTCCCCTCGTCAGATGATGCTGTCCTTCATGGGCTCATACTCACTATACTCATTACTCGTAAGCCCCTCCCCCCACAGCAAAGCTCTCCTCTGTGGTCCTCCGGGCCTCGCGGGACAGGCTCTCAAACCTCCTCAGGAACACGACCACAGCAGCCAGCAGCCCCGCCTGCACCGCCACAAACACAAACAAACACACCTGGGAGGCCAGTGCCAAGTCCCAGTACCAGTAGTGACAGGACTCCAGCACCTCCTCCTCAGCCAGGTAGACCACCAGCCTCCCTCGCAGGCGGGGAGGGGAACTGCAGGTGATGTTGCTGTGGCTGGTGTAGTTGGCAGGTTGTCGGAGCAGCCAGGCACGCAGGTAGAGCACACCGCAGTCACACGCCCAGGGGTTTCCGTGGAGCGACACGGAGCGGAGGGAGGAGAGGAAGTCCAGAAGGCTGTTTGGGAGCGTGGTCAGCTGGTTGTCGTGGAGACGGAGKTCGGTGGTGGCAGGAGGGAAGCGGGAGGGTAAGAAAGAGGTGGTGATGGCACGGCTGCTGCAGTCTACCTGAGCACCATGACAGGAGCAGTACAGGGGACAGCTTGATGATCCTTGAACCCTCCCTGGGGTCAACAAGATGAGAAGACCCAGGAGTGGGGTCACACATGGCAGGAACCCCCTCATCCTCACTGTCAACTCTGGAGAGAGAGAGAGGATATGTCATACTGAAACGGTGGAGGGGAAACAATTACAACTCATGTCTGTGGACGTCTCTGCCATGTGAGGGATGTAGATATCATTTTAGTGTGAGAAATCAGTCATTAAAAGAGAACATGTCATTCCAAGCAAGGGAGATAGCCACGCAAAGGAATACATATTTCCGGAGAGCGGGTGCCAAAGATGCTAGTTTGAATTCTTGAAAAAAAAGTGATGGGTAACAACACTGGAATAGTCCCCTTGTTAAATAAAATAACTTGTGAGAAAATAGGGACAGTGAGGATTCACAATTTGGGACAGCGTTTCAGGGTCAGGCAGATCACCTGCCCCTCTCCATGTAACAGTTAAAGTTGGAGTTAGTGTTAACCTAATATTATAAACATAACTAACATCTAACCATGTACGGAAGAACGAGTTACTACTGTGTAATGTTTATTTTGAGGATTTGGAAATGACATCTAACCTTTGATCTTAATAACAATTCAGGGTAACACTACATTTACACGTGTAGTTACACTGTAACAAGTATTGTAGTTAATTGTAATAACTCATAGTTACGCTGTAATAACAACATGTAGCTGGTGGTAATTGCAGTCTGTAATTACAGCGGTGTAACAACAAATGCTTGTTACCATGCCTGTTACAAATGGGCAAGTTTCCACTAAATTCACCAATTTAGTGTTTAGTTTCTTCTCAGCTGCATCTGATTCAGTACTGACTATCACAAGGTTGTAACCCCTTGTGGACAGATGCTCTGGGTGTCTGAGACTACAACGGTTGGAGGCTCAATAGACTCGAATTACCTATCCGTGAATGCACACTCTTCAAAATKTCCACTCAATGTTGTTGCTAGCACTTTCTCCSAKAAAGTGTACCATCTGGGTTAACTTGGTTGAGTTTACAAAAACAGATCAGATAAAGGTCAACCTCACTGACTGGGCTCTTCCATACGAGTGTCATCCCAGATTATAAAAAATAAATAAAATACATTACCCATTATGACAACCTGAACCTCCTTGCCATCCAAGTGAGAGGTTAAACCCACAAGTACACCACAGAGTACATGTAATACATGCATAAGTACAATGTAATTACTAGGTGTTACACAGGATTTAGCTAGTTAAAATGAAGTATATCTTGAGGTGTACTTACTTGTAATTATTGTGTACCTACAAAGTATGTTACCCATTCTGACAATCGAATCATCAGCTTCTGAAAGCGTCATCCAAGTCAGAAAATCAACACAGTAATACACCACAGAGTACATATCTGTAATATCTGCATAAGTACAAGGTTGTCGCTAGTTGTTACACAGGATTTTGCTATTTAAAGTTAAGTGTAACTTTATACTTACCTGTGAGCAAGTTCTATATAATGACTTATTACTCATTACCAAGTGAAAATACCTACAAACAAAAGATGAGCTTCTACTTTAGTCAACTTTATTGCAACATGTAAAAAACCCGACATTTCTTTCAAAATAACAAGTATTTTTATTGTTAGATTAATACATTAATTAATTAGATTAAGCAAAGATATAGGCTTACTCAATAACATAAAAATAACAATTTTAGTGGTGACTCAAATCTGTAGCCTCGTATGGCGAGTAGTCTAGATAGCTAGCTAATTTAGAAAAATGGGATTGTCTATTTCTTAATTTTTAACATTACAAGTAACAATAGAAATCGACAACTCTGTCTCTGACTGTCTTCATCAGTTTTTTTTTGTAAGCATTTTCCCATCATGGAGTCTGAAGCCTTGTGGGAATCTGTGGTAGAGAAAAATAATGTATGATAATTTAGCATAGACACTTTACCCGTATTTATCGTCATCATGATTTCTATAGTTTAGGCATACAGCTAGCTAGACCAAGCTGCTACCTAGCCAGTTGTTCTGTTATCCAGCTAGCAATAATAGTGTTTGTGTTGACACAAGTATATAGCTAGCTAACGTTAACATGCTGGGTATGTATCAAATCAAACTTTATTTGTCACATGCGCCGAATACAACAAGTGTAGACGTTAGCGTGAAATYCTTACTTACAAGCCCATTACCAACAGTGCAGTTCAAGAAGAGTTAAGAAAATATTTACCAAATAAACTAAAGTAAAAAATAATAAAAAGTAACACAATAACATAACAATAACACAACAATAACGAGGCTATATAAAGGGGGTACTGGTACCGAGTCAGTGTGCGGGGGTACAGGTTAGAGGTAATTTGTACATGTAGATAGGGGTGAAGTGACTATGCATAGATAATAAACAGCGAGTAGCAGCAGTGAACAAAACAATTGGAGGGGGGGGGGGGGTGGCCATTTGATTAGTTGTTCAGCAGTCTAATGGCTTGGGTAGAAGCTGTTACGGAGCCTTTTGGTCCAAGACTTGGCGCTCTGGTACCGCTTGCCGTGCGGTAGCAGAGAAAACAGTCTATGACTTGGGTGACTGGAGTCTCTGACAATTTTATGGGCTTTCCTCTGACACTGCCTATTATATACAGTGGGGAGAACAAGTATTTGATACACGGCCAATTTTGCAGGTTTTCCTACTTACAAAGCATGTAGAGGTCTGTAATTTTTATCATAGGTACACCTGTCTCTTATACACATCTAGATGTGTATAAGAGACAGGGACAATACTATGTGGGTATAAATATAAAGGACTGGACTTCTGAGAGGGGTGGGTTCCGCGGGGACATGCCAGTTGGCTATACAATTGTAATAAAAAGCATGTTTGATTTTACAAGTTCTGATAAGCGTTGTATTTGAAATGATTTTCCACGACATGATGCAACCGGTCAGGATGCTCTCGATGGTGCAGCTGTAGAACTATTTGAAGATCTGGGGACCCATGCCAAATCTTTTCAGTCTCCTGAGGAGGAAAAGGTTTTGTCATGCCCTCTTCACGACTGTCTTGGTGTGTTTGGACCATTATAGATCGTTGGTGATGTGGACACCAAGGAACTTGAAACTCTCGACCCGCTCCACTACAGCCCCGTTGATGTTAATGGGAGCCAGTTTGGCCTGCCTTTTCCTGTAGTCCATGATCAGCTCCTTTGTCTTGCTGACATTGAGGGAGAGGTTGTTGCCCTGTCACCACACTGACGGTTCTCTGACCTCCTCCCCATAGGCTTTCTCATCATTGTCGGTGATCAGGCCTATCACTGTTGTGTCGTCAGCAACTTAATGATAGTGTTGGAGTCGTGTTTGGCCACGCAGTCGTGGGTGAACAGGGAGTACAGGAGGGGACTAAGTACACACCCCTGAGGGGCCCCAGTGTTAAGAATCGTGTTGTTGCCTACCCTTACCACCTGGGGGTGGCCCGTCAGGAAGTCCAGGATCCAGTTGCAGGGGGAGGTGTTTAGTCCCAGGGTCCTTAGCTTAGTGATGAGCTTCGTGGGCACTATGGTGTTGAATGCTGAGCTGTAGTCAATGAACAGTGATGTAGCTGTAGTCAATGAACAGGTGTTCCTTTTGTCCAGGTGAGAAAGGGCAGTGTGGCGTGCAATTGAGATTGCGTCATCTGTGGATCTGTTGGGGCGGTATGCGAATTGGTGTGGGTCTAGGGTATCCGGGAGGATGCTGTTGATGTGAGCCATGACCAGCCTTTCAAAGCACTTCATGGCTACAGATGTGAGTGCTACAGGGGCGGTAATCATTTAGGCAGGTTACCTTCGACTATGGTGGTCTGCTTGAAACATGTAGGTATTACAGACTCAGTCAGGGAGAGGTTGAAAATGTCAGTGAAAACACTTGCCAGTTGGTCCGCGCATGCTTTGAGTACAAGTCCTGGTAATCCATCAGGCCCCGCGGCTTTGTGAATGTTGACCTGTTTAAAGGTCTTGCTCACATTGGCTACCGAGAGCGTTATCACACAGTCATCCAGAACAGCTCGTGCTCTCGTTCAGGTAATACCCTTGGGGTACAGGGATACCTAAATAACTACCTACTATGCTAAATTCAAGTATCAAAAAAGGCTAAACAAATTGCATGGAAAACTTWCTTTCTCATTCCTGCGATGACGTTTTTGACCTACAACACTTTCTCAGCAATCGTGTCTGGATTTTGCAAACTGACCTCCGCCCGTTCTTTGCTCACTGTTACKTGATGTCAGCGTCAACTCCTGAGGGGAGGTTCGAGAACTTCTTTATTTCGTCTAAGTTGAGCAGAAGGGCAGATCTTGACATGACACCTTCATTCTTGGATAAATAAATAATTGCACCAKTGCATCCCATCCAAAAGTGAGAATGTTCCTCAACAGTGAAACATTATGGTCTTATGACCATTTTAAGTGCATTTTAAGTTTATAAACCATTCAGTGGCGACGCAGGTGGGGCTCTGCCCCAAATGTTTTGGGAAGAAAATGGGCTTGCCTGTTTTGCATGTTATTTTGCCATTAATATGTGTCACATATCAGTTTGCAAACAATGAACAAATATATATATCATTGAGTTAATAAATTCGCTTGCAAACATGGTCTCTTTTTTGTTTCCTTGAGTAAAGCAGCTCCAAAATGCAAGTGTTTCAGCCTAGCTCAGTGCTTCTGTGGTGGTGGGGCAAGCCAGCAGAAAATATGTAGTGTTGCGCCGTGATTGGCTCAGTGTTCTGGGGATACTACGTCACCGCCAAGTCTAATGGTAGATTTAGAAAATGCAATCCCCTTGGGTGCTGCCATAGAGTTACGTTAGAAGTGCCCATCCAAGAAGGCTCAAGGTCACTGGCCACAGATAAAATAACGTCAAATCATGTTATATGTACAGTAGCTTTGATTGGACTGATCATGTCAACATCATACTTTCAAAATCTTAGCTAGCAGTCATCATCATGAATGAAGTCGACAATCTACTGGCAAATCCTTTTTAATCCTTGTCATATGAAGATAAATAATTAGGAGAAATTATAGATAAAATGTGTATGTGCTCATCTGCCATTGGTCATAAACATGAGACAACAAGTTGGAAATCGCAAATTCAAAAATGAGTGGTGAGTCCAAAAATGTATTGTATGCTGCTGCATAKATGATGTAATATGCCAGGGAGATATGTATACTGTAGCTAATAAAGTAATACAAAGTGTATGTTGTGTAGTAAGCTGTTGGTAGCCCATGTGCCTCACCCTAATAATTTGGTCTATTTTCACCTCTTAATTTTGCCTACTGTTCTGACTTGGTGGTGCACATGTAGCCTGTAACCTGTTTTTGAGAAATGTAATCATAGAATATTGTAAAKGCTTTCATTCTCTGCTTATATGCCCCCTTTATTTATCCCACAGTTCTGACTTGGTATACAGGGAGAACAATGTAAAAACAGCCCATGTTCTGAATTCTATCGCTGTACATGTCAAAAGTGCTGAACAAATAGTTCTGACTACGTCTGTCCTAGCTCGCTCATTGATGTCTTAATCAAAATTACGGATAGCCTTTTATTCGCTTGTCGTCCCCTTATGCATAGTTTGTACATCTCAATTGTCAGTAGAAACCACATTTGTTTAAGCAAGTCAGCCATATCAGCTATGTTTTTTTAAAGGGCAGAAAATGAGGCTGAATTAACTGTTTCGCTGCCAGACAAGGTTCAGCTGTCGCAGTGTATAGTGCAATTAATGTATTGTTTAGTGTTGTGTTGTGGCTTTGCTGGCATGCATCCCACAATTWTTTTCTGTTGCCCCACCAACATTTACATGCTAAAATKGCCACTGAAACCATTATTCAAACAAGCTTATTAGACCTACAARGTAACGTGTCTAAAAATAAATAATTGGTGCTTAAAGGTATTGACCCATTATTTAACAATTTAAAGTATTTTTTGACGTGAACCGTTTGTAAACCCGTTTTTGCCATTGGGCCTGGGACTCAGACTCCAGATCTTTATWGCAGAGTTGTGTCAATGAGGTGGTCGGTTTTCAATTGGCTAACACTTATGTGGTTTGTGCAGGGTGAATCGGAAACTTTAACATTMGTAACAAGCACGGTAAGAAGCATTCATTGTTACAACCCTGTAATTACAGACTGCAATTACCACCAGTTTACATGTTATTAAAGTGTAACTATGAATTATTACAATTACAATACTTGTTAGTGTAATTACATATGTAATATGTAATTACACTGTAAAAAGGACCCCTTAAAATGAAGTGTTACCCAGTTCAATTATACACCACAGTAGTTCTCTACAACTACTGCTGGAAGAAAAAATTTCTCTTTGACAGGTTATTCAGACATCTGAGACCATTCTCCAATCATACACTGAGACAGCCTAATAAAACAGTAAAGTTATGGTCATACTGAAAGGTGTAATGGTCTTGTTATGGTTAYGAGATGGTGACTTACCTTTGCGTGTGTTCMTGGCAGGAGTGGTTGGTGAGACTGTGCTACTAGTCACTCAGAGGCATGAGAGTGTATGAAGTCACAGCTGGCTTGCACTGATAAAGCACCCTGACACTCACATGTACGCACACACGCTCTTCTGATGGGACACAGGAAGGACATATCTATTTCATGCCAGCAGCATTTTATTCCTTATTACTGCCCACAGAGGCTCCTGTCTGGGAGGCCAGATGTAAGTTTCAGGGYGATTTATGTATACAGTTAATACTTCCTTTTCTCTTGGTACAACCCAGGGTAAACTGTCCCTACAACGGCTCGTAGGTTCACCATCTCCCARAGTAACTATACTATAGCTGCAGCAAGGCCCTTCCCATCATTCAGCTCCATACAGTCAGTTGAGTTAGTGATAGATCTGACACTGTGGGCAAGAGGGGTAGTGAGGTCCAAGGAGATAAATTGTGACCCAGTACTTTATTCAGCTACGGTAGTTTCGTGTCTTTGGCATCATTAAATTGAAGACTGTTATTTTATCAAATCAATTCTCTGTAATTATTATTACGCGATTAAACTAATCATGTAATTGTAATTAACTAGGAAGTCGGGGCACCAAGGAACATCTTCAGATTACAAAGTTATAATTTTCCTAATATAACTCTTCAGATATTTTWATATCTGATCAATTAGTCTTTTAATTAATTATTCTTTACCTCACGCTAGTCTCATTCCAAACGTCGCAAATTGTTGGTTYTCTGCACGAACCCAGTCTTTGCTAATAATCATCCATACATCAATTGTCTTAATCATTTATTTACTAACTAACTAAATAATCACAMAAATGAATAACAAACAAACAGTAGGTATGGTTACAAGGAAATGATAGGGGAGGTTCCCTAGTGGACTAAACCGGTATGACGCTTGGTAGACAAAGGGACTGAGAAGGGCGCGAAAGACAAAAGACACTACACAGTTGATAATTATAATAATTTAAATGCTAATCCTTTGCACATGAACGTTCACTCATTCGGGAATAATTGCAATCAATATATATATTTACGCTGTGTGTCGTCATGATCTCTGTTGGAATCGTCCGTCTTTCTACTGGAAAYTTAATCWGAACTTCTCTCRCCCATGAAGTCTTTCATTGTTAGAATGGATACTTCAGAGTCCCATTCAGAAATGTTCTTATAGAATAGTTGTTTCGGCGGTTGTCGGTCTTTGCATTCAGTCGACATAAATTCTAGCTGCAYACTAGAAATTAGTATTGAAGATTTGCTCTTATTCTGTCGGTATCGATAGTCTCAGAGATTAACAACCATTACAACCTTAGRTTATACTGAAGGTARGCATGGTCTCTACTCAAACCTTAGCCCTCTCGGTAATCGAGGTACGCATGGTCTAAAGTGYGCTTCTCCAGGTGGGGTTTTTATTCAGCAGAAAAGGCTGTCCCATGACACCAGATCGATGTCTGTGCTCATGGGTGCGGGCCAATGACTTAGTGAAACTTTAAACAGAAATACAATTCTCTCACATTACACAAATAGTTATCTTTACTCATTCATTTTATACAATAATTAGATGCAAGCCTCAGAACYGAGGCTCCTGTATAAACAGAGTTATGGTAATGTGGCTGGTCTGAGGTCACAATCATAGAACAAAATGGACCGGTCGTAGCTGAATTCTCCACCAAACATTTCCACATTCTCCAAAACATGGATATTGTTCAGTTCTCAAGTTCTGTGATGTAGAAGAAGTTCCTTTGTTCTACTGTGAAAGTCTCTCCGACTATAATGCCTGGCCATGAGGAGTCTCCAATAGAAATGTACGACCTGAGATAACAGAACCTGGGTGTAAGAGGGAGAAGGCACTCGCTATACCCAAAGAGGGCCACGTCATGACAGTAGAAAGACTTCCCTCATACAGGCCTGCCTGCATAGGGCCTACAGGATGTCTCAGGGCTATGTCTCAAATGGCACCCTGGTCCCTGTATTGTGCTTTAGGGCTCCGTGCTTGCCTAAATATTAGTGACCGTAAGATTGTACTAGAAA